>NC_064915.1:867885-1229859 GCF_929443795.1 Astur gentilis | reverse complement strand
CCCCAAATTGTGACATTTCACCCCAAAATACATCACCTTACCCAACAACCCAGCTCAGAGCCCCCCAAATAGCAACATTTCGCCCCCAAACTCATAATTTCGCCCCCAAACTCATCACCTTGCCCAATGACACAGCCCAGATGCCCCAAATTATGACAATTTGCCCCAAAACGCATCATTTTGCCCCAAAACGCATCGCCTTACCCAACGACCTAGCTCAGAGCCCCCCCCCCCCATTGCAATGTTTCACCCCAAAATTTCTCTCTTCCCCCCAATGCTTTGCCCATTCTTGCGTCCCGCTGCTGCAGGGGGGACAACGTCATTTGGGGCAAAACCCGGCTATTTTGGGGGGTGGGTTTAACCCCTTCTTGCTATTTTTGACCCGCTGCTTTGCATGCCTCTGCTCTGCTTGACCACTTGCAGAGGCAGTGTTTGGGGGGGGGGGGGGGATATTTCAAGCAACGCCAACCAATACCCCCCCCCCAAAACCCCTTTTTTACCCCCAACACGGGCACCAGTGGCAGATCCCACTCATCAAAAAAAAAAAAAAAAAAAGCCAAAAACCCGCAACTTCCCCAAATCAACCCCAAATTTTCCTTCTCCCCTGCCCCCCCTCTGCCAGCAACTTCACTCCATCGGGGTTTTTTTTTTTTACAGCCGGACACCTGGGTCCCTTTTGCGTTATCGGGTATTTTCGCCCCGGAAAAGGGAGATTTGGGTCCCTTTGGGGCAATTTGCTGCTTTTCTTTGGAAGAATTTTTTTTTTTTTTGAGGGGGGGGGCAAATTTGGGAGCTGGCGGCGGGAGGTTGTACGCTGGGCACAGCCAGCTCCAAGGTGTCCCCCCCACCTTTGCAAGCTCCCTGGGGATGTCAGAGGGGCACCGAACCCCCCAAAAATTGGGGTGGCAGCGGGGGAGGAGAAGGAGCCGGACGCTTGGGTCCCATTTCCGTGGCGAAGGCCCGGGGTGGGGGGGTGGGGGGGTCCGGGGGGGAACCGGTGGCGTTTGCGGGTGCTGGGGGTGGGGTTTCCCCGTTGACGAAGCCGTCAGCAAGCGGCATTAACTTCTTTTCGGGCTTGGGGCAGGTTTTGGGGTGAGTTTCTGGAGTTTTGGGGGATTGGGCGGGGGGGGAAGCCCCAGGGTCTTGTTGGAGGGGGTGGTGGTGGAGGCGTTTGGGGCCAAATAGGGGTTTTTTCCCCAAGAAAACCCCACCTGTCGGGGTGGCAGTCGCTGCCTCCCGGTGCAAAGAAGGGGATGGAGGTGGAGCAGCCCCCATCTTTTGGCTAAAATCCTCCATTTGGGGGGAAAAAAATCCTCCTTTTTTAGATAAATATCTCCCTTTTTAGAAAAGATCTCCCCCTTTTTGCAAAAAAAAAAATCCCAACTCTTTCTGCAAAACTTTATTTTTTTTGGAAAGATCCCCATTCTCGCAAAAAAGCACCCCCCACACTTTTAGAGAAAAACTCTCTGCTTTTGAAAAATTCTCTTTTTTTTTGGCAAAAAAATCCCCCTTTTTCCACGAGAATCCCTCTTTTTTTTTTCCGCAGAAACCCCCTTTTTTTTTTTTTTTTTCACAAAAATTCCCCCCCCTCCTGCCAACATCAACCCTTTTCCCACCCCACCCCCCCCGCCCCAGTCCATTTCCTGCATTTTTCCGGGTCTTTCAGCTCCTTTTCCTCACTTTTTTTGGACCAAAAGTAGAGGAGGGGGAGGTTGGGGGGGGGAAATTATCAAAAGGAGGGAAATGACCCCAAAATAGTGTCCTTCCCACAGGTCATGGAGGGAACACACCAGGAGGGGCCGGAGGTGCGAGGGCACCGGGGTAAATGCCGCCGGCCGCTGGGTAGGTGAGGGTGGGTGGGCTGAGACTGGGTGAAACTCATGTCACGAGTGGTGGGACCAGAAGGGGACACGGGGAACCGCGCGAGTGGGGGTGGGCGTTGACGCCGCGGCCCGTCCCGCCGCAGGCCGGATCTTGGTGGCCGCCGCCGCCGTCGCCGCTGCCGGGCTCGTCGCTGGTGCTGCCGCCACCGCCGCTTTGCTGGCAGGTAGGAAATTTGCCATCCCCCCCCCCCAAAAAAAAAAAAAAAAAAGGGTGGAATTGGGGAAAAATGGGGTGGGGAGAATCTGGGGCAGTGGGAGGGGGGGACGGGGACATGGGGGTGATGGGATGAGAGGGGACACATGGGGGGGGAGGACACGGGTGACAGGGAACCCCGTGGGTGAGCAGGGTTGGGATTTGGGTGGAAAAAGGTCGTTTTGGGTGGAAAAAAGGTCATTTTGGGGACATAGGGGGGGAATCCCAGTGGGGGGACACAAGGGGTGGGATGAGGGGTGACATGACGGGGGGGGGTGCAGGCGATGGGCACCTCAGCCACCCCCAGGGTGGAGCACCCCATGGGTGAGTTGAGCTGGGATTTGGGTGAAAAAAGGCCATTTTTGGGACAAGGGGTGAATCGCACAGGTGGGGAACATGGGCGGCAGGGGACAGGGTGACACTGGGGGCCGGGGGGGATCGTTAGTGGGTGGTGGGTGCCGCCTCCCGCCCTCCGTAGCGTGACGGCCCGTTTTGGGGTGAAAGGTGGGGATTTTGGTGCAGGTGCGGGGGCCGGGGGCTGCGGCTGCCCCCGGGGCTGGTTGGGTTTCGGGGGTCGCTGTTACCTCTTCTCCGAGGAGGAAGGCAACTGGAGCCGCGGGCTGGGGCGCTGCCGGGATCTGGGGGGGTCCCTCACCCCCCTTGACACCCCAGAGGAGAAGGTGGGGGCACCCAAGGGTGCTGGGAGGGAGGGGGAGGATGGATGGATGCTGGGAGGGCACCCAAAAGTGGGTGGCTTGGGGGGGGGGGAAGTCTGCTGGGTGGGTGCTGGGGGGGTCCCTTGGGAGGATGGTTGGGGCTTGAGTGACCTGGGAGAGTGTTGGAGGGCACCCATGTCCCCATAGCGATGTCCCCGTGTCCTCATGTCCCCATGTCCCTGTGTCCTTGTGTCCTCGTGTCCCCATAGCGATGTCCCTGTGTCCCTGTGTCCCCATGTCCCCATACCGATGTCCCTGTGTCCACGTCCCCACATCCCTGTGTCCCTGGGTGTCCCCATGTCCCTGTGTCCCCATGTCCCTGTATCCCGATGCCGATGTCCCTGTGTCCCCATGGTCCCCATATCCCCACGTCTGTGTCCCTGGGTGTCCCCATGTCCCCGTGTCCCCATACCGATGTCCCCGTGTCCCCATGTCCCTGTATCCCAATGCCGATGTCCCTGTGTCCCCATATCCCCACGTCTGTGTCCCTGGGTGTCCCCATGTCCCCGTGTCCCCATACCGATGTCCCTGTTTCCCCATGTCCCTGTATCCCGATGCCGATGTCCCTGTGTCCCCATATCCCCACGTCTGTGTCCCTGGGCGTCCCCATGTCCCCGTGTCCCCATGGTCCCCATATGCCCACATCCCCGTGTCCCTGGGTGTCCCCATGTCCCCACCACGTCCTCCTATCCCCCTGGGGTAGGTTGACCCCATACCGATGTCCCCATGTCCCCACGGTCCCCCTAACCCCACGTCCCTATGTCGCTGGGCGTCCCCTCTGTCCCCATGTCCCTCCCCATGTCCCCATATCCCCCCCGTGTCCCCGGGTGTCCCCGCTGTCCCCAGAGGCTGCTGGCACGACACAAGGGTCTTCCCCACCACTGGGTCGGGCTCTGGAAGGACTCGCAGCACCGCTGGCGCTGGGCCAACGGCTCCCACTCCCAGCCCTGGTGAGGGACTGGGACACGGTGGGGACACTGGGGGGGGGACTGGGTCACGGTGGGGACACTGGGGGGGGGACTGGGACACGGTGGGGACACTGAGGGGGGACACTGGGGCACATTGGGGACACTGGGGGGGGACTGGGACCCGGTGGGGACACTGGGGGAGACACAGGGGAGGGATGGGGAGAGGGAGGAGGAGAGGGATGGAGAGGTTGAGGAGGAGGGCTGGATGGAGGGAATGAGGAGGAGGAGGAGGGATGAAGGAGGGAGGGAGGGAGGGACAGGGGAGAAGGAGGGATGAAGGAAGGATGGAGGAGTTGGGCAGGAGGAGGAGGGATGGAGGGATGAAGGAGGAGGAAGAGGAGGGATGAAGGAAGGATGGAAGGATGGAGGGATGAGGAGGAGGAATGGAGGGATGAAGGAGGGATTGGGGAGGAGGGGGAGGGATGAGGGATGAAGGAGGAGGAAGAGGAGGGATGAAGGAAGGATGGAAGGATGGAGGGATGATGAGGAGGAGGAATGGAGGGATGAAGGAAGGACAGAAGGATGGAGGGATGAGGAGGAGGAATGGAGGGATGAAGGAGGGATTGGGGAGGAGGGGGAGGGATGAGGGATGAAGGAGGAGGAAGAGGAGGGATGAAGGAAGGATGGAAGGATGGAGGGATGATGAGGAGGAGGAATGGAGGGATGAAGGAAGGACAGAAGGATGGAGGGATGAGGAGGAGGACGGATGGAGGGATGAAGGAGGGCTGGAGGGATTGGGGGAGGAGGGATGAAGGAGGGAGGGACGGAGGGATGAATGGAGGGATTGGGGAGGAGGAGGAGGAAGGATGGAGGGATGAAGGAGGGAGGGAGAGGTGGATGGAGGGACGGGGAGGAGGAGGAGGGAGGAGGCGTGAAGGAGGAGGAGAAGGGATGGAGGAGGGACGGAGGGATGGAGGAGGGGCGGCTGGAGGGATTAGGGAGGAGGAGGAAGAGGAGAAGGGATGAAGGGAGGGAGACTCGGAGGGAGGAAGAGGAAGGAGGATGGAGGAAGAGGAGGCCGGCCTGCCGGCAGGTTCACGGTCCGCGGCGGGGCCGACTGCGCCTACCTGGGGGACGCGGACGTGCAGACGGCCAGCTGCGCCTCCGAGAAGCACTGGATCTGCGCCCGGCCGCCCGCCTGAACCCCCTGGGGTTGGGGGGGTGTCGTGTCCCCCCACCCATGGGTGCTGCCCCCCCCACCGCCCCCCAATAAAGGAGCTAGAGCAGGAGGGCGTCGCGGCGGCAGAGCCAGCGCAACTCGGCCCCGCAACTTTCCAACGCCGAGCGACCCCGTCGTAGCACCCCGCAATCCCGGCCCTGGCCCCCGCGCTGCCCGGTCCTGGGGGGGTACCCCCAAAAATTAGGGGTACACCCCGAGTTTGGGGGGGGCAGTTACCCTAAGATGCGGGGGTGGGGGATGGCTGGAGAGTTGGGGGGGTGGGGGAGGTTGAGGAGGGAGAGGGGTACCCCAATATTTGATGGGGATGGGGAGGAAGGGGTACTCCAGTAGGGATGGGGAGAGGGGTACCCCAATATTGGTGGGGATGGGGAGGAGGGGGTACCCCAATAGGGATGGGGAGAGGGGTACCCCGATACAGATGGGGGTGGGATGGAGAGGAGGGGCTACCCCACTATGGGTGGGGACAGGGGTACCCCAATATTGGTGGGGATGGGGAGGAGGGGGTACCCCAATAGGGATGGGGAGAGGGGTACCCCGATACAGATGGGGGTGGGATGGAGAGGAAGGGGTACTCCAGTAGGGATGGGGAGAGGGGTACCCCAATATTGGTGGGGATGGGGAGGAGGGGGTACCCCAATAGGGATGGGGAGAGGGGTACCCCAATATTGGTGGGGATGGGGAGGAAGGGGTACTCCAGTAGGGATGGGGAGAGGGGTACCCCAATATTGGTGAGGATGGGGAGGAAGGGGTACTCCAGTAGGGATGGGGAGAGGGGTACCCCAATATTGGTGGGGATGGGGAGGAGGGGGTACCCCAATAGGGATGGGGAGAGGGACACCCCAATATAGGTGGGGATGGAGAGAGGGGCACCCCAATATGGGTGGGGATGGGGCGTACCCTAAAGGGCTGGGGATGGGAAGAAGGGCACCCCGGGGTCACACCCTCCCCTGGGACACCCCCCCCCCACCCAAGGTCCCCCCAAATCCCAACTCACGGTGGGGGCTGCTGGGAGCCGTCGGGCCAAATCCAGGCATGGGCACGAAAACGCAGCCCCACCCAAAGGGGGTTTGGTTCGCCCATCACCCCCTCCAGGGAGGCCTGGGGGGGCCAAAGGGGGGGTGTCAGACTGGGGGCCCCCCTTGCACCCCCAAACCCACCTGGTAACCCACAACTCGGGGTGCCCCCCCCCCCAGTCGCAGATATTTTGGGGGATGCTGCAGCATCAGATGCCCCAATCCCCCCCCTCCCCAAATCCCCCCCTACATGGGTATTTTTGGGGGGGGTGCTGCCTGGGATGCCCAAACCCCCCACAAATGGATATTTTTGGGGGTGCCCTAGCCTGGGATGCCCCCAAATCTACGCACAATGTGTTTTTTTGGGGGGTGTTGGAGCCTGAGATGCCCTAATTCCTCCACTAAAATGGATATTTTGGGGGGTTCTGCAGACTGGAATGCTCCAGTCCCCCCCAATGGACAATTTTTGGGGTGTTGCTGCCTGGGAGGCCTCAGTCCCCCTCCAAAACCCCCAATAATGGATATTTTTTGGGGTGCTGCTACCTGGGATACCCCAATCCCCCCAACAATGGATATTTTTGGGGGTGCTGCTACCTGGGACACCCCAATCCACCCCCAAGACCCCCAATAATGGATATTTTTGGGGGTGCTGCTACCTGGGATACCCCAATCCCCCCCAATAATGGATATTTTTGGGGGTGCTGCTGCTGCCTGGGATGCCCCACTTCCCCCAAAGCCCCCCTAAACTGTTGCTTTTTTGGGGTGTCACTCTACGAGAAGTCCCCAAACCCACCCATAAGGAATATTTTTGGGGGTGCCGCTGCCTGCAATGCCCCAATATCCCCCCAAATCCCTCCCCAAAAGTGATAGTTGGGGGGGGGGGCGGTTTACACAACTCGGGCCACCCCAATCTTCCCCCAGCCCCCCCCCCCCCCCCCGAAGGTATTTGGGGGAACCAGCATCATTTTGGGGGTGTCTCACCGCAGCCGGGAAGTCGCGGGGGCTGAGCAGTCGGGCAGCGCGGGCAGCGCAGTCGCGGGCAGCATCGTCCCAGGTACGGGCAGCCGCCGAAATTCGGTAGCAGGCAGCGGCTCGGGGGGTCCAACCGGGGGGGCAGAGGCCACAAGGAGCCTTCGGCCTTCCCCGGCCGCCGTCGTCTTCCTCTTCTTCCTCGCACAGGTCACGGCGAAGGGCGGCCGCCAGCTCGGCCGCGCTCCCGTTACAAGCGGGTGCCGCCGGTATCGGGGTCCCCGTCGGTCGCCCACTCGCTGCACCCAAAACGTCTCCTGAAGTCAACCCAAAAAAGTTGGTGGCCCTTCCCCAGCCCACCTGCTGCTCCCCCCCTCCCCATTTCTTATGTCTTCACCCCCTTTTTTGATGTCATCACCCCTTTCTTGATGCCATCAGCCCCTTTTTTGGATGTCATTGCCCCCTTTTTGATGTCATTGCCCCTTTTTTGATGTCATCACCCCTTTTTTTGATGCCATCACCCCTCTATTTGCCAACACCCCCTTTTTGACGTCATCACCCCCTTTTTGATGTCATTCACCCCTCTATTTGCCATTGCCCCCTTTTTTATGTCATCACCCCCTTTTTTGATGCCATCAGCCCCATTTTTGGATGTCATTGCCCCCTTTTTGATGTCATTGCCCCTTTTTTTGATGCCATCACCCCTCTATTTGCCAACACCCCCTTTTTGATGTCATCACCCCCTTTTTTGATGTCATTCACCCCTCTATTTGCCATCGCCCCCTTTTTTATGTCATCACCCCTTTTTTTGATGCCATCGCCCCCTTTTTCGACAGCATCACCCCCTTTTTCCCCCTCCTCAACCCCTCTCACCATCCTTACCCCCCCCCCACCTCCCCCCTCCTTTTTTGGCACCCACCCCCCACCCCCATGTTGGGGCACCCCGGGGTGGGGGATGGGGGTTCAGCACAGGCGTCAAACGGCTCCACGGGGGTGAGAGGAAAACCCGTGAAAACGATGATTCAGCCCCAAACGGTTGCGGTGGAGCTGGAGGGGGGGCGGGGGGGGGTCACCCACAAGCTCCCCCCCAATAGAAGCTGTACCCATATAGGGCCTATTGCCCTATATAGCAGCTCTCCCCTCATATATAAGCTCCCCACCCTATAGGACCCCCCCATAGGACACCCCCCACTCACCGAGCACCCCCAGGACACCGATGGTCACCCCCAGGATCAGGCCCCCGGCCAGGGCCAGGCTGGGGGACAGGGGACACCCCCGGGGACAGCGGCCTGGGGCGGGGGGAGGAGAGGGATGGGGACAGCGTGGGGACACCCCGGGGGTGGTCCTGAGTGCACTTCGGCCAGGGTCCTCCCCGTCCCTCCTCCTCCTCCCTCCTCCCCTCTCCCATCCCTCCTCCATCCTTCCTCCCTCCTCATCCTCTCTCCCTCTTCCACCCTTCATCCCTCTTTCATCCTTCTTCCATCTCCTCCTCCTCCTCTTCCTCCTTCTCCCTCCTTCCCTCTCCCATCCCTCCTCCCCTCTCCCATCCCTCCTCATCCTCTCTCCCTCTTCCACCCTTCATCCCTCTTTCATCCTTCTTCTATCTCCTCCTCCTCCTCTTCCTCCTTCTCCCTCCTTCCCTCTCCCATCCCTCCTCATCCTTCCTCCACCCCTCTTCTCTCCTCCCTCCCTCCTCATCCTCCCTCTTCCACCCTTCATCCCTCTTTCATCCTTCTTCCATCTCCTCCTCCACCCACCATTCCTCTTCCATCCCTCCTCCCTCCATCCCTCTTCCTCCACTCTCTCTCCCTCCCTCCTCATCCTCCCTCCAGCCCTTTTCCACCCTTCATCCCTCTTCCATCCCTCCTCCCTCCCTCCCTCCCTCCCACCTCGGGTGGGGGTCCCGGCTGTCCCCCCCGGGACCCTCAGGTCAGCGTAGACGACCTCCTCAGCCATGTCACCAGCGCTGCCACCGCTGTGTCCCCCCGCCGTGTGTCACCCCCGTGTCCCCGTCCCCCCCCCACCGTGGGATGAATCACTGCAAGGGGAGGGGGGGGGGGAACCACTGCAAAAACATCCGGCCTGGGGAGGGCACCCCAAAACCAGCCCTTCCCCCCCCCCCCCCCCATGGTGGTGGGGTGGGAGGGGGCAGGGGTTTATTAATGAGGGTCACAGGGTGTTAATTAACAGCCTTATAGGGCTTAATTGGCAGGTTTATAGAGCTTAATTAAACAGGTTTACAGAGATTGATTGGAAGGTTTAGGACTTAATTGGAAGGTTTACAGAGCTTAATTAATAAGGTAAATAGAGCCTAATTAATAGTGCTAATAGAGCTTAGTTAGCAGGGCTAATAGACCTTATTTTCTACGGTTATCAGGAAAAATTAATGCATCAGAAGCCAGCCCCTTAGTGGCACTGGCCCCTCATTAGTGATCCCAGGGCCTCGTTAGCAGCCCTGGACCCTAATTAGTGACCCACTGACCTCATTAACAATGCCAAGGTCTGGTTAGCAACCCTGGACCCTCATTAGTGACCCATGGACCTCATTAACAAGCCCAGGGCCTCCTTAGCAACCCTGGACCCTCATTAGTGATCCTAGGGCCTCCTTAGCAATCCCAGGCCCTAATTAAGGCTCTCAGGCCCTAATTAGTGTTCCCTGGGGACACTCTTGTGTGGTGCCTGGGGGTGTCCCCAAGGCCACCTGGGCCATGTCCCTGCTGGGGTGGTCCTGGTGTCGTCCCCCCCCCCCGCCTTGTCACCCCATCCCCACAGTGGCACCGCATTGTCCCCCAACCACAGGACACCCCCAGCCCCCAGCACGGGGACACCTTCTCCTCCAGGTGACATCCCCGAGATCGTCCCCTCCAGAGGTGTCCGGATTTCCCTCGTCCCCACAGCAGGGACAATGACAAAAGCTCTGGATGTGCTGACTCAGCGCCAGCCTGCCCAGGAAAAGACAGAGCCACCCACGGCCATTTTGTCACCGGTTTATTGTCACCCACGTCCCCAAGGCTGTCCCTCGTTGTCACCCACCTGTGGGAGATCCAAGAGGGGCTGAGTGACACCGAGGGGGATCCCCAAACCCCCCGGTTTTGCCCCAAAAGATGATCCACGTGTAGGAACGAAGCCCCCGGGGACAGCCACAGCTGGCTGTCCCCACAGCAGGGCTGTCCCTTGTCCTCTGCCTCCAGTTCTTACGTGGGTGGCCACGGGTGACCGCCCACGCCTTTGTGGGAGGGACATAACCCGTGTCCCCATGTCCCCACCCCCCCCCAGTGTGTCCCCCGTCCCCCCCAGCTGAAGAGCCAGCACAACCCTATACGAGCCCCTGGAGAATCCCCATGGGATGAGTGCTGGGAACCCGGGCACCCAGGTGCCCCCCACACACCCCCAGAGGGGTCCCAAGTGTTTTGGGTGTCGTCGCCCCCCTCCCAGTACCTGCCTCAGCGTCGATCTGGTCCGGGAACCTCACCCAGAACCTGGAGACGGGAGGGAAGGAGGTGAGGGGGCCGGTCCCTATAGGGTGAGGTCTATAGGGGATCGGTGGGGTGGGGGGGAGGGTCCCTATAGGATGAGGTTGTCCCTACAGGGTCACATACAGAGAAGGGCTGCTCCCTGTAGGGTCAGATCTATAGAAGACAAGGACTGGGGTCCCTACGGGGTCCGGTCCCTATAGAATCAGGTCTATATGGGGTCAAATTGGTTTGGCTGCTATTGGGTCTAGCTATAGGGGGTCTGGGTCCATCTATAGGGTCAAGTCTGTATGGGGTGGTGGTGGTGGAGGGTGCGGTCCCTATAGAATCAGGTCTATATGGGGTCAGATTGGTTTGGCTGCTATTGGGTCTAGCTATAGGGGGTCTGGGTCCATCTATAGGGTCAGGTCTGTATGGGGGGGTGGTGGTGGAGGGTGCGGTCCCTATATAATCAGGTCTATATAGGGTCAAATTGGTTTTGTCCCTATCGGGTCCAGCTATAGGGGGTCTGGGTCCAGCTATAGGGGGCCGGGGGAGGGGGGTGTGGTGTGTATGTGGTCCCTACAGAATTAGGTCTATATGGGGTCAAATTGGTTTGGTCCCTATTGGGTCCAGCTATAGGGGGTCTGGGTCCATCTATAGGGTCAGGTCTGTATGGGGGGTGGGGGTGCAGTCCCTATAGAATCAGGTCTCTATGGGGTCAAATTGGTTTGGTCCATCTATAGGGGGCCTGGCCCCTATAAGGTCTGTAGGGGCTGGCGTATACCGGGGGGCACCAAGGGGTGTCCCCGGCCGTAGGTCACCCCGTTGCTCTGCCCTCAGCCCCGGGGCCGGCACACAGAGCAGTGCCGCCTGGTGGGGGCGGGGAGGGGGCCCTATACGGACTCCTATAGACACCTGCTACAGCCCCCCCATGTCCCCAACAGGCCTATACCCCCTCCATGCACCCCAACACCCCACCAACACAATCCTATACCCCTCACACGTAGCCCCACATACCTCTACATCCCCCATACCTCCCACCCCCCCCAATACTCCTCTATAGGCCCCACATCCCCCTATATCCCCCCCACCCCCCTATATCCCTCCCCATTCTTATACCCGCCATGTACCACTATACCCCCCCATACCCCTATATTCCTCCCCACCCCCCCCACCCCCTATACCCCCCTGTACTCCCCACATACCCTTATGTACCCCATACCACCTATACACTCCCGTGCGCCCCCAAATCCCCCATACGCCCCTCCAGACACCTCTATACCCCTCCAGACACCTTCTATATCCCCCAGACACCTCTATATCCCCCATATGTCCCATATACCCCCATATAACCCCCCAGACGCCCATATAACCCCCATATGCCCAATATACCCCTCCAGACAACCCCTATGCCCCCCATATGTCCCATATGTCCCTCCAAACAACCCCCATACCCCCCCCCATGCCCCTATATACGCCCCATATACCCATTCAGGCACTCCCATACCCTTATATATCCCTCTAAGCACCCCTACACCCTCCCATATGCCTATGTACCCCTCAACCTCCTCCAGATACCCCTACATACCCTCCAAATAGCCCTATATACCCCCTATATACCCTCCAGCTACCCCTATGGAACCCCCGCCCGCCTCCCCCTCACCCGCCCCTGCCGGCGCCCATCATGGCCGCCGCCGCGCGGCCTTCTGGGAACGCCCCCCTCCTCCCTCGCTGCGCGCAGCCGCCGCCTCCGATTGGCTGCCAGCCGCGCGCGCCCGCGGCGATTGGCGGGAAGCGGCGGTGGGTGGGAGCTGGCAGGAGGGGGTTGGGAGGAGGCGGGGCTAGTGGGAAGAGGCGGGGACTGGAGGCCGGGCGGGGCTGATGGGAAAGGGGGCGTGGCTTGCGAAAGGGGCGGGGCCTGGGCAGCTCCAGAGGGGAGGGGGCGGTAATAAGCGTTAATAACGGGGGACAGTCCCAAAATTGGGGGAATAACCCCTAATAATGGGGTAAAATGGCTAATAATGGGGAATAATAGAGAATAATCCCAAATAAAAGGGGAATAACCCCTAATAATGGGGTAATAATCGCTAATAATGGGGGATAGCCCCTAATATTGGGGGGGCATGGGGGAGTAACCCCTAATAATGGGTTAAGAACCGCTAATAAAAGGGAATAATGGGGGAATGACCCCAAAAAAGGGGGAAATCGGGGAGAAACCCCTAATAATAAAGTTGTAACTGCTAATAATGGGGAATAGCCCCTAATAAATGGGGGATTAACCCCTAATAATGGGGTAATAATGGGGTAATAATGGGGAATATCTCCAAATAAAGGGGGAAATCGCGGAATAACTCCTAATAGTGGGGTAATAAGAGCTAATAATAGGGAATAATGGCGGAAATCTCCAAATAGTGGGGGGAAATGAGGTAATAATGGGTAATAATGGGAATAAATGGGGGAATAGCCCCAAATAATGGGGGGAAAACAGGTGATATTGGAGGAATAACCCCTAACAATGGTGATTAATGGGGAACTAGTCCCCGAAATTTGGAGATGAAGGGGAAATAGATCCTAATAATGTGGAATAATAGGGAATAGTGGGGTAATAGGCACTAATAGAGAAAAATAATGGGAAAATAACCCTTAATAATGAGGAGTTGCACGTAATTCGGGGGAATAATGGGGAGTAACAGTCAGTGATAAGGTAATAGGAGGGAAATAATGGGGCAATAACGCCTAATAATGGGTAATACCGGTTAATAATGAGGAATAATGGGGGACTTTCCCCTAATTAAGGGAGGCGTCAGGTCTGATAGTGAAAAATAACTGCTAATGATGGGGAACAATGGTGAAAATGGGGAATTAATGGGTAATAATGGGAATATAATCCTTAATAATGGGGAAATAATGCCTGATAATGGGGAAATAACGGCTAATAATGGGAAATAGTGGCTCATAATGGGAAGTAGTGGCTAATAATGGGGGGAAACTGCTAATAATGGGGAAATAATTGTTAATAATGGGAAATAGCTATTATAATGGGGAAATAGCTGCTAATAATGGGGAAATAACCGCTAATAATTGCAAATAATGGCTAATAATTTTGAAATAATGGCTAATAATGCAGAAATAACTGCTAATACTGGGAAATAGTGGCTAATAATGGGGAAATAACAGCGGATAATCATGAAATAATGGCTAATAATGGGGAAATAGTGGCTAATAATGGGAAAACCCACCACAAATAGTTGGGAACTAAGCTCTCCTTCTGGGAGAATGACTCTTAATGATGGAATTCGGCCCCGGAGGCCTGGGTGTTCCCCCCCCCTCCCCAGCTGTTCCCCCCAAACAGCTGCTGCCCCCCCCATCCCCAGCTGTTGGGGGGCAGCTGGCAGGACCACGTGGGGACCCAGGCGTCTGGGGAAAAGGGGGGGGCAATCGCCCCCAATATTTTTAGACCCTGAGACATGCGGTCACTGCCCAACCACGCGGGGAGGGGGGGGGGGGGGCCAAATATGGCGAGTGGTGGCATGTCCGTCCACCCCCCCCCCCACCTTGGGGTGCCCCCCACCCCAGGGTGGTGCCCTGGCACCCACTGCTGGGAGCATCCCCCCCCCCAGGGCACATCCTAGGAGGCCCCGAAAGGGAGTTTCAGGGGGTCCCCCAAGAAGGGGGTTTCGAGGGGGCCCCAAAAGGGAGTTTCAGGGGGGCTCCTCAAAATAAAAGGTGGTTTCAAGGGGGCCCCAAAAGGGAGTTTCGAGGGGGACCCCAAAAAGGAGTTTTCAGGGGGCTCCAAAAGGGAGTTTGGGAGTGGGACCCCAAAAAGGAGTTTCCAGGGGGCCCCAAGATAGGGGGGTTTTGAGGGGTCCAGAAAAAGGGGGTTTCGAGGGTCCCCCAAAAAGGGGTTTCAAGGGAGCTCCAAAAGGGAGTTTTGGGTGGGGACCCCACAAATGTGGTTTCGACGGGACCCCAAAAGGGAGTTTTGGGGGGGACATCAAAAGGGATTTTCCAGGCGGAGCCCCAAAGGGAGTTTCAAGGGGACCCCAAAAGGGACTTTCACGGGGGCCCCTCAAAAACCCCACAGTTTCCAGGGGTCCCAAAAAGGGCAATTTTCAGGATTCCTTAAAAAAAACCCCAGTTTTAAGGGTCCCCCAAAAGGCTGTTTCAAGCACCCCCCAAAAAAGTAGCTTTGAGGGACCCCAAAAAGGGAGTTTTGAGCCCCCTGCCCCAAAGGCAGTTTCGAGGAGCCCCAAAAGGGGGTTTTGAGGGGTCCAGAAAAAGGGAGTTTTGAGGCCCCCCCGAAAAAAGGCAGTTTCGAGGGGCCCCAAAAGGGGGTTTTGAGGGGTCCAGAAAAAGGGAGTTTTGAGCCCCCCCCCAAAAAAAGACAGTTTCGAGGGGCCCCAAAAGGGGGTTTTGAGGGGTCCAGAAAAAGGGAGTTTTGAGGCCCCCCCGAAAAAAAGGCAGTTTCGAGGGACCCAAGAAAAGGGTTTCGAGGGGTCCCCAAAAAAACCCTTGGGGTCCAAAAAAGACAGTTTCGAGGCTCCCCCCCCCCATGACGTGTCGTTTGGGGGGGAGGCCCTTCTGGGGGGCTTCCAGCCCCCGCCCCCGTTGTTTTGGGGGGGCATTTTGGGGGGGGCCACCCCCCCCAGGTAACAAAGGGCTTCCTGCCCATAGAGGACCCAGGAGTTCAGGGTTTGCCCCCCCCCAAGGGAACCAGAGGCGTCCGAGCTCCCAAGTCCCCCTGGTGCCCCCCCCCGTGCCCCCCCCCCAAAAAGGAGGGGGAGGAGAAGGAGGAGGAGGAGGAGGAGGGGGGGAGGGGGGAGAGGACCCGGGCGTCCGGGAGGCTGCGGCGAGGAGGAGGCGAGAAGGAACCCGGTGGGCATCGGGGGGGGCAAAAATGGGGGGGCTGGGGGTATTGGGGGGCATTTGGGGGCACTTGGGGGGGATTTGGGGGCACTTGAGGGGTGTTGCGGGTGAATTGGGGGAGAGTTGGGGGGCACTTGGGGGGGGTGGGGGGGGGACTTGGGGGTGTTGGGGGGCATTTGGGGGCACCTAAGGGGGGATTTGAGGGGGGTAGGGGGGGTGGGGGGGATTTGGGGGGTGACTTGGGATATTTGGGGGCACTGGATGGGTGTTGGGCGTGAATTGGGGGGGAGCTGGGGGGCACTTGGGGGGCATTGGGGGGAGTATGGGGGGCTTGGGGGGATTTGGGGGCACTTGAGGGGTGTTGGGGTGGAGTGGGGGGCACTTGGGGGTGTTGGGGGGCATTTGGGGGTCCTTAGGGGGGATTTGGGGGGGTATGGAGAAGTTGGGGGGATTTGGGGGGGTGACTTGGGGGATGTGGGGGCACTTTAGGGGTATTGGAGTGAATTGGGGGGAAGTTGGGGGGCATTTGGGGGAGTTGGGGGGCATTTGGGGGCACCTAGGGGGGGATTTGAGGGGGGTATTGAGGGGGTTGGGGAGGATTTAGGGGGTGACTGGGGGCGATTGGGGGGCATTTGGGGGTGTCGGGGGGCATTTGGGGGCACCTGGGGGGGATTTGGGGGGTGTATGGGGGGTTGGGGGGGAGTTGGGGGTACTGGGGCATTTAGGAGGTATTTTGGGGGGCACTTGGGGGGAGTTGGGGGGGATTTGGGGGGGCCTGGAGCAGCACACGATGCCCACGGAGGCGTCAGCCCTATAGGAGCTCCCTCCAGCCTCCCCTAGAGCGGCACCTGTAGGATCTATAGGTGACCCCTTTACCTGCCCTGTGGCGCTAGAGGGACCTATAGGGAGAGGCCCCATATACGGCCCTATAGCTCCATATACCGACCCTCGTAGAACTCACCGCTGCCCTATAGGCTCCTGCCATATCGCCCCATATAGCACACAATAGACCTACCTATGGGGCACCTATAGACCTGGAGTGTTAAACTCTGGAGCCTCTCTTCTCCCCATATGTACGGTGTTGAACCCTACGGCCTCTATACGCACGGGGTGGTATAGGCAGGGCGCACCTATATAGCACCTTAAATACCCCATAACCCCCTCGCTCTTCACGCCCCTATGGCCCCATGGATGTACACAGCACCTATACGATGCCGTCACGTGGGGCTGTATAGGTTTATGTATGATATAGGGGAACCCTATATGTCCCTTTATTCACAGCCCTCTCTATACATGTATGTATGTGCCCTATGTGGCGCGAGGTAGACTGCATCATATACAACATATAGAGGTGTATATGTGAAGCTATAGGTGCACGTGTGCACGTATATGTGCATTCAAAAGGCAGGCATATAGGAATATAATGGGTTTCCCGGTATATATGTGCAAATATAGACATGTGTATGGCATCTAGTTCTACATAGTTAGGTGGATGTATATGGATATAGATGGTAACCACATATGTGCGTGGCTGTATACATACATATATGCATATATGCATGTAAATATATGTACACATATAGTTGTGTATTATATATATGTGCATATATGCGTGTAAATATATATGCACACATACAGTTGTGTGTATGATGTATAAATATATGTGCATGTATGTGTGTAAATATATAGGTGCACATATAGTTATGTGTATTGTATATGTATGTGCACATATATAAGTGTATACATATACATACACATGTGACTATGCATGTATATGGGGACCTACATCTAACATACATACTTATATACACACCTGTGATGTGCGCATACAGTTAATCCACAAACATATACATGCTTACAGCTAATGTATAGTGGACTGCTTAATGCATGTGAGTACTTACGTGTCTATGTGAGCATGTATATGGGGTGCATATTTATGTAATCCAGTGGACATATATATGTGTGTATATATGAGTCTAGATATATATTCACATATATACACATATATTTGTGTGCATAGACATGTAAATGTGTATTTATGTGTAGGTGAACATATATGTGTGCTTGTGTGTATGTGTGTATGAATATATATGTATAAGTGCATACTGCATACATGTCTAAGTCCACAGATGCATATAGGTGACTCTATATGGATGTATATAAGCACGCACACACGTGTAGCGCTTTATGGGTGTGGTATAGGGATCTATGTGCATATACGCACTATATATGTTTCTATACATACACGTACATTCAGACCAGGGTATATACACGTGTGTCCACACAGATGTATCCACTGCACAAACGTGCACGCAGAGCCGGGCATCTATAGGGCCAAGATCTATAGGTGCTCCCATAGGTGCCACCCGCGGGACCCCAGGGAGGAGTCAGGGCCTGATCCCGCCCCAGAGCAGCCCCCAGGTGTGTGTCAGGGCGTGTTGAGGCGTGTCATGGCGTGTCATGGCATGTTGGGGGTGTGTCAGGGCGTGTTGAGGCGTGTCATGGCATGTGCTTGCATGTTGTTGCGTGTCTTGGGGTCATATGTTATTGCGTGTTGTGTGTATTGTCTGTGACTGCATTTCATTGCGTGTCGTTGCATGTCACTGCATGTTGCATGTGTTGGGGTTACAGGTTATTGCGTGTTGGGATTGTGCATCATTGCGTTTTGTTACATGTTATTGCGTGTTCTTGTGTGTTCTTGTGTGGTGTTGTGTGTCATTGCACATCGCATGTCATTTCATGTTGCATGTTACTGCATGTCATTGCGTGTTATTGCGTGTTATTGCGTGTTCTGCGTTATTCCATGTTGCTACATGTTATTGCATGTTATCACACGTTGCAATGTGTTATTGAGTGTTGTTATATGTTATCACATGTTGTTACGTGTTGTCGTGTGTTGTTAGATTTTATCACATGTTATCGTGTGTTGTTACATGTAATTTTTTGTTATCGCACGTTATCACGTGTTGTTATGTGTTATTGCGTGTTGTTACATGCTAGCGCATGTTGGTGTTATCGCGTGTTGTCACGTGTTACCGCATGTTATCACACGTTGTCGCATGTTATCACATGTTGTCACGTGTTACCGCATGTTATCACACGTTGTCGCATGTCATCACACGTTGTCACATGTTATCACGTGTTGTCACGTGTTATCACCTGTCATCACATGTCGTCACGTGTTACGGTGTGTGGCGTGTCCCGGTCGCACTCCGTGGCGTGTCCGGTGCTGGGGTGACACCGGGGTGGTCCCCGACGCCGGGGTCCCCTCTGGGTGTGGGGGAGGGGGTGGGAACCCCCCGGGGGGTCCCAGGCCCCGCCCCCCCCAGCTGCTGTTTCCCATCAGGCTGCAGCAGCTGGGGGGAGGGGGGGGGGGGGAACATTCCAGCAATGCATTGTGGGAGCAGCTGCTGGGATGGGGCCCTCCCAGTCCTCCCAGTTCCCCTCCCAGTGCCCCCAGTCCCTATCCCAGTGCTCCCAGTTCCCCTTCAGTCCTCCCAATTCCATCCCAGTCCCCATCCCAATCCTCCCAGTGCTCCCAGTCCCCCTCCCAATGCCTCCCAGTGCCCCCAGCTGCCCTCACAGTGCCTCCCAGTGAGTCCCAGTTCCCCTCCCAGTCCTCCCAGTTTCCTCTCAGTCCCCACTCCCCTCCTCCCAGTGCCTCCAGTCCTCATCCCAGTGCTCCCAGTTCCCTCCTAGTCCCCACCCCACTCCTCCCAGTGCCCCCAGTCCCCATCCCAGTGCTCCCAGTTCCCTCCCAGTCCTCCCAGTTTCCTCTCAGTCCCCATCCCCCTCCTCCCAGTGCCCCCAGTCCCCCTTCCAGTGCCCCCAGTCCCCATCCCAGTGCCCCCAGTTCCCATCCCAGTGCTTCCAGTTCCCTCCCAGCCCCCACCCGGCTCCTCTCAGTGCTCCCGGCTCCCCTCCCCATCCTCCCAGTTCCCTCCCAGTTCCCACCCCAGTCCTCCCAGTGCCTCCCAATGACTCCCAGTGTCCCCTCACTGTCCCCAGGTGTGGTGACCGGGGGGGGCTGGGGCCACCATGGGGGTCCTCCCCCTGCCCCTCCCCCTCCTGCTGCTGGCTGCGGGGACCCAGGCGTCCGGGCTGCAGCTCGATGGGCACCTCGACCTGGGTGAGACCCTATGGGATCCATAGGGGCCACGGGAGCCTCTGGGTCCCCTATGGGGTCTATAGGGCTCCTATGGGGTGGGAGAGCTGTAGAGGGTGGGTAGGGGCCCCGTGGGGCTGTGGGTACCCTATAGCGGCTCTATGGGGTGGGAGGGCTCTATAGGGGCTCTATAGGGGCTGCGTAGGGGGTCTGCAGGAGAGGAGGCTGGTGCATCAGCCGTGAGCCCCGTGTATCCCTCCTCCACGTCCCCCCCGTGTCCCGATGTCCCCCCGTGTCCCCAGTGTCCCCCACATCCCCATTTCTCCCGGTGTCCCCCACGTCCCCCACATCACCCCATGTCCCCAGTGTCCCCCGTGTCCCCAACGTCCCCCATGTCCCCCAGGCAGGTGCCGCTTTGCCCTGGGCATGGAGGACGGCTCCATCCCCGACAGCCGCCTCTCGGCCTCCAGCGCCTGGTCTGACTCCACCGCCGCCCGCCACGGCCGGTGAGCCCAGTACGCACCAGTATACACCAGTACACACCAGTATGGCCCAGTACTCCCCCTTCCCCCCTGCGCAGCATCCCCTCCCAGAGACCCCAATGTCCCCACCGCAGAGCCGCCACTGTCCACTGTGGCCAAGGAGTCCCAGTATGGCCCAGTGTGTCCCCCAACACTGTCCTGTGCCATCCAGGGTCCCCTGGGTGTCCCCAGGTCCCTCTGTCCTTCTGGGTGTCCCCATGTCCCCTGGATGTCCCTGTAACCTCGGGTGTCCCCATGCCCGTGGGTGTCCCAAGTCCCTCTGTCCTCCTGGGTGTCCCCACGTCGCTGGGTGTCCCCACATCCCTGGGTGTCCCCACAACGTCCTTGTGCTCCTCCAGGTATCCCCAGGGTGTCCCCATTTGCTGAGTATCCCCGTGCTCCCCAGGTGTCCCCATGTGCCCTGGGTGTCCCCATGATGTCCCCATATCCTCCAAGACTCCCCATGTCCTCTGAGTGTCCCCATGTCCCCTGGGTGTCCCCTGGTGTCCCTAGGATGTCCCCATGTCCCGCGGGTGTCCCTATGTTCCCAGCTGTCCCTGTATCCCTGAGTGTCCCCACGATGTCCCCATGTCCTTCTAGCATTCCCATGCACCCTGGGTGTCCCTGTGTCCCTGGGTGTCCCTAGGATGTCCCCATGTCCTCCGGGTGTTCCCGGGAGCCCCCACATCCCCACAACGTCCCCATGTCCCCATCCCGGGCCACAGAGATGGTGACAGCACCTAGTGCCCCCAGGCATCTCCACGTCCCCGGTGTCCCCAGGATGTCCCCCTGTCCCCCAGGCTGGGTCGCAGCGATGGGGATGGTGCTTGGTGTCCCGCGGGTCCCGTCTTCCCAGAGGAAGAGGAGTTCCTGGAGGTGGACCTGGGTCGGCTGCACGTGGTGACACTGGTGGGGACACAGGGACGTCACGCCGGTGGCCATGGCAGGGAGTTTGCCCGTGCCTACCGGCTGCGCTACAGCCGTGACCGGCACCGCTGGCTGCGCTGGCGCGACCGATGGGGCGCTGAGGTGACTGGGGACCTTGGGGACATCTTGGGGATGTTGGGGTGCTGAGGTGACTGGGGACATGGAGGACATCTCGGGAATGTTGGGGTGCTGAGATGACCGGGGACCTTGGGGACATCTTGGGAATGTTGGGGTGCTGAGGTGACTGGGGACCTTGGGGACATCTTGGAGATATTGGGGTGCTGAGATGACCAGCGACCTTGGGGACATGTTGGGGATGTTGGAGATGTTGGGGTGCCAAGGTGCCTAAGGACCTTGAGGACACCTTGGAGGTGATGGGGTGCCAAGTTGACTGGGAATCTTGGGGGCATCTTGGGGATGTTGGGGTGCTGAGGTGACTGGGGACCTTGGGGGGATCTTGGGGACCTTGGACGGTGGTGGGATCCCTGGAGATCCCTAGGGATCCCGGGGCTCATGGGGGGACAGGGATCCCATGGAGTCACCGGGGAGGTCCCCGGCGGTGGGACCTGTGTCCCCGGGGATCCCAGCAGATCCCGGTGACGCAGGTGATCGGGGGTAACGAGGACCCCGAGGGGGTGGTGCTGAAGGACCTGGCACCCCCCCCTGTGGCGCGGGCGCTGCGGGTCTACCCCCGGGCCCCCCGTGCCATGAGTGTCTGCCTGCGCCTGGAGCTTTACGGCTGTCCATGGGAGGGTGAGTGCCACCTTGTCACCCCCTTGTCACCTCCCTGTCACCCTGTGTCACCTCCACCCCACCCCATCACCCCGCAGTGCCACCCCATTTCAAACCCCAAGGGTGTCCCCAGGGTGGTGGTCCTCCATCCCCGTGGCCCCCACTCAACCCCGTGGTGGCCCCATGGTGACGTGTCCCCTGTCCCCAGCCGGGCTCCTGTCCTACACGGCACCACGGGGCCAGGTGATGGCCCTCGACCCGGCGCCTGTTGTCCTCAACGACTCCACCTATGACGGATACAGCGTTGGCCCGTGAGTACCCAGATGTCTCCAACTGTCACCTGCCCCAGTCCCAAGAGCTCCCAAATTGGCCCCAGGTGGCCCCAAACCGTCCCCAAATGTACCCAAACTTTCCCCAGACTGTCCCTGGACCTCTCTAGTGGTCCCCAGTGGTCCTCAAACTGTCCCCAGGTGTCCGCAGCCAGCCTTGGCCATCTCCAAGTGTCCCCAAACCATCCCCAAGTGCCCCCAGACTGTTCCTGAACCTCCCCAGGTGTCCCCAGCTGTCCCCAAGTGTCCCCAAATGGCCCTTGGCCATCCCCCGCTGTCCCAAAGATCTCCAGACAGGTTCTGACTGGCCCCAGATTGTCCCCAATCATCCACCACTGTCCCTAGATGACCCCAAAGTGTCCCCAGATGGTCAACCACTGACTCAAAACAGCTCCAACTGCTCCCTGCTGTCCCCAACTGTCCCCAACTAGCCCAAACTATCCCCAGATTGTCCCCTGTTGGCCCCAAACAGTTACCCACTGTCCCAAAAGAGCCTCAGACTGTTCCCAGATTGTCCCATCTGGCCCCAGTTTTCCCCAATGTCCCCAAAACAGCCTCAGTTGCCCCTAAATTGTGCTCTAGGTCCCATGGGGGGGGTCCCAGCTGGGTGGGACCGAGGGACACAAGCACCTGGGTGTCACCCACAGCCCCAGGCTGCCCCACAGGGGGTTCCCAGGTGGGTGGGATGGGGGGACCAAGGTGTCGGGGTGTCCCCCATCCCACCCAGGCTGCAGTTTGGGGGGCTGGGCCAGCTGGCGGACGGGGTGCTGGGACTGGATGACTTTGTGCGGAGCCGTGAGCGACGTCTTTGGCCGGGCTACGACTACGTGGGATGGCGTCGGCCCCCCGGCCCCCGACCCCACGTGGAGCTGGAGTTTGAGTTCGAGGGGCTCCGGACCTTCCGCGCCATGCAGGTGCCCCGCGGCATGCTGGGATAGCAGGGGGGGCATGAGGCATGGTGGGAGAGTGGAAAAACGAGTGGTCTAGGGCATTTTGGGGAGGGGGGGGGAGCTGGGGAGCAGGGGATGGTGGGCAATGAGGTGCCCCAGGGGATCATGGGAGTGAGGGAGACAGGTGGCCCGGGGCACCATGGGGGTTTGGGCAAGGGGTCTGCCCCGGAAATTGTGGGATTGGTCAGCCATGGCATGGACCCATAAGGGGCCACCACGTCGACCCCACCTTAGGGTCTGGAACTTCCCACTGGGGACCCGTTGGCTTAGCCCCACCCCAGCTGCTCCAGGGCATCATGGGATGGCGGCCAACACCCCTCACCCCCCAGGTTCATTGCAACAACATGCACACGCGGGGGGTGAGCATCTTCGGGGAGGTGGAGTGCCGCTTCAAGAGGAGCCTGGCCACGGCCTGGGAGCCCACCCCGGCCACCCACAGCCTGGCCGGGGCCGTCAAGGACCCCAGCGCCCGTTCAGTCACGGTGTCCTTGGGCGGGCGCCAGGCCCGCTTCATCCAGTGTCACTTCTTCTTCACTGGGGAGTGGATGCTCTTCAGTGAGATCACCTTCGTCTCGGGTGAGTCCGGCCATGTCAGGCCACCTCCAGACCTACTTGGGGCTTGGCATCCTCCCGCAACGGATTGGCTCTAGGGTTGGACAGTTGGGAGATGGTGTGGTTGGTTGGGTGAAGGGGTCATTGGGTGATGGGGTAGTTAGTTGGGTAATGGAGTGGTTGGTTGGATGATGGGGTGGTTCATTGGATGATGGGGTCATTGGTTAGATGATGGGGTGGTTAGTTGGGAGATGGGGTGGTTGGTTGGGTGAAGGGGTCATTGTTTGGGTGATGGGGTAGTTAGTTGGGTAATGGAGTGGTTGGTTGGATGATGGGGTGGTTCATTGGATGATGGGGTCATTGGTTAGAAGATGGGGTGGTTAGTTGGGTGATGGGGTGGTTGGTTAGATGATGGGGTAGTTGGTTGGGTGATGGGGTGGTTAGTTGGGTGATGGGGTCATTGGTTAGATGATGGGGTGGTTAGTTGGGTGATGGGGTGGTTGGTTGGATGATGGGGTAGTTGGTTGGGTGATGAGATCATTGGTTAGATGATGGGGTGGGCGTATGATGGGATGATTGGTTAGATGAATGGGGTGGTTGGTTGGGTGATGGGCAGGTTGGTTGGGTAGCAGGGAGGTTGGCTAGTTGGATGCTGGTTGACCAGTCTAAGGGCTGGTTGTGAAACTGGTCAGTTAGCTGGTTGACTACTGAGCTGATTGAGTGGTGGGATGGTTGGTTGGACGCAGGACTGGATTGTCAGTTGGTTAACCAGTCCAAGGGTGATCGGCTGGTTGCCTGTTGACTAGTTAGTTGGAGGATGGGGTGACAAGTTAAATGTTTGAGTCATCACGTGATTGGTCGGTGAGTTGGAGGACAGGTTGGCTGGCCAGCTGGTTAACTGTTTGGTTGCTTGCCTAGTCACTTGGATTAAGTCAAAGCTGGTTGAGTGATTGGTTGGTTGGGGGTCAACCACCCCGTGAGCTGGTTGGTTGGCTTGCTGGCCAATGGCAAGGCAGTTTGTTTGAGCGGGTTGATCAATGGGTTGGAAGCCCTGGCCACTGCCCCGCCCTCATTAACTAGCTCGTTAAAGCACCGTGGGGCTCTCTCCCCACAGAGGCGGTGGAAGAGGCGGTGGGGGCCAGTGGGTGGCCCCCAGCTGCCCCTGCCGACCCCTCGGCGGGGGTCATGGCTGTCCCTCAGGATTCCTGGCATGGGGACATGGCTACCAACCTCACTACCTTGGGTAAGGCGCGGCTTAATAGGGCAGGGCTTAACAGGGTGGGATCTGAGAGGGCGGGGCCATAACAGCACCCTGCCAACCACCCCCCCCCCATGGCAGCCCCCGGGGAACCCAAGCCAGGGCAGCCAGTCGCCAAAGCTGACCACAGCCACACGTCCATCCTGATTGGCTGCCTGGTGGCCATCATCTTGCTCCTATTGGGCGTCATCTTCCTCATCCTCTGGCGGCAGTACTGGAAGAAAATACTGGGGAAGGTGAGCGGGGTAGTGGGGTCAACTGGGAGGAACTGGGCACCCAGACATCTGAGTCCAGCGCCCAAGCTCTGGGAGGGTGGTGGGGTCAACTGGGCACCTGGATGCTGGGGTCCATCTGAGGGTCCTGCCCACAGGCCCAGCGCCGGCCCTCGGAGGACGAGCTGCGGGTGCAGCTCTCGGTGCCAGGTGACACCATCGTCATCAACAATGCAACCGGGGTGGCACGGGGACCCCCCCGCTACGAGCGCATCCCCCCGGGCCAAGGCGAGTACCAGGAGCCGACACGGCCACGGCCATCGCTGCCTCCAGCCCCCCCTGGACCCGGTGAGTGGAAAAAAGAGGAAGGATGGATGGATGGATGGATGGATGGATGGGTGGAAGAAGGGATGGTGGAAGACCATAGAGGAGTGAGGGATGGAGAAATGGATGGATCAAGAGGTGGATTGATGGATGGATGGATGGATGGAGACCACATGGAGACGGGTGGATGGGTGGGTGGAGGGAGGGATGGTGGGAGACCATGGAGGAGTGATGGATGGGTGGAGGAAGGGCTGGGTGGAGGGATGGAGAGATGGATGGATCAAGAGGTGGATGGATGGATGGATGGAGACCACACGGAGGAAGATGGAGACAACTTGGATGGGTGGATGGACAGAGGGATGGATGGATGCAAATTACATATGCATGAGTGGATGAATGGAGAGATGTATGGATGAAGACCACGTTGGGAGGGATGGATGGAGAGAGATCTGGATGGACGGAGAGAGACCGGGATGGACGGAGACAACGGGGGGAAGTGGGGAGGGAAGGAATGGAGACCATCACGGGGATGGAGGGAGGGAGGAGCGGGTGGATGGACACCACGTGGAGGTTGATGAGGACCACGTGGATGGATGGACAGACGGGTGGATGGATGGAGACCACATGGCCACCACGGATACCAGGGTCCATCCAACCCTCGTCCTCCTGCACTGGGAACCCCACTGGGCCTGGAGGCGGGGCCGGACCCTCCTGGCCACACCCCCTCAACTAATCCCACCCCCCGCAGCAGCACCCCTTGCCAACCCGGCCTATCGGCTCCTGCTGGCCACCTACGCCCAGCCAATGGGAGGGCTCGCTCGGTCCCCACCTGATGGGGCTAAGCCAATCAATACAGATGGTAAGGCGAGGGGGGTGGAGGGGGGGATGGGGAGCCCCGCCTCCAAGCCCCCTTGGCCCCGCCCTCAGACATGACCGGCCCTGCCCCCTTTGGGGAAGCCCCACCCCCTTTGGGTGAAGCCCCGCCTCCTGCTGGCATGAACTTCCCCTTGTTGAAGCCCCACCCCTTTTCCGAAGCCCCACCTCTTCTTGCCATAGCCCCTCCTCTTTTGGCCTAGCCCTGCCGTAGCCCCGCCCCCTCCTGGATTGACTCCTCCCCTCCTGGTTTTAGCTCCTCCCCCTTGTTATAGCCCCTCCTCCTCTTGCCACAGCCCTGCCCCCTCTTGCTGTAACCCCACCCCTCCCAGTGCCCACCCCTTTTGCTGTAGCCCCTCCCCTTTTGGAGAAGCCCCACCCCGGGTTTCTCTGTGCCCCTCCCACTCTAGCCCATCCCCCACTGACCCCCCTCCCCCGCAGGTGTGGCAGAGCCCGAGAGCGGAGCGGGGGCCTATGCGGAGGCTGATGTCACTGGAGGCTCCGCCTATGCTGTGGCTGGCCCCTCCCCTGGCCCCGCCCCCAGCCCCGCCCTCCCCGCCTTCCCTCGCCGGCGCCTCCGCTTCCGTGAGAAGCTGGGGGAGGGGCAGTTTGGAGAGGTAAGTCCCGCCCCCTCTGTGCAAGCCCCACCCCTTGAGTGTTGGCCCTGCCTCCTTGCAGCCAGCCCCACCCCCTGGAGTGAATGGCCACGCCCCCACCTCGCACTGCCACGCCCCCTCACACCCTGCCCTGTGTGTACAAGCCCCACCCATTTTCCTCTGCCCCGCCCTCTCAAGATAGGCCCCACCCTCACATTCCTAACCCCACCCCTTTTCCTACTGCCCCCACCCGCGGCTGCAAGCCCCACCCCCTCATATAACCCCACCCCCAACCCTATTACCCCCACCCACCCGGGAAGGTGAAGCCACGCCCCCCACTCACGAAGCCCCGCCCCAGAGCCAAGCCCTACCCCCTCCGTCCGGCCCTGCCCAGAGAAACCCACCCCCGCCCCCGGCGATCTTAGCCCCGCCCATTGCCGAGGCCCCGCCCCCCTGCCCTCCCACAGGTGCTGCTGTGTGAGGTGGAGGACCCCCAGGCCCTGCCCCCCCTCTCGCGCCCCCCCGACCTGCCCCGAGGGCGCCCCCTACTGGTCGCCGTCAAGGTCTTGCGCCCCGACGCTACCAAGAACGCCAGGTACCTGGGGGGGGGGAGCGGAATGTCCCATGGGAGGTGGACCTGGGGGGAGGGGAGGGGGGGCAGGTAGGGTGTGTGCCCCCCCCCCCGCAGCCCCAGGGAGGGGCACAGGCGGCTGACAGGGCGGGGCGGGGGCGTAGGCGGGACTTCCTGCAGGAGGCGCGGACCCTGGGGCGCCTGCGGGACCCCAACATCGTGCGGTTGCTGGGGGTGTGCGCGGGGGCCGGCCCCCTCTGCATCATCACCGAGTACATGGAGCACGGCGACCTCCACCAGTTCCTGGGGGGGCCTCGCGGCCCCGCCCTCAGGTAGGCCACGCCCCCTTGGGCCACGCCCCTTCGAGCCACACCTCTTCAACCCACACCCCTTCCAGCCTCCCCTTTACCCTCCCTGGGGCCCTGCCCCTTTAAGCCCACCCTGCCGCCCTTTGGCCCCGCCCATTGCCCCACCGCCGGCTCCACCCTGCCCGCAAATCACGCCCCCTCCCATTTTGCCCGGCCCCTCGCCTATGAGTCCCGCCCCTTTCTTGCAAGCCACACCTCTCCCCTTCAGCCCCACCCCTTCTCTTGGCAGCCCCGCCCCATGTGTCTAAGCCCCGCCCCTTCTCCTGTAGCACCACCCCTTGGCTGTAAGCCACACCCCTTGACATTAGTCCCGCCCCTTGCCCTTTCTTCTTTACCCCCTCCCTTTAGCCCCACCCCTTCCTCTTCAGCCCCACCCTTTCCTCTTTTGCCCCACCCCTTCACTTTGCCGACTCCCATTCACTTTAGCTCCACCCCTTCTCATTTAACACCGCCCCTTCCCTTTAGCCACGCCCCTTCACCCCTACCACTTCCCCTTGAGCCCCGCCCCTTCCCCTTCAGCCCCGCCCCTTCCTCTCCCATCCCAGGCCACCAGAGCTCCCTCTCTCCTCAGCCCCTCCCCAGACGCACCCTCCCACACCACACCCCCTGAAGCCCTGCCCCTAAAGCCCCACCCCTTCCCCATTTGACCCCACCCTTCACTTTAGACCCACCCTTTCCTCTCTCACCCCGGCCACCAGACCTCTTCTCTTTCCTCAGCCCCTCCCCAACCACACCCTCCCACACCACATCCCCTGAAGCTCCGCCCCTTCAGCCCCCTCTTTGACCCCACCCCTTGCTCTTAAGCCCCTCCCCTTCGGCCCCACCCCTCCACTTTAGCCCCGCCCTTTCCTCTCCCACCCCAGGCCACCAGACCTCCTCTCTTTCCTCAGCCCCTCCCCAACTGCGCCCTCCCACGCCCCACCCCCCGAGGCCCCACCCCCTTCTGACGCCCCGCCCCCCTCCCCCCCAGCCTGGCCACCCTACTGCACGTGGGGGCTCAGATCGCCTCGGGGATGCGGTTCCTGGCCGGTTTGAACTTCGTTCACCGCGACCTTGCCACCCGTAACTGCCTGGTGGGCGAGGGCTTCACCGTCAAGGTGGCCGATTTCGGCATGAGCCGGCACCTCTACGCCGCCGATTATTACCGCGTCCGGGGACGGGCCCTGCTGCCCATCCGGTGGATGGCCTGGGAGTGCATCCTCATGGTGAGCCGGGGAGGGGAGGGGCTAAAAAAGGGGGTGGGGCTAAAGGGGAGGGCGGGGCGGAAGGGCAGGGTAGCGAGGGGCAGAGTTAAGGGGATTCGGGTAGGATCGGGGGAGTTGGGGGGATTTGGGGAGAGTTGGGGGGATTTGGGGGCATTTGAGGGAATTTGGGCAGAGTTAAGCGGATTTGGGTGCGTTTGAGGGGGATTTGGGCAGAGTTAAGGGGATTTGGGGGGGATTTGGGCAGAGTTGGACAGAGTTAAGTGGTTTGGGGACATTTGGGGGGGATTTGGGGAGAGTTAAGGGGATTTGGGGGGGATTTGGGCAGAGTTGGACAGAGTTAAGTGGTTTGGGGATATTTGGGGGGGATTGGGACAGAGTTAAGGGGATTTGGGGGGGATTTGGGCAGAGTTGGACAGAGTTAAGTGGTTTGGGGACATTTGGGGGGGATTTGGGGAGAGTTAAGGGGATTTGGGGGGGGATTTGGGCAGAGTTGGACAGAGTTAAGTGGTTTGGGGGGATTTGGGGGGATTTGGGGAGAGTTAAGGGGTTTTGGGGACGTTTGAGGGAATTTGGGCAGAGTTAAGGGGATTTGGGAGATGTTTGAAGGGGATTGGGGCAGAGTTAAGGGGATTTGGGGGGCATTTGGGCAGAGTTGGACAGAGTTAAGTGGTTTGGGGACATTTGGGGGGGAATTTGGGCGGAGTTAAGGGGATTTGGGAGGGATTGGGGGAGTTAAGGGGATTTGGGGGCGTTTGAGGGGAATTTGTGCAGAGTTGGATGGAGTTAAGTGGTTTGGGGACATTTGGGGGCAATTTGGGCAGAGTTAAGGGGATTTGGGGGGTGGGTAGAGTTAAGGGGATCTGGGTGCATTTGAGGGGGAATTGGGCAGAGTTGGGTGGAATTAAGGGGATTTGGGAGTGTTCGAGGGGGACTGGGGCGGAGTTAAGGGGATTTGGGGGACATTTGAGGGGGAATTGGGCAGAGTTGGGTGGAGTTAAGCAGTTTGGGGACATTTGGAGGAATTTGGGCAGAGTTAAGGGGATTTGGGGGCATTTGAGGGGAATTTGGACAGAGTTAAGGGGATTTGGGGGATGTTTGAGGGGGATTTGGGCAGAGTTAAGTGGTTTGTGGCTATTTGGGGGGAATTTGGGCAGAGTTAGGGGGATTTGGGGGCATTTGAGGAGGATTGGGCTGAGTTAAGGGGATTTGGGCTGCAGCACAGGGATAGGTTGGCTGGGGGTAGGCGGGGCCTGCATGGGTGTGTCCATAGGGGTGGTGTCCATGCTAGTCCCCGCCCCCACACAGGGGACCTTCACGCCAGCCAGCGATGCCTGGGCTTTTGGGGTGACGCTGTGGGAGGTGCTGACACGGTGCCGCGAGCAGCCCTACGGGCGCCTGAGCGACGAGCAGGTCATCGCCAACGCCGGGCACCACTTCCGTGCCCAGGGCCGCCAGGTGGGCACTGGGAGGCACTGGGAGGGACTGGGAGGGGGCTGAGTGGCACTGGGAGGGACTGAGAGGCACTTGGGGGCACTGGGAGGGGGCTGGGGAGGTACTGGGAGGCACTGGGAGGGGACTGGGGACATGCTGGGGTTGCTGGGAGGCACTTGGAGGACACTGAGGGGGACTCGGGGGGACTGGGAGGACATTGAGAGGGGACTGGGGAGGACTGGGAGGGACTGAGAGGGGACTGGGGGCATGCTGGGGTTGCTGGGAGGCACTGGAGAGCACCTGGAGGGACTGGGAAGACACTGAGAGGGACTGGGAAGTACTGGGAGGGACTGTGAGGACCCTGGGTGTCCCCAGGAGAACCCGCTGGGTCCCTCTAGGTGCCCCCATGCTACTCCCGGTTACACCCAGTACTCCCAGTTACTCCCAGTGCTCCCAGTTGCCCCCAGTGCTCCCAGTTGCCCCCAGTGCTCTCAGTTCCCCTGTGACCCCCCAGGAGTACCTGCCGTGCCCCCCGGGCTGCCCGGCAGCGCTGCACGGGGTGATGCTGCGCTGCTGGTCCCGCGACGCCGCCGACCGCCCGTCCTTCGGCCTCCTGCACCGGCTGCTGCGCGACCACACTGTCCTCGCCTGAGCCTCCTCCTCACCATCCTCTTCCTCACCATCAGCATCCTTCATCCCTCCTTCGGCCTCCCTCTTCATCCTCCTTCTTCTCATTGGCATCATCCTCCATCCCTCCTCCTTCATCTCTCCTTCATCTTCCTTCACCTGCTTTATCGTCCTCCTCATCATCTTCCTCCTCCTTCATCCCTCCTCATTCTTCTCCTTCATCCTTCCTTCATCCTCCTCCTCCTCCTCTGTCATCCGCCTCCTCCTTCATCCTCCTTCTTGTGCTTCATCCACCTTGTAGTACTCCTTCTCCCTCCTTCAGCCTTCATCTTCCTCCTTCCACCTCCTTCTCCCTCCTTCAGCCTTCATCTTCCTCCTCCTCTTCTACTTCCTTCTCCCTCCTTCAGCTTTTGTCTTCCTCCTCCTCTTCCACCTCCTTTGTCTTCCTCATCCTCATTCTTCCTCCTTCTTCTCTTCCACCTCCTTCTCCTTCATCTTCTTCATCATCCTCCTTCATCTTCCTCCTCACCCAACACTGGAAGCACCCAACACTACTGACATGGGACCCCCCCGACCCCTGGAACCCCCCCCTGACCCCTGGGACAACCCCCCCCCAGATCTCTGGGTGCCCCCTGGATACCTGGGACCACCCCGGATACCTGGGTCCCCCCTCTGGACCCATCTCCACTCAACACCCTCATTCCTCATTAGTGGGGGGCTAATTAGCCACGGTGGCAGTGGGGGAGGGGCAGGGGCCACGGCGGGGGAGGGGCTGTAAATATTTGGTGCCGAAACGGAGATTTTTACACTAATATATAGAAGTTTTTGGGGTTGTTTGTGTCTGTCTCAGCTGTGTGAGGGTCTCCGGACCCCTGGGTCCCCCCCCGTGGGTGCCTGGACACCTGGATCCCCTCGTGGGGTGCCTGGACACCTGGGTCCCCCCCGTGGGTGCCCGGACGCCTGGATCCCCTCCTTGGGTGGCACCAGGGTGACCTGCGGGTTGGCACACGGACGTGCAGTGGACCCAGGCGTCCGGGGCTGCCCCCACCCCTATTCTCTGACGCACAAAACATCCCCCCCAGGGTCTGGAATGGACCCAGGCATCCGGAAAGGGACCCAGGCCTCCGGGCCCTAGGGATTTTCCCGGTTCAGTGGAGCGGGTGATTTCTGGAAAGGTCGTGAACTGGTGACACCCAGTGTCACCCTGCACCCTGGGTCCCCCCATAGGTTTGCCCAGATGCCTGGGTCCCTTGGGGGGGGGGGGGGTGTCCCTTTCTTGGGGGGGGGGTGTCTGGCCTACAGCGGGGTCCCCACGTGGCTGGGTCCTCTCTGCCCATCCCCCTTTTGGGGTGTGGAAAAGGGGAGAATGACGCAAACACCCCCCCCCCCCCCACCCATGACTCAGGGTTTAGGAACCCAGGCGTCCCAGTAGCTACCCAGCCCCCACCCTGCACTAAGCAGGGGACCCAGGCACCCCCAAGAGGGGACCTAGATATCTGGGTGTCTCATCCTATAGCCCCCCCCGCCCACCCAGGGGACCCAGATGTCTGGGTCTCCCACCCAATAGACAACCCTCCCCCCCCCCCCCCCCCCCCCGAAATGGGACCCAGGCATCCTCCGCTCCTGATTGTGCAACATGGGAAAAACCTGTTGCGTGACATACGTGTATGGGGGGGGACGACACACGACACACGACAGGAAGCTATAAGGGCTATAGGGGAAGGGGAGGTATGGGGGGGGCTATGGGGGTTGTTGGGGGGGTAGGTAGGAGGTCAATGTGCAGTGAACCTCTATGCCTTCCTATCCCTATACACCCCCTAAAGAGCCCCTATATGCTCCTATATACCCATATTTGTCCCTATATACCCCTATATGCCCCTATACACCCCTAAGCACTGCCATAACCCCTTATATATCCCGTACACTGCCATAAACCCCCATACACCCCTATAAGCCCCTTTACATTCCAGTATTTCCCTATACACTCCTACATACCTCTCCATGCACCCCTTACATTCATTTACGCACCCTCACAGACCACTACACTTCCCATATACCCCCATATCCCTCTATAGATTCCCATACAGCCCTGCGCATCCCCATACAGCCCGATAGACCCCCCTGAACCCCCTCTACAGCCTCTGTACACCTCTGCGGGCTCCTCTAGACCCCCATACACCCCCTACATGGCCCCCAAACAAGCCTTAAAGACACTAGAGACCTCCCTTAAAGACCCCTATAGACCTCCATACACCCTCTATGGCCCTCTATAGCCACCCGTACACACCCTTAGTCCTGTCTAACCCCCTATAGCCCCTCATACACACTTTGTAGCTCTCTACAGCTCCCCATCACCCCATACACCCCCTATAGCTCTCTATACCCCTCCATGCAACCCCTGTAGCCTCTAATACACCCCCTATAGCCCCCCTCATACATTCTCTACAGCCTCCTACAGCTCCCTATCACCCCGCACACCCCCTATACCCCTGTATGCAACCCCCATAGCCCCCAATACTCCCCCTATACCCCTCCATGCAAGCCCCATAGCCCCCAATACACCCCCTATAGCCCCCTATACCCCTCCATGCAACCCCCATAGTCCCCAATACACCCCCTATACCCCTCCGTGCAACCCCCATAGCCCCCAATACACCCCCTATACCTCTCCATGCAGTCCCTGTAGCCCCAGTACACCCCCTATAGCCCCCTATACCCCTCCATGCAACCCCCACAGCCCCCAATACACCCCCTATAGCCCCCTATACCCCTCCATGCAACCCCCACAGCCCCAATACACCCCCTATAGCCCCCTATACCCCTCCATGCAACCCCCACAGCCCCCAATACACCCCCTATAGCCCCCTATAACCCTCCATGCAACCCCCACAGCCCCCAATACACCCCCTATAGCCCCCTATACCTCTCCATGCAACCCCCATAGCCCCCAGTAAACCCCCTATACCCCCCCTGTTGCCCCTATAAGGCTCCCCTAGCCCTCTTCACATCCCCCATAGCCCCCTATAGCCCAGTATATACCCCTAGGCCTCCCATACACCACCTGTATCCCCTACGGACCCCTACAGCGCTCCATATACCCCCCTATAGCCCCCCCGCAGACACCCCTAGCGCACCCCGGGTGGGAGGGGCATCCCACCGAGGCCACGCCTCCGATAGGACGCAGCCAATAAGAGCCGCCGGGGGCGTAACCCCCACCCGCGAGGGGGCGGAGCGCCGCCGCCGCCATAAGAGCGCTACCGTCATCCCGCCGCCGCCATTTTGCGAGATGACGATGACCATGGCGGCGGCGGCGGCGGCGACAGCGACGTGCCCGGGCCGGGGTTGGGGACAACCTGAGGGGGTCCCCGGTGGGGTCACGCCTTCCCCACCCCGGCATTTCACCTTTGAGCCTCCGGTAGGGCCCAGCGGCCCCCCTAGGCCCCGCCGCCGGCACCGTCGCGTTCTCTACCCGCCCGCTGTGAGTACCGGACGCCTGGCTTCCCCAGGCGGGTTGGGGGCGGGCGGGGAGGGCTTCCCCGGATTCCTGGGTCCCTTGCCCGCACGCCTGGGTCCTTCGGGGCGCGCAGGATGAGGCCCATTTCCCGGAGGTGAGGGGGGGTGAGTCACTTCCCGCTCCCCCACGCGTGACTCACCCCTACCTGGTGCCCGGGGGCGGGTGGAGGGGGAACCCCGGCATCCGGGGAAGGAGTATTTGCCCCCCCCCGGGGGTGGTTATTTGCCCCAAGAGGGGGTAATTACCCTAGTTACCCTTTTGGAAGGTAATCAGGGTCAGAGGGGCATTGCGTTTGGATGGGTTCCCCCAGCCTGATTTGGGGGAAAGGGGGGGAATATTTGCCCCCGGGGGGGGTATTTGTCCCAGGTAGATCGGTTCTTACCCTATTTTGTTGTTCTTCCCTCTCTCAGGTGCGGCGGCTGCCCCCCACGGAAGAACCAAGCGCGGCAAAGAGGCTCCTGGTGCTGCTGTTGGCTGTGGTGAGTGCCCAGGTGTACAGCGCGCCCGGGGATGTGACATCTGAAGTGGCCACGACACCCGTGGTGACCCCTGAGACACCCGTGGTGACCCTTGAGACACCCATGCCACCTGCCGTGACATCCCCACCCAGGGATGGAGTGCTGCTCAGGACTGCTGTGACACCCATGGAGACAAACTGGACACCCAATGGGACACTGGTGGGGACACTGGCAGCACCCATGGGGATACCCATGGGTGCCTCCTGCCCTCGGCTGCTGCTGTCACCTGCCCTGCGGCCCCACAGCTGCAGAGCCGGACACACTGCCAGCTGAGCGGCACCCAGCACCTTCACCCTGGTCTCAGGGTGGCACCCAAGACTGTCACCTCGGCGTGGCACCCAGCACCTCGCTGCGCCTATTGCTGCAGCCTCAGGGCTGTGCCCAACACACTGGACTGGTAGCTGTGCCTATTGTAGTGGCCACAGGGTGGCACCACGCACCCACAGGTGCCCCTCACCTCGGCCTTGTGGTTGCACCCAGCGCCCCAGAGACACTGGGGCCCATCACCCTGGCCTTAGGGCTGTGACAGCACCCAGCACCTATGGGTGCCCCTCACCATGCACTCGAAGAGGCATTCAGCACCCATGGGGACCCCTACCTCACCTTCGGGGCTGCCCCTAGAACCCATGGGTGCCCCTCATCCAACCTCGGGGCTGCTCACCTCATCCCCTTTCCCCCTGCACGGTATTTATTTATTGTATTTGTATTTGTTTTGCGGTTATTTAATTGAGAGTTATTTAACTTTATTTAATTGGGGGTTATTAAATGTGATTTGGGGGTATTTAATAACTGATGTTATTTAACACGAGTTGCTGCTGGGTCTTCTTTGGAGCGTCGCATGGTTGTGGCCCTGGGGGAAGTCGTTGTCCCCCCGTCCCCCCCCCCCCCCGCTGCGATGGGGGCTCTTGCCCTCGGAAGAAACAGGGAGGAAGTGCTTTCTCCTTGACATGTGAGAAAATAGGATTTTCCATGTTTTCTGCCCTATTTTCTAGGCTGGGGGGTGGGGGGAGATGCTGCATTCACCATTTGGGGGGTTGTCTGTGGTGCTGGGAATTAAGGGAAAACCCATTTCAGGCAGAAAAACATCACTTTTCATCATGAGTCGGCTGCAGGACGCGTGTAGGCGCCCAGCTCTTGTTTATTGAACCGACTTGTAGGCGACGCGGGAATACAAAGTCACAAAAGTAATAAAACAAAAAAATTTTTTTTTAAAAAAGCTGAAAACAGCTTGATTTTGCTCCCATTTCAGGGGGACACACTGGGGGCATCGGGCAAACCCCACAGTTGACTGTGCTCCATCCATGATAATAAAGTCTTTCCTCTGAAACACGTGTTTGGCAGTGCTGGTGACCCAAATCTGTGTTTCCCCCCCCCCATAATGGCACTTGGGGAGCATCATCACTGCCCAGCTGTGCCAAAAAACCACAAACAACACACAACAGCAGTAAAAAACCAGAAAGAGCAATTTTGCCCATTGATCCCAGATGGGGCTCTTCCCCTGCCCACCCCCCAACATAATTGCCCGAAAAAGCAAAACCCAGCAGAAAAAGGGAAAAAAACCCCAAACCCCTTTTTCTGCTTCAGTTTTTACCAGCTCCCACCTAGGACAAATGTGGTAAATTTTGGGTTGCACTTGGTGGTGCTTTGAAACACAGCAGGAGAAGGAAAGGGTGGGAAAACATCATTAAAAATCACCCTAATTAGGTGGAGAATTGATTTTATTCACTTCCCTCTACCCCAAAATCCAAGGGGTAGGGGTGGGCACTGTCCCCCCTCTGCCATGTGGACACTGACTTGGGAATTCCCAAGTGTGCATCTTCCTGCTGTGAAAAGGTAGTAATTTGGTTAAAAGGATTAAAAAGTTAGGGGGGAGTCCCCCATCCCCTAATTAGATCATTAATTAGTCACCAAGGCTGAATGGCTCTGGGCAGGAAGAAGTCCAGCCATCCACCCCCCCCAACTATGGGTCTTTGAGGTCAACCAAGGATGGGTGTTGGCTGAGCAGCTGGGGAGGGTGGGAGAAGGATGGAGCCATGGCATAAAGGGGATTTCCCCATCCCCTAATTAGTGAGATCATTAATTAGCCACCAAGGCTGAACACCTCCAGGCAAGAACAAGCTCCCCAACGACGGGTCTTGGAGGCCAACTCTGGTTGGGTGTTGGGCGAGTGTCTGGGGAGTAGGGAGGAGGATGGAGCTGGGGCTGTGGTCAGGGTTGGAGGAGCTGCCTCATCCCCTAATTAGAGAGATCATTAATTACCCACGAAGGCTGAGCGGCTCTGGGCCTCCCAAAAATGGGTCTTTGAGGCCAACACCGGTTGGGTGTTGGGCGAGTGTCTGGGGAGGTTGGGAGGAGGATGGAGCTGCGGCCAGGGCCGGGCACCACTCAGTTGATGAGGGAGGAGGTCTGGGCCCCCGAGGCGGGGGCCGAGGGGAAGGAGGGGTGGGGGAAGGCGCGGGCAGGGAAGGAGAGGGCCCACGGCAGGTCCAGGGCAGGGCTGGAGAGGGAAGGGATGGGCAGGGGTGAGGGGGAGGCAGGGAAGGAGGGCAGCGAGGGGATGGGGGCCGCCGAACCGCCCAACGGTGGGGAGAAGGCGGTGCTGGAGAAGGCGCCAGAGGGGTTGGTGGTGGCGGCGGCGGCAGCAGCGGTGGCTTTGGGCTTGTCCCCAGCGTGGGTGCGTTGGTGGCGGTTGAGGTGGGAGCTACGGCTGAAGCACTTGCCGCACTCGGGACACTTGTAGGGCTTCTCGCCGGTGTGGACGCGCTGGTGGATGGTGAGCTCGGACCGTTGGATGAAGCTCTTGCCACACTCGGGGCATTGGTAGGGCTTCTCGCCGAGGTGGGTACGTTGATGGGTGATGAGGTTGGAGGAGACGCTGAAGCATTTACCGCACTCACCGCAACGGTAAGGTTTCTCCCCGGTGTGCATCCGGCGATGGATGGTCAGGTCCGACTTCTGGATGAAACCCTTCCCGCAATCCCCGCAGGCGTAGGGTTTCTCTCCGGTATGGATACGCCGGTGTTTAACCAGCGCCGAACGTTGCCCAAAACCCTTTCCGCATTCCCCACACTTATAGGGTTTCTCCGGTGGTACTGCCGGTGCCGTTTCACCGTCAGCGGTATCCGATTCCCTCCCGCAATCCATACATTGCTGACTGCGGGGACGTAACCCTACTGTGCCACCCCGGTTCTTCCCGCAATCCGGGCACTTTGGGGGCTGCCCCACAGTTCCTCCGGCACTGTGGGCACGTTGATGCTTGAGCAAGGCAGCACCTTGACTGAAACATCGCCCGCATTGGGCGCATTGGAAGAGGCGACCGTGACGATGAGCAGCCAAGAAGCCGGCTAGATGTTCAGGGCAACGGTAGGATGCCTGTTCGGCTGCGTGGATCTTTTGGTGCCGGTCGAGGTGGGAGCTGACGCTGAAGCTCTTACCGCATTCGGCACAGGTATAGGGTCGTTCGCCGGTGTGTACCCGTTGATGCCGTTCCAGGTCAGAGCGTTGGATGAAACCTTTGCCGCAGTCGCCGCAAGCAAATGGCCGTTCACCAGTATGGATGCGCCGGTGTTGGGTAAGGTTGGAGCCTCGGCTGAAGCTCTTACCACAATCGCCGCAGCGGTGAGGTCGTTCGCCGCTGTGGGTCTTACGGTGTTTGGCCAAAGCAGAGCGTTGGGCAAAGATCTTACCGCATTCAGGGCAGCGGTGAGGAGCCAGTGACCCCTCCGGCGGAGGTGGTCGAGGACGGGTGCGGGGTTGGGCAGGTGGACCGGGTCCACCAGCGTGGGTACGGCGATGCCGGTCAAGGTGGGAGCTGACGCTGAACCGTTTGCCACAGTCGCTGCAAGGATATGGCCGTTCACCGGTGTGAACCCGCCGGTGCCGCTCCAGGTCAGAGCGTTGGATGAAGCCTTTGCCACAATCACCGCAACGGTGAGGCCGTTCACCAGTGTGGATGCGCCGGTGCTGGGCAAGGTTGGACCCTCGGCTGAAGCCTTTGCCACAGTCACCGCACCGGTGTGGCTTCTCCCCACCGCGCTCTGGCTGCCGGGCCGATTGCCGACACCGCCGCCCGCACTCAGTGCACCGCCGCGGCTTTACCGGACTCTGTGACCTGTTCCGCATCCCGCATTCGGCACAACCACCCCGGGATGCCAGCGATGCTGTGCTGCCCTTCTTGCCCCCATTCCCTTTACCGGCAGCCGGGGCTTCACCAGCCTGTCCCCCGCTTTGGTGCTGATCGGCATCCTCCAGCGCCGTCTCCTCACCGTCCCGCAGTGCTGAATCCTCCTCCGTCCCACTCCCGGCGCCGGTGCCTGCACCACAGTAAGAAATGGTGAGCATGGTGAGAAACCATGAGTCCCTCCAGAACAACACCCCAAAAAATTAATTTCAAGCCCCCCAACATGGAAAACTTGTTATCTATCTGGAGTTCTGTAAGACCTTTGACATGGTCCCCCACAAACATCCTTCTCTCTAAGTTGAAGAGAGATGGAGTTGAGGGATGGACCATTTGATGGAGCAGGAATTGGGTGGATGGTGGCATCCAAAGAGTCGTGGTCAATGGCTTCATTGTCCAGATGGAGACCAGTGATGAGTGGCGTCCCTCGGGGGTCCTTAATGGGACCAGTACTGTCCCCTGTCTTCATCAATGACACATGCCACCATCGTCCCTTTGGCGTGGTCCTCCACAACGTCCTCCTCTCCCAGTTGGATGGAGTTGAGGGATGGTGGAGCAGGAATTGGGTGGATGGTGGCATCCAAAGAGTCGTGGTCAACGGCTCCATGTCTGGATGGAGACCAGTGACGAGCGGTGTCCCTCAGGGGTCCTTACTGGGACCAGCACTGTCCCCATATCTTCATCAATGACATAGAGGTGACCCCAAGCTGGGTGGGGTGGTTGCTACTCCAGAGGGATGGGATCCATCCAGAGGGACCTGGACAGGCCGGAGAGGTGGGCCCAGGTGAACTTCGTGAGGTTCAGCCAGGCCAAGGGCAAGGTCCTGCCCCTGGGTTGGGGCAACCCCGAATGTGGACGCAGGCTGGAGGAAGAAGGGATGGAGAGCGGAGAAGGACTCGGGGGATGAAGGGATGGAGAGCGGAGAAGGACTCGGGGGAAGAAGGGATGGAGAGTGGAGAAGGACTCGGGCGATGAAGGGATGGAGAGTGGAGAAGGACTCGGGGGATGAAGGGATGGAGAGCGGAGAAGGACTCAGGGGAAGAAGGGATGGAGAGTGGAGAAGGACTCGGGCGATGAAGGGATGGAGAGCGGAGAAGGACTCGGGCGATGAAGGGATGGAGAGCGGAGAAGGACTCGGGGGAAGAAGGGATGGAGAGCGGAGAAGGACTCAGGGGATGAAGGGATGGAGAGTGGAGAAGGACTCGGGGGATGAAGAAGCGGACGCTCGCAGCCCAGAAAGCCAACCGTCTCCCAGGCCACATTGGAAGAAGCGTGGCCAGCAGGTCGAGGGAGGGGATTCTGCCCCTCTGCTCTGGTGAGAGCCCACCCGGAGCGCTGCACCCAGGGGTCCTCGGGACGAGAAGGACACGGACCTGTTGGAGCGGGTCCAGAGGAGGCCCCGGAGATGATCCGAGGGCTGGGACACCTCTGCTATGAGGCCGGGCTGAGAGAGTTGGAGAAGAGAAGGCTCCGGGTAGACCTCGTGGTGGCCTTTCAGTCCTTCTGGGGACAGGGCTTTTAGTAAGGGCTGTTGCGATAGGACGAGGGGGGATGGGTTTTAAGCTAAAAGAAGGTAGATTCAGACTAGATCTACGGAAGAAATTCTTGGCAGTGAGGGTGGTGAGACGCTGGCAGAGGTTGCCCAGAGAGGTTGGAGATGCCCCATCCCTGGAGACATTCAAGGCCGGGTTGGCCGTGGCTCTGAGCACCCTGATCTGGTTGGAGATGTCCCTGCTGGTGGAGGAGGTCACCTTCGAAGGTCCCTTCCAACCCAAATCATTCCATGATTCTATGAAACACCAGCCCCCAAAGCACTGATACCCCCAAACCTGCCCCCACCCCAGTTCCCAAGGGGTGGTCCCCAAAATGGGAAGGTCTTGTGGGGTTGCCCCCGAAATTTACCTCCATCCTTGGGTGTTTTCTTGCGGCTCCGGCGCTTCCCCCCCTGCCCCTGCTCCCGCACCAGCTCCCGCAGCATCTTCTCCACCTGGCTCCTGCCGGCCGTTTGCAGGATCAGGCCCAACTGGCGACGTAAATCGGGGTTCACCCCCGCATCGCTGGAACCGGCCCCCGTCGACGGTTGGATCTGGGTGGGCTCCGGTTGACCTTGCTCGCCCTCTGCTTCCACGCCTGGAAAAATGACTGTTAGACCCCAAAAACCTGAGGAATTCACCCAAATTTAGGGTGTCCCCAAAACCTAAGGGATTCACTCAAATTTGGGTGTCCCCCAAAACATAAGGGATTCATTCAAATTTGGGGAATCCCCAAAACCTAGGGAATACACCCAATTTTGGGGGTCCCCATAAACTTAAGGAATTCACCCAAATATGAGGAGTCCCCCAAAACCTAAGGAGTTCACCCAAATTTGGAGAGTTCCCAAAACCTAAGGAATTCACTCAAATTTGGGGGGTGGGTCCCAAAAAACCCCTAAGGAATTCACCCAATTTTGGGGATCCCTCAAAACCCAAGGGATTCACCCAGTTTTGTGGGTCCTCAGAACCCTCAGGGATTCACTCAAATTTGGGGGGGGAGGGGTGTCTCGAAAAACCTAAAGAATTCACCGAACTTTGGAGGTCCCTAAAAACCCAAGGAATTCACCCAAAATTTGGGGGGTCCCCCCTGAACCCCAAGACTTACCCGACACCAGCCCCCGCCTCCGGTGGGATTCGGCGAAGGCGGTGATGCGCGGCCAACTGATGGCGATCTCCTCCGCTGCCAGGAAGAAGGTTGGTCTCCTCAGGCGCCCAGACACCCCGGTGATGGGCTCCATCCCCCCTCATTCCACACCCCCCCCCCCCCCTCCCGCAAGAAGCCCTCTATTTTGGGGTGAAATGCTCCATGTTTGGGCAAAATGTGCTTCCCACCAGCTGCAGTTCACCACGGCAAGGGAAACTGAGGCAGCATGGGGTACCCGGCCCCCTGAAGACCCACCCTGAGTCCATGGGAGGCTCGTGGCCCCCCCACATCATGGCAGTGTGCCAGGGCAGCGGAGTCCCCAACCTACACATGGGGTGACAATGGTGCTGGGGACCCCCAAAATGACACCCCCCACCCCCAAAACTGGGACATCCCAGGGTCCCTCCATGCCCCTTACCCAAGGAAATCACGTTCTCGTAGTTCTCCTGCATGGTGGCCCCGAAAAATGGGGGGACGGGGGGTCCCGGGTGGGACAGGGGGGTGTCCCAGGTGGGTGGCGTCACCCCACAACCAAAAGTCCGGTCCCTGCAACAGCAAGAGACCCCCCCCTCCTCCTTGTTAGCACCCCAATACCCCACAACCCCCTTTGCTGTATGGGGGGGCTGGGGGGAAGGAAGGGGGAAGGGGCTATGTGTGTCTCCCCCATTGCTCCCCAAATTTTCCAGGGCTGTGCACCCTGATCCCCAGGGTATCGGGAGCTGTGTGCCCTGTGCTAAAGTGTGCCCACTTTTTTGGGGTACCCGGGGGGGGGGGCTTCCCTGCTCTTTGGGATGCCCAGGGGCTGCACCCCCACTCTTTGGGGTAGCCAGGGGCTGCACCCCCACTTTTTGGGGTGCCCAGGGGATGATACCTGCTCTTTGGGGTGCTCAGGGGTTGCACCCCCACTTTTTGGGATACCCAGGGGATAATACCTAGTCTTTGAGGTGCCCAGGGGCTTCACCCCCACTTTTTGGGGTGCCCAGGGGATGATACCTGCTCTTTGGGGTGCCGAGGGGCTTCACCCCCACTTTTTGGGGTGCCCAGGGGATGATACCTGCTCTTTGGGGTGCCCAGGGGCTGCACCCCCAGTTTTTGGAGTGCCCAGGAGATGTACCCTCTTTTTGGGGTCCCCAGGAGCTTCACCCCCACTCTTTGGTGTCCCCAGGGGCTGCACCCCCAATTTTGGGATGCCCAGGGGATGTACCTGCTCTTTGGGGTGCCCGGGGGCTGCACCCCCACTTTTTGGGGTGCCCATGCCCACCCACCGCTGCACCCCCCACCTCCCCCCACCCCCCACCCCAGGACACAACCCACCCCCCCTCCTCCACCCCTGCAGAATTTGGGGCACCCAGGGCGGGGTAGGGGGGGGTGGGTATGGGGGGGACCTCCGGTTACCTGCGGCGGGGCGGGGGTGGGTGGGGGGTGGGCTGCGGGGGGGGCACAGCCCGGGTTCCCGGGGTTCCCCCCCGGGCTCCGGGGACTCTCCTCGCCGAGCACCGGTCCCGGTGGAGGCGGCTCCCCGTGTGACCCGGATACAGTGAAGCCGTGGCCGCCCTCCTCCTCCTCCTCCTCCTCCTCCTCCTCCTCCTCCTCCTCCTCCTCCTCCAGCACCAGCCAGGGCCCTCTAGCGGCCCCCGCCTCCGGTTCACCCCCCCAACCCCACCCTCCCACCCCCAAGCCCCGAGTCTTCCCTGGAGCCTGGATTCTCCATCCCCCCACCAAGTGTGTGTGTCCCCCCCCCCCCCCGCCATAGGAGCTCAACCCCTATATTAGACACTGGGGAATCCCCACCGAAGGATGCTGTTAGATGGGGGGTGGGGGGCCTCGCTTCGCTGCCCCCTGCACCCGTACTCTGTCCCGTCTTGCTGTGGATGCCTCTAGGGACCCTCTAAAGGGGGGGGGGGGGTGTCAAGCATGGGGGTCCGGAGCCTCAGATCCATCAGCCTTCAGAGGTGGGGGCAGATAGACCCTTGGGGGCTAACGCTGTGGCCCCCTTGCCAAGGAGATGCCCCCAAAGATGCCCAAGTTGTTGCCCAAGGACATGCCCAAGGAGTTGCCCAAGTTGTCTGTGGCCCAAGGAGATGCCAAAGGAGTTGGCCAAGGAGATACCCAAGGAGTTGCCCAAGTTATTTGTGGCCCAAGGAGATGCCAAAGGAGTTGACCAAGGAGATACCCAAGGAGTTGCCCAAGTTATTTGTGGCCCAAGGAGATGCCAAAGGAGTTGACCAAGGAGATACCCAAGTTGTTTTCCGCCCAAGGAGTTGCCCAAGGAGATGCCTACATCCCAAGGAAACTGGGAGATGGACTCTCCTTTGAAGCTCAACCACAGTGGTAGATGCTGGAGACTCCACACCAGGGAACTCCACGCCAGCAGGCAGGATCTGGCAGCACTGGAGGGCAGGGTGCCCTCTGTCCTGGCCACACGTGCAGAGGAGGCAGCTGCTTGCCCGGGGACCCCTAAAAGCTTGAGGGTGCGTGGGGAGATGCCCTCAGGGCAGATCCTCTCTGGACCCAGTGAAGGCAGATCTTCCTCCTTGGAGAACCTCCCTGGACCCAATGAAGGCAGAAGATCTCCCTCCTTGGAGATCAACCCAGTACCCAATGAGGGAAGAGAATCTCCCTCCTTGGAGATCCTCTCTTGACCAAATGAAGGTCTCTAGACCCAATGAAGGCAGAAGATCTCCCTCCTTGGAGATCAACCCAGTACCCAATGAGGGAAGAGAATCTCCCTCCTTGGAGATCCTCTCTTGACCAAATGAAGGTCTCTAGACCCAATGAAGGCAGACGGTCTTCCTCCCTGGAGATCCTCCTGGACCCAATGAAGGCAGGTTTGGGGTTGGGTGTATTTGGGACAACCCAGTCAGCATCAGCATGGGACATTGCTGGGAAGGGGCAACCTTCAAAAGAGTGGGGCATTCTGGGAGGGACACCACAGGTCAGGGACACACATAGCCCCGACTTTCACCTCCTGGCAGACAACTCATCATCACCACCACTCAACCACGGACCATGAACCGATGCAGGCTGCCAGGCTGGTTGAGTTTCCCCAGGATGGGGGGGTTATTTTTGGACACCCCACCCAAGATGACCCCCAAACCTCTGGTTTTCCACACAGAAAGAGCTGGGATTTGCAGCTCCTCCAAGGAGAAGCAGAAGCCACCTGCTGGGTTTTGCACTAGTCTATTTTTATTCACAATACAAACACAGCTCCTGCTCATCTTGGGAAGAGACAGACCAGGCAGCCAGCACGACGCAACCTCAAAAATGCCAGGAAATCCCTGGATTTGTGTCCTGATCCCATCCCTGAGGTTCACCCCAAGGGTTCAGCTCTTTTCAGCTGGGAAATACCTGCAGGTAACGCTCCCCGTGATCTCCTGGGGGTTTCTTTCCAGCCATGGGCAGTGCTGCCTCCTCCCCATTACTGATGGGTTCCCACCATGAGCCCCCTTTGCATGGTGGTGGATTGATCAACCCAAGAACAGTCATGAGCATCCCCACGCTGGCTTGGGGACAAACCCTCCCTTGTCCCAGCTCCTGTCCTCAACAGCCTCCTCCAGCTCACCCCAACACGTTGGGTTCCTCCAACCGCAGGTGGGCTCCCGCTGAATAAATACAATAAATACATTAAATAAACCACTCAACGCTGGGTCCGCAACGAAGCATCGCCGGCGGCCAAACCGCGGCACGTGGCTGGGAGCTGCTGGGGACGGACACCCAGGCTTTTCTCAACAACAAAGCCGCAAAATGGGGATATTTTGCCCCAAATGGTGTCATTTGGTAGATGGCGTCATCATGCCCCAAGCGCAGCTGGGAGGGCTCAGGCTTTGGGTTTTGGTCAAGGCTGGCAGCATGGGGAAGGTGGGATGGTCAAGGGATGAAGCCACCACAGATATTTTGGGGTCTCTCTGAGTTTGACAATGAGCCGGTGGGATCTCCAGCACCCCTAACCCCATCTCCTTCCCCTCTGCACCTCCCCAGCCGCTCGGCACCATCTCCCCATAACCCATGGAGGTGGTTTCTCCTGGACTATGCATGGAGGAGCACAGCTGGGATGTCCTGATGTCTGTTGGCAGGATTAGGTCTGATTTTCTGGAGGGCCCCCCCCCAATTCCCACTCAGCCCCCAGCCCCATCTCCATCCTCCCCTATCTACCCTACCTTCCTACTCTACCCTACAAAAACTACGTCCTCGGGGCCAGGGTTGGTGCCACCGGGGGACATCACCGGCTTGGAAGCACCCATCACGTATGGGGGCTACCCAAGGCACCCCACGGCAGTGGTGGGGGGAGAGGAGCCACCCGGGGGGTCAACCCCCTGCCCCCCCCCTCCCTGTCCCCCGGTTAACAGGGCGTAAGCTCATCCGGCGGCTCCTCCGGCGGCTCTTCCTCGCCGTGGCTACGGAGATGACGGTGAAGATGGGAACTGACGCCGAAACGCCGTCCACACTGCGGGCAAGGGAAAGGCTTCTCACCGGCATGTGCCCGTCGGTGCTTAGCCAATGCTGAACCATCGGCAAACGCCTTGCCGCAATCAGGACAGGCATGCCTGGGACCGGCATGAGCCCGTTGGTGCTTATGGAAGTGTAGGGTGCTGTTGAAGCTCTTCCCACAATCGGCACAGATGTGGGGTTGCCCTCCAGCGTGGGTACGTTGATGCCGGTAGAGATGGGAGGTCCGGCCGAAACGTTTGCCACAGTCCCCGCATTGGTAGGGTCGTTCGCCCGTATGGATACGTTGATGTCGTTCCCAATGAGAGCTCCAGGAAAAACTCTTTCCGCAATCACCGCAACGGTACGGTTTCTCACCGCCGCCGTGGAGGCTACGCCGATGCCGGGCATATTGGGCGCGGGCGCCGAAGGCTTTACCACACTCTTCGCAACGGAAAGGACCATCACCCAGATGAAGGCGTTGGTGTTTGACCAACGCCGGTCCATCACCAAAACTCTTCCGGCATAGGGTGCACTTGTAGGGTCGTTGGCCGGTGTGGGTACGTTGGTGCCGGTCAAAATGGAGGGTGCTACCAAAACTACGCCCGCAATAAGTGCAGATGTAAGAGCGACCGCCAGCATGGGTGCGTTGGTGCCGGTAGAGGTGGGAGCTACGGCTAAAACGCTTACCGCATTCAGGGCACTGGTAGGGCTTCTCACCAGTGTGGACACGTTGGTGACGGTCAAAATGGGAGCTCCAACTGAAGCTCTTACCGCAGTGACTGCATTGGAAGGGCAACCGACCGGTGTGCAACCGTTGGTGGGTCACCAGCTCCTTGTTACGGCGAAAACTCTTCCCACACTCCTCGCATTTATATGGCAACCCACGGGGACGCGCTGGCGGAGCCGGTGGACCTGGCCGTTCGGCAGCATGAGCCCGTTGATGCCGGTAGAGGTTGGAGCTGACGTTGAAGCTCTTACCGCAATGGAGGCAGAGGAAGGGTTTCTCACCGGTGTGGGTCCGCCGGTGTTTGCTGAAGTGGGAGCTGCAGCTGAAGCTCTTGCCGCATTCCCCGCACTCATAACTCTTCTGCAACACAATGATGCTCTTGAAGTTGGAGAAGGTGCCAGCTCCTGCTCCGGTTTTACCGCCGCGCCGACCTCCTGCCGCACCGGGAGAGTCGATCTGCTGGACCACGGTCCAACGCAGGGTTTCCCGTGCCGGGCTCCGTTCGCCCGGTGAACCCTCTTCGGGGTGACCCAACAAGGCGGCCGTATCCATCTCTACGATCTCGGGATCGCCTGCTGTCTGGGGGTCCGTCTCGGGGTCGCTCGGTGTCCCTGGGACAGCGGAAGGGAGGCAGAGGGGGGTCAATCCCAGTGGTGGTGGGGCTAACGGGGATGAAGACCCTGTACCCGTGGGACAATCAAGGGGGCTGGGCTGGTGCACCCCATAACTTTGAGCTTCTTGGCATGTCCATGGTACAGAGACCGAGGACACGGATTCCGTTTGGAGGACACACCACAGGATCCAGGTGCCCGTGGGGGGGTCTCCATCCCCTTCCCAAAGCTGAAGCGCAATGAGGACACCCCCCACACCCCACCCCATCCTCGACACTTACTCTGCATCACCGGGGGGTTGTAGGCGTCCTCCTCCCCGTCACCCCCAAAAAGCACCGTCTGCTCCGGCTCCGCAGCCCCCCAGGTATCCATCACCCGTTCCCGCACCTTGGCCGGTGACACGGGGATCCTGGAAAGCCGAGAGCACCCCGTCACCATCCCGCAGCCCCCCCCCCCGCAAAAGCATCACCAGCGTCTCGGTGAAGTTTGGGGTTCAGCAGGATGGCGGGTGCACCCCTCCTGCATGGGGGGTCCTGGTGCCTGGCATGGGGAAGTGTTTCGGGGTCCTGGTTTGTGGCGTGTCCCTGTGCCCCATGGGTGACACTGGCAGGAGGGGGGGACACCAGATGCCAGCGGGGGGTGGCAGCTCCTGGCGCTTGGTGGGTGACACTGGATGCCGGTGTAGGACCACGTTGGGCACCCCAGGACCAGGGTGAGATGGAAGAGACCCCCCCGGTCCCCCAGCCCCTCTGTCCCCTGGGTCTATATGGGATGGAGGGACCCCCCCCGGTCCCCCAATCCCCACTGGGTCTATATGGCATGGACAGGACCCTCCCAGCCCCACTCCCCCCCTGGGTCTATATGGGATGGAGGAACCCCCCCGGTCCCCCCAATCCCCACTGGGTCCATATGCAATGGACAGGACCCCCCCAGCCCCACTCCCCCCCTGGGTCTATGTGGGATGGAGGGAACCCCCCCCCCCCCGGTCCCCCAATCCCCACTGGGTCTATATTGGATGGACAGGACCCCCCCAGCCCCACTCCCCCCCCTGGGTCTATATGGGATGGAGGAACCCCCCCGGTCCCCCCAATCCCCACTGGGTCTATATGGGAGGGACAGGACCCCCCCAGCCCCACTCCCCCCCCTGGGTCTATATGGGATGGAGGAACCCCCCCGGTCCCCCCAATCCCCACTGGGTCTATATGGGAGGGACAGGACCCCCCCAGCCCCACTCCCCCCCCTGGGTCTATATGGGATGGAGGAACCCCCCCGGTCCCCCCAATCCCCACTGGGTCTATATGGGATGGACAGGACCCCCCCAGCCCCACTCCCCCCCGGGTCTATATGGGATGTATAGGACCCCCCGGCCCCACATCCCCTCTCCCCCCCGGGTCTATATGGGATGTATAGGACCCCCCGGCCCCCCACCCCCTCTCCCCCCCGGGGATGGAGGGGCCCCCCCCATCCCCTCTCCCCCCCCTCTCCCCCGACCGGGGACAAAGCCGGGCGGCGCCAGCAGCGTCCCCCATCCCGGGGGGGTGCTGGTGCTGGTGCTGGTGCTGGTGCTGGTGGTGCTGGTGCTGGTGCTGGGGGGGGCCCCTCTTCTTTACCTGCCACCCGGGGAGAAGGGGCGAGAGGGGGGGGGACGACAACGCGACCCCCGACGACCACAAAGGCGACTCCGGTGACTCCGTTCTTTTCGGTCCCGGTGGCTTCAGCTCGTGGCCGTGTCTGTGTCCCCCCCCCACACTCCTCCTCCTCCTCCTCCTCCTCCCCGTGTCCCCCCCCCCTTCCTGTCCGCCCCCCCCCCCCCCGGTCCCGGTTGCTCCATCCCCTTCCTGTGTGTCCGGACTCACCGAGCCGGCGTGCAACAGCCCCGGCGCCGCCCCCCCCCCCCAAACCTCGGCTCTTCCCCCCCCCTTCCCCTTTCCCCAATTCCCCCCCCCCCCCACGTTGCTTCATCGCCTCCGCATCCCTCCGGTACCAGGTAACGGGGGACACCCCCGGGGATTTTGGGGGGGGACACACACACACACGACCCCACCCGGCCGCACCCCCCGACGGGCCCCCCCCAACCGTGGGGAGATGGGGGGGGTCGTTCCCCATCATCCCCTCGCCCACTCCCCCTTCTATTTTACCCCCGTTCGGCTTTTCGCCCCCCCTTCCCCTCGCATCCAACCGCGTCGTGTTTTCAGCCCCCCCCGCACCCGCCTCCGTTATATTTTCATTTAACACCCCCCGCACCAACTCCGCTGTATCCCCCCCCGCCTCCCCCATTTCTCCCCTCTTTGCATTCAACCGCGATTTTCATTTTCCTTCCAACCCTGTTGCATTTTAACTCCCCCCCATTATATTTCCGTGCCCCCCCCCCCCTTTAATTTCCACCCCTTTGCCTTCACCTCGGTTGCATTTAACCCCCCCATCCCCATCCCCATCCCCACTCCCTGGGGTCACCCCAACCCTTATTTAAGTGCCCCCCAACCTTCCTGGGGGGGGAATCTGGGGGGGGGTGTCCCTTCCCACAGGGTAGGTGCTTTGGGGTGAAGCACCCAAAAACACCCGGGGGGGGGTGTCATACCCCAGCACCCATCGCCACCCAGCCATGACACCCCCAGGGTGATGCGGGGACCCCTTGTATGGTCCCTACATCCAGCCAGACATGGGGGGGGGTTGCTCAATTTGGGGGGGTCCCCCAGCACCGTGGACCCCAATACCTGAACCGGAGCCATTTGCATTGCAGGGACCGGTGACATCCCCCCCCCTCCCCCGAAACGTGCCAGCACCGGGACGAGCCTGAACCACTGGGACAAGATGCAGGAGAGCTACGAGAGCGTCATCTCCCTGGGTGAGGCTCTTAATTTCCCCTAATTTCTCCCTAATTTATTATTATTCAAGAAGACTAAAATTAAATTAATTGGCCTTCATTAGTGGCTGAATTCGTAAGGGTGTAAAACCACCAAAATCGCCAGGACTGAGCTTAAATAGAGCCTGGGGGGTTTCAACTGGCACCACAGTTCCAACCGCAGCTTTATGCCTCTGGTGTCCTTGGCCATCCCCATCCTGGCGTTACAATTTTCAGGGTGGAAAGAGCTATAACCAGTATCCAACTGTCTCCCCTAGCTGAGGAAATCGCCATCAGTTGGCCACGGATCACCGCCTTCGCCGAATCACACCGAAGGAGGGGGTTGGTGTCCGGTAAGTCACCAATCGTGCTGCTGGTTGGTGCCGGTGATGACCAGGAGCATGTTTTGGAAGCCCCAAAACCATGGGTTGATGGGTGCAGGAGATGGGAAAGCAATCAGATACGGCTGCCGCGATGCCGGGAGGGATGTGGGCAGCCAACCAGTGGGTTTCCAGCGGCGGGGCCGGATCCTCACCTCCTTTTTTCCCTGTAGACGATGGGTTGTTGAGCGAGAACGAAGAGGAAGACCCGCCACCGGGTGAGCTGGAGAAGGTGGACGCTGAGGGGACACCAGCAGGAAAGCCCAAGGGGACCAGCCCCACCAGCGCGGAGGGGACAAAACCCAGTGATGGTCCCCAAAAACCAGAGAACCAGCCCAGAAAGACATCAGGCAAGCGACAGGGTAAATCAGGCCACCGAGGCTTCAAGAAATTCCCCCCGCGGAGTTTGCTCAGCCACAGCCGCTGCCACGACTGCGGCAAAGCTTTGGCTTTCGGTTCAGCCTTCAACAAACGCCGACGAGGAACCGAACGACCCCATAAATGCCCCGAATGTGGGAAATGTTTTCGGCTCAGCTCAACCCTCATCACCCATCAACGCCGGCATGCCGGCGATAAACCCTACAAGTGCCCCGACTGCGGCAAGACCTTCAGTGTTGGCTCGGCGTTCATCCAACATCAACGGGTGCATGCCAGTGCCGGTGCTGGCACAGCACCTTGCCAATGCGGTGTCTGCGGGAAGAGTTTCCCGGCCAGCGCCAGTTTGGTGAAGCACCAAAAATTACACCTGGAGGAAAAACCCTACAAATGTGGGGATTGTGGGAAGGGTTTCAACTGGAATTCACATCTGGAGCGGCATCGCCGGATCCACACTGGTGAAAAGCCCTACGCCTGCCCTGAATGTGGCAAAAGCTTCAGTTGGAGCTCCCACCTCGACCGGCATCGCCGTACCCACGCTGTCACCGGCGAACCTGCTTGCCGTTGTGCCGATTGCGGTCGCTGTCCAGCTCCTCGTGGCACTGAAGGCTCCAAAACCCCCGAGAAGCCCTTGCAGTGTGGTGAATGTGGGAAGGGCTTCACCAAGAGCACGGCCTTGGCCAAGCACCGGCGCGCTCATGCCGGCGAGAAGCCCTACAAGTGTGGGGAGTGTGGGAAGGGTTTTGGCTTGAACGCCGCGTTGCTGCAGCATCAACGGAGCCATGCTGCCGGCAAACCCTACCAATGCGGTGATTGTGGTAAGAGCTTTGCCTGGAGCTCCCATCTTGACCGGCATCGGCGTATCCATATGGGTGAGAAACCCTACCGTTGCGGGGATTGCGGGAAGAGTTTTTCCCAGAGTTCCCACTTGGAGAGGCACCAACGCGTCCACGCCAGCGCCGAGCAACCCTGCCAGTGCACTGATTGCGGTAAGAGCTTCTTGGCCTCCAACAAGCGCCGGCGGCTGTTGACCGGCACCAGTGACCGACCCTGTAAGTGCACCGATTGTGGCAAGAGCTTTCTTTGGGGTGCCCGTGCCCGACCGGCACCAGAGAGGACCCATAAGTGCAGCGAGTGTGGGAAGAGCTTCACTTACCGGGCGGAGAACGTCAAGCACCAAGGGACACAGACAGGGGAGAAACCCTATACTTGCCCTGAATGCGGGAAGAGCTTCGGGCAAAATTCGGCATTGGTGAAACATCGCCGGATGCATACAGGAGAAAAGCCCTACAAGTGCGGGGATTGTGGGAAAAGCTTCAGCGTCCGCTCCAACCTCATCAAACATCAGCGGACCCACCTTGGCGAGAAGCCCTACAAGTGTCCCGATTGTGGGAAGGGTTTCATCCAGAAGTCGGACCTCACCAAGCACCGCCGGATGCACACCGGGGAGAAACCCTACAAGTGCAACGTCTGCGGTAAATGCTTCAGCGTTTCCTCCAACCTTATCAAGCACCAACGCATCCACCTCGGCGAGAAGCCCTACCAATGCTCCGAGTGTGGCAAGAGCTTCATCCAACGGTCCGAGCTCACCATCCACCAGCGCGTCCACACCGGCGAGAAGCCCTACAAGTGTCCCGAGTGCGGCAAGTGCTTCAGCCGTAGCTCCCACCTCAACCGCCACCAACGCACGCACGCTGGGGACAAGCCCAAAGCCACCGCTGTTGCCGCCGCTGCTGCCACCGCTAGCAGCCCCCTGCCACCCTCCGGCGCCTTCTCCAGCACCGCCTTCTCCCCACCGTTGGGCGGTTCGGCGGCCCCCATCCCCTCGCTGCCCTCCTTCCCTGCCTCCCCCTCACCCCTGCCCATCCCTTCCCTCTCCAGCCCTGCCCTGGACCTGCCGTGGGCCCTCTCCTTCCCTGCCCGCGCCTTCCCCCACCCCTCCTTCCCCTCGGCCCCCGCCTCGGGGGCCCAGACCTCCTCCCTCATCAACTGAGTGGTGCCCGGCCCTGGCCGCAGCTCCATCCTCCTCCCAACCTCCCCAGACACTCGCCCAACACCCAACCGGTGTTGGCCTCAAAGACCCATTTTTGGGAGGCCCAGAGCCGCTCAGCCTTCGTGGGTAATTAATGATCTCTCTAATTAGGGGATGAGGCAGCTCCTCCAACCCTGACCACAGCCCCAGCTCCATCCTCCTCCCTACTCCCCAGACACTCACCCAACGCCCAACCGGTGTTGGCCTCAAAGACCCACCGTTGGCGGGCTTGTTCTCACCTGGAGCTGTTCAGTTTTGGTGGCTAATTAATGACCTCTCTGATTAGGGGATGAGGCAGCTCCTCCAACCCTCACCACAGTCCCAGCTCCAGCCTCCTCCCTACCTCCCCAGCCGCTCACCCAACACGCATTCTTGGTTGGACTCAAAGCTCCAGTGTTGGGGGGCTTATTCCCACCCGGAGCTGTTCAGCCTTGGTGGCTAATTAATGATCTCACTAATTAGGGGATGGGGAAATCCCCTTTATGCCGTGGGTCCATCCTCCTCCCACTCTTCCCAGCTGCTCACCCAACACCCATCCTGGGCAGACCTCAAAGCCCCGGTGCCGGGGGACTTATTCCCACCCAGAGCTGTTCAGCCTTCATGGCTAATTAATGATCTCACTGCCGGCATTGGCTGCTCCCCACTGGGGTTCCCCCCAGCTCCACACTGGGACCCCAACCTCCATCCCAGTCCCCCCATTCCCCACCCCACCACTCATCCCAGCATCTGCCGTTGGTGTCCCCCAGAGCATCTTCCCACCTTGGCCCTCTGCTTCCCATTGGATGAAGGTCCACGTCATTACCACCCTCTGTTCCCACCTTGGAACATTTTGGGAGAAAATCCAGCAGAAACAGGGGTTTTCCCATGCCGCTGCATCACCCTCTGCCCGCCAGGGAACTGCCATGAGGGACTTGGGGATATTTCCACATCCCTGTCTCCTGCGGCGTCTCCCTGAGCTTGTCTTATCCCACGTCATTCCTCAGAAATGGAGCTGGTCGGGGATTTTGTCTTTTATTTTTTATTATTTTTTTCCTTTTGGAAAGAAAATACTTTTGGGCAAAACCACGCAATTTTGTGACGTCATTTTTCAGGCACTTACTGGAATATTTTGGGGGGTTTGTTGGTTTTCTTCTTTTTCCACGCAGACTTTGCAAAAACTTTCATGCGTTTGTGGTGGGGTTTTTTTTATTATTATTACTGATTTTCCTGAATTTTTATGTTTGCTTTTGCTCCGTCCCTCAGAGCGGGATTCGGCGCATTTCGGTACTATCAGGAAAAGGCAGCAGCAGTGCTTTTTTTGCTGCCTGAAATCCTGATTTCTCCCATTTCCCAATTTCTCCCCATTACCAGGGGAGCGAGGGCTTCTCGGGGGAAAATAAATGAAGAAAATTTTAAAAATTTAAAGAAAAAAACACTAAAAAAACCAGAAAGGGTTACATGCAAAATATAAAAGCATCAAAAAAAAATACAGAAGAAAAATAATTAAGGCTGAGAATGACTTTTTTCCCTGAAAGAGGATAAAAAGCTGAAATAAGACTTTTGGAAAAGTAAGGAATTGCTGAAATCTCTGGAATTGGGAAGGTTCCAACTGAAAACAGACTAATTCAAGAAGTGTGGAGGTGCTATGGGAAGGACTCATGTTTATTGAAAAAAATAAAGAAGTTTAAAATATTGGCAAGAGGAACAGGTAGTAATGTAGGTGCAAAAAAAAAAGAGGAAAAATAGCAAAATATGGAAAAAAATTATAGAAAATGAAAAAGAAGAGGAGGAAAAGAAAGCAAAGGACATATGGAATAGAAAAAAATTGGTGATAAAAATAGAGAAAGGGATAAAACCAACCATCCTAAAGAAGTACCGGAGCCTGCGTCAGGCAGCGATTGCAGGCAGCGCCGCAGGAAGCCTGACCTGAGCTGGCGTCGGATGTGGCAGCACCGGGAATTGCTGCCAGACCATTGGATGCAGAAAAAAATAAGAATTTTAAAAAAAATAAAATGCCCGGAGTGGAAGGAATAGGCTCTGGGTGTTTGCTCGAGGGTTGTGAAGCTCAGAGGCGTGATGGATGGAGGAAGAGGAGGCACAGCGGGATGCGGGATGCGGCCGTGGGATGCGGAGCTGCACCATCCCCTTGCCCGATTAAATGGCCCCTGAGGATTGTCCCCAGCTCCGTGCGACGTGTTTTGGGGACCTGCCTGGCTCCCTGGCCAACCCCACTGCAAAACCGGGGCGTCACTGATGGCACAACCATGATGTCACTGATGGCATAACCATGATGTCACCACTGGCTCAACTGGGATGTCACCAATGGCACAACCAGGATGTCACCGATGGCACAACTGAGATGTCATCACTGGCACAACCAGGGTGTCACTGCTGGCACAACCATGATGTCACCAAGGATGTTAATTCTGTCTTTGCGTCGCAGGGGGACCCTCCGGATACCCCCACTGGGTTTGGGTCCCCAATCCCCTCCAAGGGGCTGCCTTGAAGGCAGCACCAGCTCCGCTTTGGGGGCAGAAACTTGTTTGAAGGAGCCCCAGAATCTCATGTTCTTGCCTCAGTTTTGGCCGGCGGTCAACAGGAGCTGCTGTTGGGGATGGCTTTTGACACCCACCTCCAAATCACCCCAGCAATGCTCTAATTATGTATTAATGAGTGCGCTAATTACATGCTCCCATGCAGATGCTGCCCTGCCTTGGGGCTGTCCGGCCAATTTGGGCCAAACTAGCCCAAAATCAAGGGCATGGTGAGATGATGTGGCTTGGTGGCTTGGTCACCTCTCCAATGCTGGGATCTGTGGATGGGGTCACCAAGGGGGAGGACAACAAGGAAACCCCCTCCCCATCACCCCACAGAGCCCAGAACCTTGCAAATGGAAAGCGGGGAAGCGGGAGGAAGAGGAGGGACGGGGACAAGGTCAAGAAATTCCCCCGGGGTTCGAATAATTGAATTATTTTAGGAGGACACAGTGACCATGCCATGGGGTGCAGGGTCCCAAATGGAGCCACGAGGGACAAAAGTCACCCCAAAAAAAGCATGGAGGGCTTCAGAGAGGATATTTGGGGGGGGGGAAAAACACACTGAACTGCGATTTAAGTGAAATTTATATATTTTCTGGTGTTGTCCGTGCTTCCGAAACCGGCGTGGACGTGTCGCTGTGCTGCTTGTCAACGGTCCCCTCCATGTCTGCTTTCGGGGACTGCCTCGCCTCGTCACCGCAGCTCGCGTCTCTTTTTTTTTTTTTTGGAGTCGCTTTCTTTCCATGAGTAGTAATAAATTAGAGCCTAGCTACCACGGCGGTGCTGCGGTCCTTTTCCTTGGTGTGCTGAAAAGTGGTTGTTCCTCTTCCATTTGCTTTGGAGGGCTTCAAACCACGTCCAGATCCAATTTTCCAAGGATTTTTTTTCCCCTTTTTCCCTTTGGTTGGCTTTCCAGTTGGGTTGCCCCATTTGAAGCCCAGTTGCATTTTCCAGTGCAAGATTCCCATGAATCCAGTAAAAATGTGTCAGGATGGAGGAAAATGTTGAGCCTTCACCAGCTGAATCCTTCAGTCGTGGACAGTCAAGAGCATGGTGGCACCAAAACCACCTTTTTAACCACAAAAGGCCACTCCACGTGGACCATGGGGGAGGGTTGGGTCCCAGCATGTCCCTAGGGCTGCTCCAAACATCTGCCATTGAACCCTAAGGTGAAGAAATTAAATTAAATTCCTTGAAGGCTCCAAGAGTCACCACCAGTCATGGCCACATCTCACCCACCCAAGCAAGAAGCAAGCCCATGGGGCAGATCAGCAGGGTCCACGGCCATGTGTGGATGCTACTCTAAGAAGTCCTGCAGAAGGACCAAAATTCCCAGGGCTGGGCTTAAACAGAGCCCCTGCACCATGGGCAGAGGGTGGTGGGGTTCCCAAGTGGGGATGATCAGGGTCGTTAATGACCATTAGTACCCTCAGCCTCCAAAATGTTTTTTAGGGTGGCTCTGCAGCACATCTCCAAGGGGTTCAGGATGTCTCCAATGGAGTTCAGCATGTCTTGAAGAAGCTCAGCATGTCTTGAAAGGGTTAGGCACATCTCCAAGGGGTTCAGCTCATCTTGAAGGGGTTCAGGACACCTCCAAAGGGGTCCAGCATGTCTCAAAGGAGCTCAGAATGTTTTAAAGGGCTTCAGCACATCTTGAAGGTTTTCATGGGGTTCAGCATGTCTTGAAGGGGTTCAGCACATTTCCAAAGGGGTTCAGGATGTTTCCAAAGGGATCCAGCACATCTCAAAGAATCTCAGCATGTCCTGAAGGGGTTCAGCATGTCTTGAAGGGGTTCAGCACAAGCTCAGCATGTCTCCAAAGGGTTCAGCACACCTTGAAGAGGTTCACCACATCTCCAAGGGTCTTGGCCACTTCCCGGGGAGATGCAGGCAGCGCCAGCACCTTGGGGGACTTAATCTGGGAGGAAGAGCAGACCCCCTCCCACCCCATGGATTGGGGGAAGGCAGAGCACCCCGAGTCAAGTGTCAGCCCCCCAACTCTGGGGCATGCTGCTTCCTTGGCCACTATCCCTGTGCCCACCCCAGGGACAAGGAGCCAGTGCCAGCCCTGTCACCACCCCTCAGCTCTGCCATGGGGCAGAGACACCCCCCCGGGCACAACTGTATTTTGGGGTCCAACCCGGGGACCTCCCGCAAGCCCTCCTGGACTTGGCTCTGCTGGAGCAGAAGGTTCTGAGGAAACATCTGCAGGGGGCACAGTGCCAGGAGGGGAACAGGGTGGGGTCTTTATTTTTAGATGGATATTAAATTTCTGTTGTCTTAATTAAATTGCTGCCAGGGTTGGGGAGGGGAAGGGGCCTGCGTAGAATATGTATATATTCCTACTTCTATTTGGGAAAGGTTTTAATGAATAACTGTCTTAATAAATGCATAAAAAGAAGTTGTAGGATTTTTTTTTTTAATGCTGGAACCACAGTTACAAGGTAATTGTGGTGGCCGTGCTATGGGATAGTTATGAAAATGGAAAAAACCTGAATAAATCTGAAGTCTTAATCTGGGAAAAAAGAGGATGAAGAGGAGTATGGGGGAGCAACATTAAACCACAAGAGGCTTCCTGTACAGCAGAGCATGAAAGCAGGTCTTTGGTGAGCAAAAGGCAGTGCTGCTTCTTTGAATGAATAGTCGATATATGGAAAAAAAAACCCTTATTTTTTTCATTAAGACGAAAAAAGATCTGAAAAATCTGATGGGTATAAGCAGACAAGTGTAAAAACCTGGCAAGAAAATGGCTATAGAGAATGGTAAAATGGTAAAGTGGCTGTGTCCTGTCCCCTCTGCGGGAGTGAGAGCCGCAAAGGCATTTCTGGCATGCCAAAGATTTGCCTGCAACGTCCTCCCGAACCCAAAGGTTTCACATGGTTTGCTCCCTGAAGGGCAAACGCGACCACTCCACTGAATGCCTAAAATAGCCAGCGAGGTGAAGCAGCGCTTGGGGGGGGGAAGAGTTCCGTGCCGGAACTCTTGCCCGGGAGCAGCTGCGGACGTTGCTCCTGTCTTGGGTTTCTCCACGTGACACCAGGACAAGCGGGTCCCTTTGTTCCTTACAGCTCCAGAAAGTCAGATACAGCTACGGACTCTCCAAACAACCCAACATCCGTATGAACAGGACATCCACGCTGCTCCTCCAGCATTGCTTCCATCCCTGCCTCATCTGGCACCATGGTTCTCCAGAGTTTGCCTCTGTCAAGGTGTTGGCTCCATCAAGGTTTCAGCTCCACCAAACCCTCCCTGCAAGGAACTGTGACATGATTCCCCCTGCCTTGGGACCTTCTGTGTCCCAACTCATCTCATGGATAGAGACCACCAGTCCTTATAACACATGGACCACCCCATACAGCTGAGATGCACCTTCTCATGAAGGCTGTGGAGACCCTCTCGCCAAGGGAAGTACCATCCCCTGCCCCAGGAGAAGACGTAGAGCTCTAGCACACATCATGCTGGTCCTTCATGCATGTGGGGTGGTCCCTTGCACCCCTGAGGTCTGCAACCAGGTCCTCCCAACAGCTCCAAAACTGGGGGATCTTGCCCCATGTGCCTGCCGACACCACCCAGGACTTGGGGACACCTCACCTTGATGGTCATCGCTCAGGACTTTGAGGACTTGATGGCCCCAAAGGCTTAGAGAGCCTGGAAGACCCACCTGGACTTTATTTCTCCCACCTATCCTGGTGGGTCTCCAGGCTTTTTTGGTGGAAACACCATAAGGAATAAATCAGACTTCCCACACACACATCTTGGGGTTGAGCACCAGCCCAAAAACCCCACTGAGCTCCTTCTCCCTGCCCAGTTTCGGGGTGATCTGTGGGGTGCTGCTGCCTGACACCCACCACTGTCAAGCCAGGAAGGGTGTCACCTGCTTTCCCCATCCTTGGTGGGAAAACTGGAGCTCCTCTTCCCACCCCAAAACAGGCTTATGTATGGACCCGCTGGTGACGGATGAGGGACGAGCTCTCACTGAAGCTCTTCCTGCAGCTCAGGCAGGTGAAGGGCTTCTCCCCCGTGTGGGTCCTCTGGTGCCGGTGGAGATGTGAAAGGCATCCAAAACCTTTCTCACACTCGGGGCATCTGTAGGGCTTCTTCCCGGTGTGGATACGTTGGTGGGTTATCAGGTTGGAACTATTGTTGAAGCTCTTCCTGCACTCGGGGCAAGCGTAGGGCTTCTCACCCTTGTGGGTCCTCTGATGGGACAGGAGGTGGGAATGGAGGCTCAAGGTCTTCCCACACTCAGCACAACCGTAGGGTCTCTCTCTGGTGTGGATCCGGTGGTGCTTGGTCGGGTCTGAGCTCTGGCTGAAGATCTTCCTGCAGTCGGTGCAGGTGTAAGGCTTGTCCCCAGTGTGGGTCTTCTGGTGGATGAGGAGGACAGACCTATAGCTGAAGCTCTTCCCACACTCAGGACATCCATAGGGTCTCTCCCCAGTGTGGACCCGCTGATGGATGAGGAGGTTGGACCTTTGGTTGAAGCTCTTCCCACAGTCAGGACAACTGTAGGGTTGCTCGTGGGTGTGGGTATGTTGGTGGGTGATGAGGTGGGAGCTGCGCCCAAAGCTCTTCCCACACTCAGGACACTTATAGGGCTTCTCACTGGTGTGGACTTGCCCATGGGTGGCCAGGGATGGTCCACAGGGAAAACTTCTCCCACCCTCCCCGCAGATGTCATCTCCAGCAACGGGACCAACTGGCCACATTCGGTCCCCCATCCCACCACCCCTCATCCCCTTCTCCACCCATTTCCCAGCCCCACGTTGTCCCATCCTGGCTTCTCTTCGGCATGTCTCCATCCTCTCGCCATCTCTGTCCTCCTCACCATCCATGGTCCCATCACCTGCAAGGACAGACGTGCTGATGCGGGATCCCAGTGTGTCCCACTAAGTCCCTGCACGTCCCCAATGGATGAAGGTTTGGAGCCAACCCGGAGATGATCCACTCCAACCATCTAGCTCAAGCGAAGTCTTGTAGACCCACATACATGTCCTTGAGTATCTCCAAGGATGGACGAGCTCCAGGAAGCCTCTTCCAACCTTCTTCCATCATGGAATAACTCAAGTTGGAAGGGACCCATAAGGATCATCGTGTCTAACTCCTTGCAGGAGGACAGTGCCCAAAGAATAAGCTGCTTTTTTTTTAAGGTTTAAGCAAAATTTCATGGTTTGTTTTTTTTTTTTTTCTGATTTGTGCCCAGATTTCAAAGGAAAAGAGGGGAAAAAATTAAAAGGAGCTTCATAATTTCCCACCCTTTTTCTGCCATCGGGACTTGGTGAAGCTCAAAGGTTTCTTCTTGGGGGGGGGGTGTGCCCCCAAACTTTGGGGACCACCTTCACCCCCAGACTTTGGGGATCACCCCCCTGCTCGCCCCCTCCCTCACACACACACACACACACACACACACCCCGTTTTGGTCCTTTTTTTAACGATGATACAAAATAATCTGCCCTGATTCCCGTAGGAAATTTCCATAGAAAAATAGGGAGACACCCCCCAACACCGCCCTCCAAAAAACCCAACCCCATACGGCTTCCCGGTCCAGCGCCCCGGGGATGCTCGGGGGAGGCAGCCGGATGCCTGGATCTCCCGCCCCCGCCGTTCCCGGTGCCTGTTGCAGGCCGGGTCGGTGTGGAAGGACACAGGAAAGGGCTGCCCCAGCTGGGAGGAAGAGGAGGAGGAAGGTCGGAGCCGGCAGGTACCGGGGGAAGAACGGGGGCGGCTCCGGGGATGCTCCGCCTGGTCCCGGGGGGATGCCCCGGGGGGATCCGGGGATGCTCGGCTCGGTCCTGGGGATGCTTTTCCCGGTCCCAGGGATGTTCTGCCCGGTCCTGGGGATCCTTTTCCCGGTCCCAGGGATGTTCTGCCCGGTCCCGGGGATAGTTTTCACGGTTCCAGGGATGTTCTGCGCGGTCCCGGGGATCCTTTTCCCAGTCCCAGGAATGCTTTCCCTGGTCGCAAGGATGTTCTGCCCAGTCCTGGAGATGTTCTGCCTTGTCCCGGGGATGCTTTTCCCAGTCCCAGGGATGTTCTACCCGATCCTGGGGATGCTTCTCCTGGTCTCAGGGATGTTCCACCCCATCCTGGTAGATGCCAGTCTCAGCATTTCCCTCCCGTTCCTCTCCTGGATTGCTTTAGGAACTGGTGAAAGGGTTCCCAAGCTCTTCCAGGAGGATGCTTTGCTTTTTTAACCATCACACCCAGCTGACACACAACTGCATTTATCCCTCCAGGATCTGAACAGGGACCCCCCCAAGGGACCTCGTATCCTCCTGCTCATCCCTGGATCCCTCCAGGTTGGAGGTTTTTGGAAATTGCAGGGACCAACGGAGACGTTTGCTGTTTCGGGGGCTGGAGGAGGACGGGATTTCACCAGCCATGCAGGAGAACCACGATGCATCGGCCTCGCCAGGTGAGCGGGTCCATGTCCCGTCCCCCGCTCCATCCCGCAAAACCTATTCAAGTCCCCCTTCCCATGGTGCCCCACTCAAGCATCGGGGATCCCTTGCCACCATCCCCCAATCTCCCCATCCCTCACCATCTCCCCAAAATCCCTCCATCCCTCCCTACCTTCCCATGTCCCCCATCCCTTGTCTCCTTCTCAAATCCCCCCATCCCTCCCTGCCCTCATCCCAAATTTCCCTGCAGGTGAGGGACAAGCCAGCACTGGGATGAGCACAACCACACTGAACTATCAGGAAACCCCCCCGGGAACAGATTCGGCTCATCCCTTTCTCCCTGGAAAGGGGTTCGACACCCTGGAGGACCCAATCCCAAGGGATAAGAGGAGATTTTTATGCACTGAATGCGGGAAGAGTTTCAACCACAGCGCCTACCTCCTCCGCCACCAACGCATCCACTCCGGAGAACGTCCTTATCCCTGTCCAAAATGCGGGAAAACTTTTACCTGGAATTCCCACCTGAATTCCCATCAAAAAACCCATACGGGGGAAAAACCCCATCGTTGTCCCGAATGCCAGAAATGCTTCAGCCGTCGATCCAACCTCCTCCGTCATCAACGCCTGCACGGGGTAGAAATTCCTTATGGGAAAAGCTTGAAGGCTGATCGTATCCTGCATTCCCAGAGCCGCCCAGATGATATTCCCTATATTTGTTCTGAATGTGGGAAATGTTTCAGTGCTCGCTCCAATCTTTTCCGTCATCAACGTATCCATACTGGAGAAAAACCCTATAAATGTCCAGAATGTGGGAAAAGTTTTGGGCAAAGTTCGGATCTCATCCAGCATCATCGAACCCACACCGGAGAAAAACCCTTTTCCTGCTCATTTTGCGGGAAATCCTTTAATGAACGATCCCATCTTATCCGACATCAAGGTCGGCATACGGGAGAAAAACCCTATAAATGTCCAGAATGTGGGAAAAGCTTCGTACAAAGCTCGGATCTCCTTATCCATAGGCGATCCCATGCCGGCGAGACCCCCTATATGTGCACCGAGTGCGGGAAACGATTTCGGGTCAGTTCCAGCTTGGTACGACATCAAGGATTACATACGGGAGAAAAACCTTATAAATGCGGGGAATGTGGGAAAGGATTCAGCGCTCGGTCCGTCCTTGTTATCCATCAACGGCTCCACACGGGAGAACGACCCTATGAGTGTCCGGCTTGTGGGAAACGTTTCGTTCAAAGCTCTAATCTCAGTCGGCATCGACGGATCCATACGGGAGAGAAACCGTATCCCTGTCCATCTTGCGGGAAAAGGTTCAGCGTCCGTTCGAGCTTGGTCAAGCATCAGCGGCTCCATGAGCCACCCCATAATCCCCCCGGAGAGGAGAAAGATTTAGGATGGAGCTCGCTTTATGGCGAAAAACAAGTGCAGGAGGAGGAATTGCCCCATAGATGCTCTTGAGCATCACCCCGCCCAAAAAAAAGGGGCCTGACCCCAAAAATGTACGTGGATAGAGGGAGAAAATATATTTGTAACTTCAGGATGTGGTCAGCTCAGTGGTGTCATCCCAGATGCCCCCCCCATGCTGGGTGTGTTGGGGTAGGGGGGCAGCAATGGGATCCCCATGTCCCTTGGGGTGATGAGCACCCTACCCATTGTTTTGGTGGGGGCCAGCAATGGGACCCCCACATCCCATAGGGTGTCAGCAATGGGATCCCTAAATCCCTTGGGGTGCTGTAAGCTGGCACCCACAGCCACCCCACCATGTTTTGGAGTGGGGGGCACAGGGATGGGACTCCCACATCCCTTGGGGTGATGAGCACCCTACCCCACTGTGGGGTTTTTTTGAAGGGGAGGGGGACAGGCAGCAATCCTTCAAGCTGGCTCTGAAATGCCAGGTAAAACCCAAGGGGAAGAGCAGCAGTACTTTGTAGGCCCCTGATGTTACCCCAAAACAGCCTTATGTTACCCCAAAATGCAACCCCCAGTCCAAAGGAAATCCATATTCTTTAAAAATGAAGTAAATGGGCAAATTAAGCTGATTCAGATCAAGCCCTTGGGAAATGCGAAGGGAATTAAGATACTTAAAAGCCAGGTGTAATTTCTTCAGTTGTTAACATGGAAAATTTAGGGCATGAATATTAATGTAATTACTAACAATAGTAATTTTAATTTATGTTTATAATATTTGGGGCTATTGGCTTGGTTTTTCAAGCTTCAGGGATTTGACCCCATCCCCATAGTGGATTTTTAAAACCTCGGGAAGCAAAATCACCACCATAGGGCTGCAATGATCCCATTCCCAAAGCCGTTATCCCCCCTCAAGGCTTCGAGCTGTTCCCCAGATGCTGGAATATCATCGCAGGGGGTGTTTTTTAGGATACCTGGGGTGCAACCGAGCGAATAAAACCACATGGAGGGAGGAGGGAGATATATTTTACTTGCCAGAAAATACACTCCAACCGACCCCTGGGGCTGCCTCGAACTGGTGCAGTTCTCATCACAGCCCTGGCACAGCCGCAGCCCACCCCCCTCCACAGTACCCCAAAACAGCTGTGGGGCCCCCCCATCCTGTTAGTGCAATTTGGCTTCTGCCTCACCTTTTGCTGGAAAAGGGGGAAAATAACCCCAAATAAGAGACTGAAATTGGAGGGGGGGGGGGGGGAAGCGGTGGAGCTGGGGTGAAAGGAGCAGGGACAGGTAAGGGGATGTTGTGTGTGTCCCCCCCGCCCCCAGCCCGGTGGGCAGGGACCCTGGTACGGCATCCCCCCCTCCGCAAGCGTTTTAGGGGTGCAGCTCCTGCATCAAGGAGGGGCCGCAACTGAGCAGCTTCGTTAGCAGCCTTGACCACCTAGCTGCTCACTGTCAACACCCAACACCCAACAACCCAACTGTCAACAGCTTAACTCAGTATCCCAATGCCGGGCACACACAGCCCCACGGGACACGGCTCCCACCGCTCACCCCACACTTCATCCACCAAATTCAGAGGGGTGAACACCAACAGCCCCCCAAATTTTGGCCCCCAACGGCATCACCTTGTCAACAAGGGGCTTCCAAGCGTCACCCCATCAGCTCCATCCTCCCCCCTGCAGCCTCTGCGGGAGATAACGGCGGCACGCACCAACCCCGCTCCGTCTTTTTGGGGTTCCCCAGGGAGGGGAGAAGCCATGGGAGGGGGCAGGCTTGGGATGGCGGAGGCTAAAGGCTGATGCTTCGGTGATGTTTGAAGTGACCCTGCCCACCCCGGCGTTGCTCTCGTTCCTCCAGCTCGTCGCTGTTGAGGCTGGTAGCGTCCGACAAGCCCAATAAATGTTCGACCGAGTCGAACTTCTGCAGGTCGGAGGCGATGGTTTGAAGGCTGAGCACCGAAAGCGTGTCGGCTGGGGGGCACTCGGCCCCCAAATGTGTCCCTTCTGTCACCCCCACCTCGGTACCAGCATGTTGAGGACTGGCTTCGGCTCCCACCGGCGAAGCTCGACGAACGATGAGGCGTTGGAGACGGCGAGCGTGGATCTGTTCGCTGATCTGTTCCAGGTTACGCAGGGCCACCGAATAACGCGTCTTGGCTTGCGACACCAACCGCTCCAGCGCCGTCACCTTAGCCTTGTGCTCCTGTGGGAGATGGCATTGGCCACCACGGCCATCTCAGCATCCCAATGTCCCTTCCCAAAATGAGGGGCAGACCCCACCAGCCTCCTTTTCTTCTCCCTCTCCACCTCATCCTGAAAACTGGCAAAAAGCAGCAGGATCCTCCCCAAAATGGGATCCCCGTGCCCCTCACCAGCCTGATGTGCCCCACCGCAAGTGGTAAAGCCATGTGTCCCCCGCCCAGTACCTCGAGGATCTGGTTGAACTGGGCTTTCAGCTCAAAATAAGGCTTGCTCTTAACAATGACACGCTTGAGGGACTTCTGGAGGGCTTGGACCTTGGCCTCAGCTTGCTGACACAGCTGGGTCACGCGCTGGTGCTCCCGCTCGCTCCGCAGCCGCTCTTCCTCTGCCTCATTGACCTGAGAACACCCCAAAACCCCTTCAGAAGCGGGGTCTCCCCTGTGCCCATCATCCCCAACTTCCAGCCACCTCCTCTCAGGCCCCACCCCAGCCCTCCCTGAAGATGAAGACACCCCTCCCCCCTCGCCCGTACTTTGCACGTAGCATGGTTGAGCATCTCCTGCCAGGTGGGATCCAAACGGTTCTTGTCGGCCATGACCCCCTGCTCTGCCACAAAAACCATCTCGCGAGCGGCGTTGTGCATGCTGACAGCTCGCTCGTACCGCAACGCCGCTTTCTGTGTCTCCTGCTGAGCCTGCACAGCAAGCGGGGAGGGGGTTATGACACTGGGGAGGGGGAGAACAAAAAAAAAAAAGACACACACACACACACACACCCCCCCATCCTTCTGCACCCCTGGGGGAGAGCAGTACCTCCTTGGCAAGGCGCCGGGCTTCATAGTAAGGTCGAGCTTTCTCGATGCAGTTGCCCAACTGGGAACCTTGGGCGTTGAGCTTCCTCGCCGATTCGGAGAGGATCCGGCGATAGGCGGTGCGGGCTTCCTGGAGGCGAGAAGCAGGGAACATCTCATCCCCATGTGCCCTCATCCTCCATTGCACCACCCAGGGAGACCCCTCAGCAGCAGGTTTTTCCTTCCCAACCACCCCACTGAGCCCAAAACCCAGCAGAGACCAGCATGAAGGTGACCAGTTAAGGACCAGGGAGACCAGTTAAGGGCTGGAAACAAGGACTGGGGGACTGGTTAAGGGCTGGGGCTCAAGACCGGGGGACCAGTGAAGGGCTGGAGGACAAATGAAGGGCTAGGGGATAAAGTCTGGGGACCCAGTTAAGGGTTGGTGGGACTAGTTAAGGGCTGGGGAACATGGGCTGGGGGACCGGTTAAGGACCAGGGAACAAAGACTAGGGGACCAGTTAGGGACTGGGGGAAAAGCTCACATCCAGCTGGAGCTCCACCCGGTTGATCTCCTCGTTAGCTTGGTTGAGATGCTCCAGCTCCTCCTGGGGAAGGGAGAAGCCAAACAAGGGGTGAGGGAAGAGAAACGCAACCCACAAATCTGTCGTGACCCCATCCCCCCCAAAAAAACCAGGGGGAACCAGGAAAAAGACCTTTCCTGCACCCACTCCTCACCTGTATCCTGGGGTCCAGCTCTTCCTCCTCCTCCTCTCCTACCACTTTTGGGGGTGCCCTGGATTCCTCACCCTCACACGCTCCTCCTGAAACAGCTGCCCCTGCCTCATCTTCTTCCCCCCCCGGGGAGACTCCTAGCTGCCCAGGAGGCGTCTGACGTCCGTCCCCTCCATTTGTCCCCCAAACCAGCCTCTCTTCCGCGTCCCCCATGGCAGGATCCCCCCCAGTCCGGGCGACGTCGGAGTCCGCTTCACTTCAGGGGGGGGCCAGCATCTTAGCGGGGGGGCCATTCAGCGCCAGCCCACCCTGCGTGGAGCAAGGGCCCCTATTTCATTTTGAGGGTGAGTCAGATGGGGGGGTGGAGGGAGCGGGGGGAAGCCCCCCAATATCAGCAGAGACACCTCCCCCCCCTCAGAGACAATGACTTGGGATCTGGATCAGCCAAGACAGGATGGGGGGCGGGGGGGCTGGAAAATAACCAGGAAAAGGTCAGCCCCCTTCTGCACCCCACAAAGTGCCCCCCCACCAATTCCCTCTCCGTAAACCCTTCCAGTGCCCCCCAATGCACTGCCCCCCATGTCACCCCACTGCCCACCCCACATGTCCCTCACCCCCTAATGCCCACCACCACTCCAATGACCCCTATTATCTGTCCAATGCCCCCCACCACTGCACAGCCCCCATATCCCTCCAATGCCCCCCTACCCCTCTAATGCCCCCTATATCCTCCTAGTGCCCCATCCCCTGCAAAAGCCCCCCAAAATGCCCCCACCACTGCACTGTCCCCCATATCCCCCCAAATAGCCCCCACCCCTCCAATGGCCTCATATCCCCCCAATGCCCCCCATCCTTCCAGTGGCACCCCCAAATGCCCCCCAATACCCCCTATATTCCCTCCAATGGCCCCCCAAATGCCCCCCACCCCAATCCCCCTACATCTCCCCCATGACCCCCATCCCTCCAATTCCCCCCAAATGCCCCCCCACCCCTCCAATGCCTCCCATATCCCCCCAATGCCCCCCATCCTTCCAGTGGCACCCCCGAATGCCCCCCGATACCCCCTATATTCCCTCCAATGGCCCCCCAAATACCCCCCACCCCAATCCCCCCTATATCTCACCCATGCCCCCCATCCCTCCAATTCCAAATGCCGCCCCCAATGCCCCCCATATCCCTCTAATGCCCTCCCACCCCTCCAATGCCCCCCCACTTGCACTGCCCTCATATGCCCCCAATGCCCCCTATATCCCCTAATCCCTCCAATGCCCCCCAAATGCTCCCCCACCCCTCCAATACCCCCATCCCCCCAATGCCACCCCCAAACGCCCCCCCACCACTTGCACTGCCCTCATATCCCCACAACGCCCCCCCATCCCTCTAATACCCTCCACAACCCCCCCACATCCCCCCTATCACCCCCCAACACGTTCCCCACCCCTCCACTAACCCCTCTCTCCCCACAACACCCCCCCATACTCCCCACACGCTGTCGTCACCCCCCGTATCTCCCTTCCCCACGCCCTCTCCCGCTCCAACACCCCCTCACAACCCCCAAAAGCCCCCCCAAAACCTCCCCCCCCCCCCCCCAGTCAAGGCGGGGCCGCGGCCTGTGTTTACCTCCCGCTCCGCCACAGCGGCTCCACGTCCCCGCCCCCCGCCACCGGAACCGGAAGTGGCGTCCTCACTCTCCCCTCTCCTCCTGCCGTACGCCATACCGGCCCCCAGCGTTTCGCCGCCCTTTGCTGTCTCCACGGACCGCCCGGTCTACCGGTGACCTTAAGCTGGGTGCGGAGGTGAGTACCGGTGAGGAATAAGCCGCCGCGCTCCGCCTGGCCCGGCTCTTTCTCGTGATGGGACAGGGAATGTGTAGCGGTAGAGGTTCGAGTGGGTGCCGCCATCTTGTTTTACGGTGGCGCCGCCGCGCCTCAAGATGGCGGCTGCCTCCTTTAAATCCCCCTTCAACCCATTCAACCACGTTTATAAAGTTCCTTCCCTCTCCCCAACCCCGCGGAAATGTCGGTTTCTGGTGGGGTGTGCGGGGAAGGGGGGCGGTGAGGCTGAGGGAGGCCAAAATGAGGCCTATAAACCCACAAAATACTTATGTTATTATGTCCCGCCCCCTCCCCCCACCCCCGGCGCTGCAGGTACCGGGGGGTGATGGGGAGGGGGGCCTTTGTCTTAATAACCCCCCTACGGGGTGCAAACACCCCAAGTTGGGGGAGCGGGGGACCCCCCAACTCATCCCGGGGGTGAGGGGCTATGATGGGGGGCCCCCAAATCATGCTAGGGATGGGGGGCTGCGATAAGGGACCCCAGCTTGTCCCAGGGGGGTAGGTCTAAGACCCATGGCACCACCCAGTGACCCCCACCCCACTGTTTTCGGGTGCCAGTGTAGCCCCTACAGCCAGGGTAAGGATGATGGGGGGGCTCCAACTCCATGCGTAACCCTCCCCTTTCACCTTGCACACCATTTTCTCCCAGAGCAGGTTTGATGTGACACCCCCCCTCCCCCCCCTCACGGATGGAGCCAGGAAGGGACCCACCAGCTCCCCAAAACTGGGACACGGAGGAGAGGGGTGACCCCCATGCAGGTGGGTTTTGGGGGGGGGCTGTGGGCTGCCATCCCTGCCCCCCCCAGCTCATTCCCTGACACTGTCACCCCACTGTGGCTTCTTTTGCAGTCAGAGGGGACCCCCCCCATCCACCGACACCCCCCCCAACAGAAGCCAAATCGGGGGGTTTGGGGGTACCACCAGCCCACAGACGCCCCTATGGATGCTGCGAGTGCGGGAAAGGTTTCGGCAGCAGTTCGGCTTTATTAACCCATCGCCGGATCCATACAGGTGAAAAACCCTACAAATGCCCTGAATGCGGTGATCGCTTCAATCAAAATTCTGCGTTAGCGGCTCATCGCCGGATCCATACAGGTGAAAAACCCTATAAGTGCCCCGAATGCGGGAAAGATTTCGGTCACGGTTCAACGTTGGTTAAACATCGTAGAATACATACGGGGGAAAAACCTTACGTTTGCGAAGAATGTGGGAAAAGTTTTAGTATCCGTTCAACCCATATCCGACATCGGAAAACCCACACGGGTGAACGACCCTATAGATGTCCCGACTGCGGGAAAAGTTTTAGCGATAGCTCTTATTTCGTTCAACATCAACGCCTTCATATAGGCAACATGCCGTACGTTTGTCGCGATTGTGGGAAACATTTTATGTGGAGTTCGGCTTTAATTCGTCATCGGCGAATCCACACTGGTGAGAAACCCTATAAGTGTATGGATTGTGGGAAGAACTTTAGCGAGAATTCGACGTTATTACGGCATCGACGGATCCATACGGGTGAGAAATTCTATAAGTGCACTCAATGTGGGAAGAGCTTCAACGACAGCTGCTCGCTGATGCGTCACCAACGTGTCCACACCGGTGAAAGACCCTACCAGTGTCACCAGTGTGGGAAGAGCTTCGCGGACAGCTCAACCCTCATATCTCACCAACGGACCCATACAGGCGAACGACCCTACGCCTGCCCCGATTGTGGGAAGAGCTTTACTGAGAGCTCTACGCTCATCACCCATCATCGTATCCATACTGGAGAGAAACCCTATACGTGTTCCGATTGCGGGAAGAGCTTCAGTCAAAGCTCCAACTTGGTGACCCATCAACGTATCCATACGGGTGAACGACCCTATAGCTGTGCCCAGTGCGGGAAGAGTTTTTACCGGAGCTCAGATCTCGTCCGTCATCACCGGACCCATATCAGAGACCACCGAAAATGAAGGGGGATGGTCAAGGTCACCCCAGCTCCTTGTGGACCATGAAATGGTGTCGGCTCAGGAACCGCTTCACTTCCCATCCAATATTTTAATTCTAATAGGTTTTTTCCAAGCATCTTTAGGTTTTATTTCACCAAAATAAGGCCCCAAAAAAAGTCTTTATCATGGTGTCACCCTCCTCAAGGGACAAAGGGGACATGGCAGGATGGGACGGGACCCTGGCTGGTTTTTTTTTGGGGGGGGGGGGAGACAGACATCCCTACAGGGTATTTTAGGGTGATTTTGCGAGGGCATTTTTCAACCGGTGCTGAAGGGAATGGGGCTACAAGGTGGGACAGAGTCATTTTGGGGTGAAAAAAACCCTGTTTTAGGCAGATTTAGACCCGAAAATCAATCCCTGCTCTTTCCATCACGGCATCAACGTCTGACCATGGTGGCTGGAAAACCAGGATGGGGGGTGGTGTGGGAATAACCTGAGGTTTGATACCATTTGGGGGTTATTTTATAGTAAAAAAAATACTCAATAAAATGATATGAAGTGGTAGACGGGTCGATCCCTTTCGGCTTTTGGGGTGCAAAGTGATGGAGAAACCTTTGGGTGCTGGGAGGTTTGGACGCCCCACCCCCCCAAAAATACTTAATACCCCCACCCGGGTGGGTGCTGAAGTTGGGGGGGGGCAGCTACCCCCCATTTTCTTAGTGGGTTAGGGTGGGGGGGGATGATTTCAGAGCCAGCATCCTGTGGGGTGCAGGGCTGCCAGAGGACCCCCCAACCCCCAAAAACTGCCCCCCACACACACCAGCAGCTGAGGGGTTAAGGCAGGGCTGGAGCTGTGGGAGGTGGCTCTGAACTGGGGATTCACTTCCCAGGTCAGGAGCGTCTGGGGACGGGATGGGATGGGACACGGGTGGGAGCCCCCCAGGAGCACGGCCAGGCTGCATTGGATGGGGGGGGGGTAAATCCAACGAGACACATACGGGACCACTGGAGCAGGATCCGGCTGCACTGGGAGGGGTTTGGGGGGGGGGGTTGGGAGACCGCCCCAAGACCCCTGGAGCAGGGCCAGGCTGCACTGGAGTGGGGCGAGACCCCCAGGAAACCCCCCAGGACCCCTGGACTGGGGCCATGCTGCACTGGGGGGGACCCCCAGGACCCCCAGAGAGGGGTCAGGCTGCACTGGGGGATGGGAGACCCACAGGAGACCACCCACAACCCCCACGTCCCCCCCAGTGGGGCTGGGCTGCACTGTGGGGTGCAGGGGACACCCCCGTGACCCCCCACAATGGGGGGATGCCCAGCCTCCTGCATCCCATCATCCTCCTGGTGATGCCCCATGGTGGGTCAAGCCCACCCCACTCCCCCCCTCACCCTGTCCCCCAGGACCCTCCTCACCACCCCATGGATTTTTTAATTTTTTTTTTCCCCAGAAAGCCCATTTTTAGGAGAAATCCTAAAACCCCCAAAAAAGTGGGGTGATGGCTTTTGGGGTTGTCCCCTTTAGGGTTGTCCCCATGGAGGTGATGACTATGGAGGAAGATGCTGCAGCTCTCGTCCCAGTCCCAACAGCCTGCTGTGGGAACACCGTGAAGAGGAACGAGGACAGTGTGGACCCGCTGGGTAAGAGTCCCCAGGTTTGGGGACAAGGCGGGGGATTGGATGGGTGGCTGAGAAGTGGCTTTGGTGGGGACAAGAGTCTGGGGAGGTTTGGTGGTGGTGGTGCTTTGGCCCTAAGTAGAGCTCTTGTGCTGTGTTGTGTCCCCAAACTTTCTGCCAATCATGTCCCCAACCCTTCTCCTGCCATGTCCCCAACTTCTCCCACCATAACTCCATCCCTTCTGCCACGGTGACACCATCCCTTCTCCCACCACGTCCCCATCCCTTCACCCACCATGTCCCCAGACCTTCTCAAGGTGACTTCTACCTTGATCCTCTCCTGGGGCCACCCGGCTCTTGGCTGACCATCGTTTCTCATAACTCATGTGGTTCCCTGTCTCTGCTCCACATTAACCCCCTCCCAGCTGGAGAGGGCTGTTGGGGATGGTTTCTCTCCCCAACAGATCTGGGGTCAATCAAGGAGGAGGAAAAATGGCAGCAGGACGCTCCTGAGCAAGCAGACACACCAGTGGAACCCCCAACCTCCAGCCAGCAGTGGTCCCCAAGGACCCATCCTGGGGGATCCCCACTCCCAGGGGACAACGGGAGCAATGAGGCACCCAACACCTGCCAGGAATGCGGGAAGAGCTTCCGTTGCTGCTTGGCATTGGTGAGCCATCATCGGAGACACACGGGCGAATGACCCTTCAGCTGCCAGGATTGCGGACGCCACTTCAACCTGACGGCCCTCTGATGCCTGCACACCGGCAAATGTCCCTGCGCTTGTCCCAATTGCAGGAAGAGTCACCGCGTCAGCTCCTCCCTCCGACAACATCAGAAGATGCACACGGGCAAACGACCTTACTGGTGCGAGGAATGTGGGACAAGCTTCAGGCACAGATCAACATTGACCGTCCATCACCGAGTGCATTCGGGGAGAGGCCCTACAAGTGCCCCGAGTGCCACAAGAGCTTCAAGAGCAGCTCGGAGCTGGTGCGGCATTGGCGGACCCACGCCGGCTAGCGACCCTATGATTGCTCTCAATGTGGGCGGCGTTTTGGCGACAGCTCCCAACGGAGCACACCAAGCACAGGAACCCCTACCCAACCTGTAGGAAGAGCTTTTCTGACCGTCCCAAGCTCACGAAGCACCAACGGGTGCAGACTGGTGAGAAAGATTACCGCTGCCCCAACTGCGGCAGTGGCTTCAACCATCGCTCCAACCTCCTGGTTCACCAGTGGTCCCACCTGGAGCAGAAACCCTATATTTGCCTGGATTGCCCCAAAAGCTTCACCTGCAGCTCCCAGCTCATCCGGCATCGGCAGATCCACAGCAAGAAGCCTTAGGGTTGCACCGAGTGTGGCAAGAGCTTTCGGCACAGCTCCGGTCTCATCTCGCATCACAAGAGGCACCAACCAAAGATGGGGACAACCCCACCGGGGACCATCTCCACCCTGGTGGCATCTCAGACCTACCTACACATCACCGTGGTCCCTGGTGGTAGCACCAAGGGGTAACCAACCCATCCACCCATATCCCACGATATTTCTTTCCCTATATGTTTTTATACATAAAGGGGTTTTTTTGGGGGGGTGGTATAAAAAAAGACACCCCCATCTTCTGGTTTTTTGCGTTAGATTATAGATGAGGGGAAGGGAGGGAGGCGAGACCCATGAGCTTCACCCTCGGAAAAAGAAATCATGGTAAAAATGGGGTTTTTTAGATGTCTGTTCAATTTCTCTATTTTTTCAACCCTATTTAGGGTCTTTTTACGGGATGGATCAAAAGAAAATCATGGCCAAAATAAAAGCATTTCAGTGTTGGCATTGTGTGAGTATCTCTGTGGTGGTGTCAAAGCATGGGCTGTGTGGGTGGAAGAGCCTTTTTTGGAGGGGAAAACTTAAAAAAATTCCCTAATTTTGGGGGGCTGGGAGCATCTTCTGCACCCAGAGGGTGTGAGGACTCCTCCCCAGGAAGCCCCTGCAGGGGTGGTAGGGCTGGGGTGGAGACCCTGGAGCTGGCATCAGGCTTTCCATCCCTCTCCATTTCCCTTGGACAAGGACAAAGGTTCAAACCAAATCATGGATGAGGTTTATGTGGCACCGATGGTCATAGGGGTGCAGCATACTTCCAAAACATGGACACCACAAGCCCACATGTCCTTTTCACCCTCCACCCATCCATGGAGTTGTCCCACCACTCCCATCCTTTCAGCACCATTAGGAAAATTCAACCCTAGAGGTGGCCAAGCCCCAGCCTGGATGAAAACGAGGTGGTGTGGGTTCAACAAGGCCATACCAAGGCAGTGAGTGAAGGAAAAGTTTATTGCAGCTGAGTTCTTGTTTATTTTTGGCAGCACAAAGGGAGTGAGAGTAGGATGTGGAGTTGCTAAGATGTTGCATGTTAGCATCTCCATTGCTAAGATGTTGCAAGAGCCTCTTCTGAAGCCCTTTGGACAATTCAAGAGTTTAGTCATCCAAAGATGAACCATAGATGGGCAGGACAGTGGTTGCATGATGCTACCGAATAACATCATGTGAAAAAAACCCCAAACCTGTAAATGAGGAAGAACTCAGCCTGGTGTGTCCCAACAGGGTTGTGGGACTGTTTTCACCCCATTTCTTCCTTCCCAAAGAAGCTGAGTCCCAAGCAGTGTCTTCAAAATCTTGGTCTGTGCCCAAATCCATTCACTCTTTGGCTGTGGAAGAAGCCTGTAGTCCATATGGTGTTGCTTGATGCCACCAGAAGAAATTATTGGGCCAAGCAGATGTGACTTTTTGGAGTCTAAAGCCAATAAGTCCACTCTTTGTAATGAATTTCTGCCTTTGGTCTGCGTCCCACAGCTAAGCCCATCTCAGCAAATGGATGTTCCTACCTACATTCATCCAGGTCCCTATGGGGAACCAGGAAGATGTGGGGACCACCAGCCACGTCTCTACCCAACATGGGTCACCAGGTCTCTACCCAACGTGGGTCCTTCGATGGGTAATGAAGTTCGAACAGCGTATAAAGCTCTTCCCGCAGTCGGGGCACTCATAGGGCTTCCCTTCCCGGTGGGTCCTTTGGTGTTTAATCAAGGCAGAACTCACGGTGAAGCTCCTACCGCACTCAGGACACTCGTAGGGCTTCTCCCCGGTATGGATGCGTTGGTGGGTCATCAGGTTGGAGCTGCGGTTGAAGCTCTTCCCGCAGTCAGGGCAGCGGTAGGGTCTCTCACCCGTATGTGTCCGCTGATGCCTAATGAGGTCCGAGCTGTTCCTAAACCACTTCCCGCAGTCAACACATCTGTAGGGCTTCTCCCCGGTGTGGACGCGCTGGTGGATGATGAGGCTGGAGCTCTGGCTGAACGTCTTCTCGCACTCCTCGCACTTATAGGGTCTCTCCCCGGTGTGGATCTTCTGGTGGCGGATCAGGTAGGAGCTGACGCTGAAGCTCTTCCCACACTCGGGGCACTTGTAGGGTCTTTCCCCGGTGTGGGTGCGTTGGTGGGACGTGAGGTTGGAGCTCTGGTTGAAGCCCTTGCCGCAATCGGGGCATTTGTAGGGCTTCTCACCGGTGTGCAAGCGTTGGTGGGTGATGAGAGTGGAGCTGTCACTGAAGCTTTTCCCGCAATCAGGACACTTGTAGGGCTTCTCCCCGGTGTGCAGACGTTGATGGGTGATGAGGTGGGAGCTACGGCTGAAGCTCTTCCCGCACTCCAAGCACTTGTAGGGCTTCTCGCCGGCGTGCAGCCGCTGGTGGACCACCAGGTTGGAGCTCCGGCTGAAGCTCCGGCCGCATTCCTCGCAGATGGTCGGTCTTTCCTCCTCTGAGCTTCGTGGGGTGGGTTTGCAACCTCTCCCTGAGGGGCATCTTCTTGGCTTTTCCTCCCCATTGACCTCCTGCTCCATGGAGCCCTTCAAAACAACTTCTTCCGCAAGGTTCTGCTGGTGGGGTTTCTCCTCCATGTTCTCCATCCCCATCTCATCGCCTGCCAGAGGAAGGAACAAGGAGAGGAAGGGGATTTGCATCCATGCCAGAGGGAAGGGGAAGGAGATTCTCCCAGATCCATCTCCAGGAGGACGGCATCAGCAGCAGGGCTGTCCTACAGCCAGAAGCGATGCTCGGCTGGAGGACGGAGGAGAGAAGATGAAAGGTCGAGCAAATTCCTCCTCACCTGCCTGGGTATCTCGTAGCATCTCCTCTTCCTCGCAGCCTCCTCCTCAATCTGGCCAAGGTTTGGGAACGGGAAATCCTGTTTGGGGCAGGGGGAACAAGCTGTGAGCGCGTTCCCTGGTTTGGGTTATGGGTTGCTCCTGCCCAAGTCCATCCCTACTGGGAAGTCAACCACCAAGATCTTTTGTGCATAAAACTCTCAAGATACAGCCCAGAAAACCCTCCAAAATACAGCCCATAAACCCCTCCAAAACACCAAGATACGGTCCAGAAAACCCTCCAAAACGCCCAAATGCAGCCCATAAACTCCTCCAAAACACCAAGATACAGCCAAGACGTGTGGCCAGCGTTATAAATACAAAGCTCCAACCTCAAAAGGGAGGTGGAGGAGAAATAAAGAGGTTGTCCTGCTTGGGAAATATAGTTATGGGAAGAGAAGGACCAGCATCATGTCCCTACAAACCCTGTCCCACCGGAGCCGGAGAGGGGACAAGGACAAGGGCAAGGTCAGCGATGTCCCTGGCTAAGGCTCAGCGCCCAAAATCACTCGCTTTCAGCCCAAAACCCACCCGACGCGAGTGAGAAAGAACCGGGACTGCGATGGACCACCCGGCTCAACCTTGAACGGTGGGGGTCTGCAACCAGCCCCCCCCACCCCCCCAGCCCATTGCACCCCCACGTGTTGCACAAGGGGAAACTGAGGCAGGGTACCACCAACACCCCCCCCCCCCCAAAAAAAAGGGCTCCCATAGGGTTGGGGAAAAAAAGAGCTCTGCGACCACCCCCTTCCCTGTTACCTGGGGGTGGGGGGCAGAGCAGCTCTTGAGCAGGGGGGTGACGCTCCTGCCCCCCCCCCCCCGCCCGGCTCCGCCGGTACCGGGCGATCGCTGCGGGGCTGCGGGTTGACAATGGAGGCGGCGGCGGCGGTGCCTGACCCAGGAAGGCCAACCCCTCAACGGGGGGGGCACACACCGCATCCCCCAGCCCCAGCGGGCCGGGGCCCTCTGCCGGCGGCAGGCAGCGGGGGGGGGGCGGGGGGGGTGTCGTATCCTCCCCCCCCCCCCAAAAAAACCCAAAACCTCCCGGCACGCCCCCCCCCAATATCGCCCCCCCCCCGGGATATTTGTGGCTCAGCAAGCTGCAAATGTTCCCCCCCCCAAAAAAAAAAAACCACCTCCCAGGGACCTCCCCCCAACAGCCCCCCCATGGGATATTTGCAGCTCAGCCCTGGGGTCCTGCAAGCTCCAACCCCCTCCCCCCAGCCCAAAAAAAAAAAACATCTCCCAGGGACCCCCCCCATGGGATATTTGTGGCTCAGCTCTGGAGTCCTGCAAGCGGCAAACATCCTCCCCCCGCCAAAAAAAACCCACCCCACCTTCCAGGGACCCCCCAACAGCTCCCCCCATGGGATATTTGTGGCTCAGCTCTGGAATCCTGCAAGCTGCAAACATCCCCCCCCCAAAAAAAAAAACCCACCTCCCAGGGACCCCCCCCCAGCCCCACAGGCTGAGAACTGACCGCTCATCACAGCAATGAGCTCAATCAGCCCCTGGGCTGGGGACAAAGCTCTACCTGGCCTTTGGGACCAATCCTGGCCACCCCCCCCATCCCCAAATCCCCACCCCCACCCCGTACCACATCCTCATCCCACTTCCCTATCCCTGTGCCCCCTAAAATTACTCATTAATGACCCACAGCAATTAAAAAGCTCTTTAGGAAGACGCTCAAACTTTAGGAATAAACCCTTTCTTTCAGAATAATTGTGCAAAGAGTAGTACAATTTTCTGGATGGAAACAATAGTAAATCCAGTAATTCACTAATGCTGGGATAAATTTAATTCTAATATATATATATATTTATATATATACACATATAAGAATAATTAAGGGGCTTGGAACATTTCAAATTTCCTGATCAGACCATCCTCTTTTTAGTGTTGAGCAGTGCAAGCATTCTCTGGACTTAATAACTGACCGTAACGGTCAGAGACCATCCTAAAATGGTCTATTTTGACTATTTTTTGAACATATTCTGGAATTTGTCTGATTTTTCTGGTATCAGGGTGGCAGTTATTCAAGTTGAAGGTGTATTATGATTTAAATTATATTAAGGTTTATCGTGCCTACTGCTTTGCCTGTTTTGATCGCTGATTTGAGTGTTTATGCTGCAAAAAAAATGTGCGATTAGAGAGAATTCGTACCGAGAAGGGCAGGGATGATGTGGTGGTAGAGGGTAGAGTTAGCTGATAGTACTTGATAAGCGCTAATTTGGGGCAGTATAGTTAAAATCGCATCCAGATTGGGTAGTAAAGATACAAATAGGTAGATTAATATTTGTAGCGTGGCTATAAAAAGTCAAAATATAGAAAATAACACAAAGATTATAAACATAAAGAGCTGGTCCCAGCTTAGAGGAGCATCATCTCGGTGGGTTCATGGCGGTGTGATGGGAAGTGACTCCCCCAAAGGAATTAAGACACCGATTAGGGGTTCTGTCATGGGTTAAGCCCAGCTGGTAAAATAAGGACCACGCAGCTGCTCACTCACCCAGTGGGGTGGGGGAAAGAATTGGGGGAAAAAAAGGGTAAAACTCGCGGGTTGAGATACCAACAGTTTAATAGAACAGAAAAAAAGAAACTAATAATGATAACAACAACAATAATAAAATGACAATAGTAATAATAAAAGGACTGGAAGATACAAGTGATGAACAATGCAACCGTTCACCACCTGCTGACCAACGCCCAGTTAGTTCCCGAGCAGCGATCTGCCCCCCCCAGCCCCACTCCCCCCAGTTTCTATACTGGGCGTGACATCACACGGTATGGAATACCCCATTGGCCAGTTTGGGTCAGCTGTCCTGGCTGTGTCTCCTCCCAACTCCTTGTGTCCCTCCAGCCTTCTCGCTGGCTGGGCAGGAGAAGCTGAAAAATCCTTGACTTGGTATAAACACTATTGAGCAAGAACGGAAAACATCAGTGTGTTATCAACATTCTTCTCAGAGTGAACCCAAAACATAGCACGACACCAGCTACTAGAAAGAAAATTAACTCTATCCCAGCTGAAACCAGGACAGGTTCGGAAGGAATTCCCTTCACCCACGGACCCCACTCCTGGCTCTGGGTTGCAATCTTCGGCATCTCCTGATGGCCGACCTTTCATTCCTTGCCAGGGCTGTTGTCCACAAGATGGACCGCGGATCTGCCTTGGTGTAGACCCAAAGATGCGATGGGGTAGGTTTGTTCACAAGCAGCGTCTCACACAGTCAACCTACGTCCACATTTCCATCATAAGTAAAGTTTCCCAAGTGCCACCAGGCTTGTAGGTGACATTTGGTGGCATCATCCCAGGCAACTTCACGAATTTCAGCAAGTAGGCTTCGGGCATCACCTTCTCTTGAGGTTTCAGCTTGAACCCACCGTTGGGTCTGAAGGCAACTCAAAGCCAAGGAACTTGCCCATGGGTTACCCCTAAGGCATTTAGTAATAATGTGGTCATCATAAATTGGATGTTCTCATTAAGGGACAGTGTTTGGGTCAACCACAGTCCCGTTCCCAACTTAAGTAATGATGATTGTAAGGGAATACAAAGATTTCACAGCAAGGCAGTCACTGCCTCTAGCTTATTGACAGGACTTTGGCATCAATACCATCAAGCACTCCCATGCCAGTCCCCAAAAAGGAGTCCCTGCATGGACCTAAGTTGAGCTGAGGTAGAACATCACTAAGGAGCCAGGCTAGCCATCCCTCGTCAATGGTAAACGAGAAGGTGGATTCAGTCTGGATGTATTTGTTAATACTGCTCGCTCAACCCGTTTTAAGGACCAGCCGGGATCCAAAATTAGTTGCTGAGTATGCTTTTTTCTGAATTGCCTAGGGACCTACTTCAGTAAATATGGGAGATGAAGTCAAGGGTGAGTTGAGAAGGATGGTTGGAGGGTTGGTTGTGATGAATTTGGGAAGAGATGACTTGGAGATGAGGGAATTATATTAGTTGGAGGGTTGGTTGTGATGAATTTGGGAAGAGACGGAATTGGAGATGAGGGAATGATATTAAATTTAAAAGCAAGAGCCATTAGAGCCTTAGCCCAAAGGGACTCAATGTCAACAGGGTGAGAAGAATAAGGGTCATGCTATAAAAAGATTGACATAGGAACCCCGTGTCATCAGTAGTTCACTAATACTGGGCTCAAATTGGTATCTGGGAGTGCAAAGACTTACACAGCCATGGTTATTAGGCAGGACATGGGGCACATCTTCTTTGGAAGGGTAACTTGGACCAGTTGATGGGCTCAGGGTCTCTCAAATTCGTTTATTGTTGAGCTGTGGAAGCACTATCTGGACTCGTTAATTCATCATCACATCCCACCTCTGCTCCCGCTCTGCGCCGGGTCTTTCCTTTCTGCACATGGTGCTCAGACACATCACGCAAAGCGACTCCAGCCCTGGTCCTCCTGTGAATCTCCTGGTGCCTTGTACAGTGGGAGGCTTGGCGGAAGCTTTTGTTGCAGATGGGGCAGGTGTAGGGTTTTTCTCCTGTGTGGATTCGTTGGTGGGTGACGAGGAGAAAATTAGAGTGGAAATTTTTCCCACAGTCGGAGCATCTGTAAGGTCTCCCCTCGGTGTGGAACCGCTGATGCTTCAGGAGAGCTGCAATGGCACCGAAACATTCCTCACAACTGGGGCACTTATAGGGTTTCTCCTCAGTGTGGCTCCTCTGGTGTCTCCGAAGGGTTGAGCCATCATTGTAGCACTTCTCACAGTTGGGACACTTGTAGGGTCTCTCCCCCGTATGGATTCGTTGGTGTTTCAGTAGGGTTGCGCTGTGGCTGAAGGTCTTCTCACACTTGGAGCATCTATAGGGTCGCTCTCCGACGTGGGTAGCCCGGTGAAGGACCAGACCTGACTTTGCATAGAAGCTCTTACTACAGTAGGGGCATTTATAACGTCCCTCCCCGGCGTGGGCTCCCTGAGATGCCCTCTTCTTCTTTTCCATGTGGATCTTCTTGTGTTTGATGAGTCCAGAGCTGTCTGTGTAGCTTTGCCCGCAATCCATACATTTGTACGGTCTCTCCCCGGTGTGGCTTCGCTGGTGTCTCGTGAGGTGGGAGCTCAGCCGAAAGCTTTTATCGCAGTTGAGACAGTTGTAGGGTTTCTCCCCGGTGTGGATTCTCCGATGGGCGAGGAGGTCTGAACTCATGATGAAGCCCTTCCCGCATTCAGGGCACTTGTAGGGTTTCTCCCCGGTGTGGACCCGCTGGTGAACGATAAGGGTCGATCTCCGGTTGAAGACCTTCCTGCATACCGAGCACTTGAACGGCTTCTCTCCCGTATGGATCCGCTGATGAATGGCCAGGTACCGTCTCAAGCTGAAGTTCTTCCCGCATGCAAGACACCGAAAAGGGTTGTCCACGCTATGGGTGGCTTCGTGGGCCTGTAAATACGCACTCAACCGAAAGGTCTTTCCGCAAACGAGGCAGACATAGTGTTTTTCCCTGGTGTGGATCTTCCGATGGGTGCTGAGGGTGGAGGTGAGACGGAAACGCTTCCCACAGTCCGAGCACTTATAGGGTTTCTCACCCGTATGGATCCGTTGATGCTTGTTGAGAGCTGAACCAACTCGGAAACCCTTCCCGCACTCGTGGCAGGTGAAGGGCTTTTCGCCGGTGTGGATGCGCTGGTGGGGGATGAGGAAGGACCTCCGACTGAAGAGCTTCCCACAGTCGGGACAGCTATAGGGGGCCTCGTAGGTGGCCCCACTCTTGCTGCAGCTATATGGTTTCTTTGTTGCACGGCTCCCACGGCGAGCTTGCAGCCGTCCACCCTTCCGCGGTGATGGGCGTCCATGAGCGGCCTTACTTGGTTCTTCAGGGGCTTGTTGTGGTTGACTCTCACAGTCATGCTGCACCATTGGGTTTAGCTCTTGGGGGATGTCCACCTCAAATGGGTCGCAAAACAGCTCAGATCCTTCCGGTTCCTCCAGACTCTTTTCCTTCCCATCCGCCATCCCGACAGCTGCAGGAAAAAAGATCCCAAGCCCTGGTGAGGGAAATGCCTTTGCCAAAGTTTCCGTGAAAGTTTAAAGCTCTGATGCCCACATCTAGCCTGCTCAACGGCTCCAGTGGTACCACGGGGTGGTGGTAGTGACCCCAGGCTACAACCCCACACTGATGCAGCTCACAGGGCTTGAGGACACAGCAAAAAAAACATGGGAAAGAGATCTTTTGAGGGTTACCAGACAGAGAAGGTCCATGCGGACCTCTCGACTGAGGAGGATGATGGTGTCTTTCTCCTCCCCTGCTGCCCACCTGCCCAAGGGGCTTCTCCTCTGTGCCACCCTTTTCCACATCCAGACCCCCCGCCCTTGCTCCACCGGGAAGACCTGGAGAAGAAAGAGGATGCTGTGACGGAGTCCCACGGTCACTCGCACCCCACGGGTGGGACGGGACCGACCACCACCCCTCACCCCGTGTCCCAAAGCATCATCAACCACTGGCATCCATCTGGACCTGGGGGCAGGACCCATGTGTCGGGCGGGACCCCCCCCCAGCTGCATCCCAGCCCCCCCCGGGACCCTCAGCCCCACGGCACAGCCCGGGGACTCTCGGGGGGGGAGCGGGGCACAGAGGGGCTGGGGCTGCCCCGGGCCCCCCCTCCCCGGTTACCTGCGGGGGGCGGCGGGGGCAGAGCCCGGGCGGGGGGCGATGCTCCCGGGGGGACACACTCGGGGGGATGCGGGGCGCGGGGTGGTGCCGGTGGAGGCGGCTCCTCGTGGGAGACGGATGCAGCGAAGCCTTCCGCCTCTTCCTCCTCCTCTTCCTGCTCCTCCTCCATCCCACCTCCTCCTCCTCTATCCCTCCTCTTCCTGCTCCTGCTCCTCCTCCATCCCTCCTCCTCCTCTTCCATCCCCTCCTCCTCCTCCTCCATCCCTCCTCCACTCGGGACCCGCGCCCACCCTTGGTCCCCACTTTCCCCCCCCCCAAAAAAAAACCACCCACGGATCACATCTCCTGGGAGGGTCCGGGATGGGGCTGGGGCAGAGCTGGGCTCTTGGCTGCTCCCACCCACTGGGTGAACCCGGGAAGGGGAAAAGAAAAGTGAGAAAACGCCTGAGTGGAGATAGAAAGCGTTTAATAAGAGAAAGGAGGAGATGGAGAAGGAGGAGAAGGGATGAGAAGGAGAAGAAAAGGGAAAAGAAGAGATGAGAGGGAGAAGGAGAAAAGGAGAGGGAGAAGGAGAACAGATGAGAAGGAGAAGAGAGGAGAAGGAGGAGAAGGAAAAGATATGATGGAAAGGCCATCGCTCGCCACCTCCCAGCCTGTTCCTGACTGAAATCTGGCCAACTCCCTCCCCCAAACTCGCTCTTCTCCATTTTATTGCTGAGCACGACATGATACGGAGAGGACTATCGCTTTGGTTGGGGCAGGTCATCTGCCTGGCTGTGTGCCCCCTCCAGATCTCTTGTGCCTCCCCCAAATGTATTCACTGTTAAATGAACAGGACACAATCTGAAAGACACTATGAGCAAAATCCACAATATTTGATACAAACTTAAAAAAAAGAAGAGGTATTCCAGCACCCAAGACTTTTTGCCATGGTTTCCCCCATCAGCACCGCCACCTTCCTCACGGTAAGATAGTCCCCGAGTCATCGGTGAGAGTGGCTCATCCCTCTGCCATCATGGTCCAGTATCCCTGTATCCCACCAGGAAGCATGAAAGCCTCAGCCTTGGTGAGCACCATCATGGAAGTTCATCTGGAGAGTCTGTAATCAGGTCATAACTAACAGTACGGGCTTTCAACAAAGGAAGTGATGAACAGGGAGAGATAAACACATTAACAGGAAACCAAATAAAATACAACACGATAGTCACAGCTTGTAACACGAGATGCCAACCAACATCCCACCAAAACGTTGTACCAAGGCTATCCAGCGGTTTGTTCAACCTTGGGTCTTGTTAACGACCCCGCTGGCTAACGAGACTATATAATCCCTTTGGACTCATGGGAGCACCTTGGTTTTGCCAGGAAGGCAACATTTCTTCTACATCGCCTTTCCCTGGACCCACAAGTCCCCATGGAGATGCTGGGGCTCTCGGATGTGATGGTCCCATGTGCTGGGGTGAAGGAAGAGCCGTGCTGTCCGTGTACCCAAGGCACCTGCTGGTAAAGCTCCTCCTTCTTTTCATCTGCGTGCAGGCACTCACATTTAAAAGCGGCAGGGCTCACACAACCACTTATTCCCCCCAGAAAAAAACCTTGGTGGGGCATTATCACCCCCAGCTATCTCTGAATTTGCCCCTCCGAGATTACGAGGCTCATGGGATGAGACCAAACGGGTGGAAGTCCCTGCCTAGGGAGGCAACAACCCCCTAATTTCGTGGCATGTTCCCCCCTGGAGAAGCTCCCTGGCCCACCGGCACCTCCTCCAAGTGGGTCCTCTGATGGAGAAGACACTCGGTGCCCACGCTGAATGACTTCCCGCAGACCACGCACGCATAGGAGCTCTCCTGCGTGTGGTTCTGCTGGTGTGTGGCGAGGTGGGAGCTGGTCCGAAAGGTTTTCTGGCATTGCTGGCAGCTGTACGGCATCTCCCCAGTGTGGATCCGCTGGTGCAAGATAAGTTTATGCTTCTGAGTAAAGGATTTCTCGCAATCAGAGCAGGAAAAAGGTTTTTCTCCAGTGTGGGTCCTCCGATGTCCAGAAAGGCTCGAGTTCCGGGTGAAGCACTCCCCGCACTCGGGGCACTCGTACGGTCTCTCTCCCTTATGGATCCTGTGGTGGGTGACAAGGTTGGAGAAGTCATTGAAGGTCTTGCCACAATCTGGGCACTTGTAGGGTCGTTCTCCCGTGTGATTTCTTTGGTGGCGTCTCAGGCTGTTTCTCCAGCAGAAGGTCTTCCCACATTCTGGGCATTTATGGGTCTTCGGCTTAGCATGGGTCACTGGCTTGCTCGTGGCTGCATGGGTGTTCTTCATGCCCTCCCCTTGTCTCATCAGTGTCTGCTCCTTCTTGCTCTCCAATTTCTCCCCCAGCACCTGGGGTGGTTTTCCTGGCTTCAGCTGGGAGCTCTCGGTGCCTGCTCGAGAAAGACAAAGCTATTGCACCAACAGGACCTCCGCAACCAGGGATGGAGGAGAAACCCAAGTATCTGATGGGGTAACACAAGCTGGGAAGACCTGGGGGCAGTGGGTTGCAGTGGTGGAGGATGGGTGAAGAGAGGCCAAAAATGAACCTGTCCAAAAATGACCGTGGGAAATGTTCTTGGAGACCACTTGCTATCACCAAGACTGACTCATGGACCCCCCTACATGGAGGAGTTTATTCCAGTGCAGCTCCGTTAGTTGGAGGTCTCCACCCAAACCTCCTGCTCAGAGCAGGACTATCCCCACTGATAGTTCAACTCAACCTGGGGACAGAGCAAAGCCATCCCCAGGAACATCTCCTACCCCATCACTGCTGCCACGCTAGGAGCAGGAATCCCAACACAGCCCCACGACGTGCGTCTCCAGACCATCCCCACCCACAGGATGGTCCACCAGGGCATGGGACATCTCACACTAAGCCCCCCTCCAAGGACTCACCATTGTGGAGGACTTGCTCATGCTTCCGGAGGTGAGACCTCTTCCGGAAGGTCTTCTCGCAGTGCAAGCAGGGGTACGGTCTCTCTCCGGTGTGGATACGTTGGTGGGTAATGAGGTCCGAGCGCCAGGAGAAGCGTTTCCCGCACGTGGTGCAGAGAAAGGGCTTCTCCCTGGTGTGTGTCCTCCAGTGACGCAGGAGGACCACGCTCTGCGTGAAGCTCTTCCCACAATCCAGGCACTTGAAGGGCTTCTCTCCCGTGTGGATCCGCCGGTGACGGGTCAGGCTGCTCCCCCAGGTGAAGATCTTCTTGCAGTCCCCACACTTGTACACCTTCTGCGTGGAGCCACTCCTTGGTTGGGTTGCGTCTTCTTGAAGGTCTTCAGCATACGTCCCTTTGAAAGAGCACTTTCGAGGTCTTCTCTGTACTTGGCTACCTTCCTTATCATCTGGCTGATGCTGAACATCGTGGTCCATGTCCACCCTGGGGCTCTGGGGCTCCTCTCTGGGTGCTTCCAGCATCACCCTGTGCTCTTCCATGGGCTGGGACGACTTCTTCTTCTTCTCACTGTCTGTCCCGTCACCTGTTGGGACACCAAAGGGGGTCATGTGATGTCTGTTAAGGGGTATTAAGAGCAGCCACCTCCTCCAGCAGCTCCGGCCCACACCAGTACCACCCACTGTGGTGCTGCCCAGCTGCTGGAGCCCTTCTAGCAAGACTTCCACCCACTCCAGTAGCTGTACTGGGATCCCAGCTCGCTCCAGTAGCTGACACCACAGAGCAGGGGTGCTGACACCCCCAGTCTGACTCCTCTAGATGACCCCAAACCCGCTCACACCAGTCCTGCCAGTAGCTAACACTGGGTGCAGAAATAGTTAACAAAAAGACTGAATAACGAAGACAGGACCAACTGTGATGACTGACGCGTGGATCAACCCCCTTGTACCTTGCCGCCGGCCCCTTTTACACCCTTTTTTGGCCTGGCCCCCCCTTTCCTCCTCCCTGCCCCCATTCCCCTCCTCCGTATGCACAGTCCCCCCTCCAGCGTTGCATCCTTACCAGCTGCAAAGCTCTTGGCGGAACTTCAGAGTTCTACTGGTGGGTAGAAGACCACCCATTAACATGATTCAGCGAGATTTGTTTCTGGTTATTGTCTTCATTAATGCTAATTTGGCAGTGTTTTGGGTTTGTGTGGCAGGGTTTGGTAAAGAGGGAAGGGGCTACTTGGGTGGCTCCTGTGAGAAGCTGCTAGAAGCTTCCCTGGCTCCAAGTCAGACCCGACTCTGGCCAAGGCCGACCCAATCAGCGACAGCAGCGAAGGTGCGCTGGAGGAGGGGATGCCGCTGCAGCCCATGAAGTTGAACGGTGGAGCAGATGCCCACCTGGAGGACCCCACGCCAGAGCGGGTTGAAGATGGCCGTGACTCCATGGGAAGGCCTGTGCTGGAGTAGTCTGTGCCTGAAGGACTGCAGCCCGTGGGAAGGACCGATGCCAGAGCAGTCTGTGGAGGACAGCCCCGCAGGAGGGACCCCACACTGGAGCAGGGGAAGAGTGAGGAGTCCTCCCCCTGGGGAGGAAGGAGCAGCAGAGACAAGGTGGGATGAACTGACCCCAACCCCCATTCCCCATCCCCCTGCGCCACCTGGGGGCAGGAGGGAGAGAAAATTGGAGTGGAGTTAAGCCCGGGATTGTGCTTTAATATCTGGTTTTACTTCTCATTATCCTGTTTTGATCTGATTGATAACAAACTAAATTGATTTGGGTTTTTTTCACCCAAGTTCAGCCTGTTTTTTGCCCATGACCATCACTGGTGAATGATCCCTCCCTGTCCTTGTCTTGACCCACGAGCTTTTCCTTCTCTTTTCTCCTGCCCATCCCACCGGGCGGGAGAAGCGAGCAATGGCCTCCTGGTGCTTTATTGCTGGCTGCGCTGAAACCACAACACACGCTTACTTGCACCCCACGGGTGGGACGGGACCAACCACTACCACCTCACTGTGTGTCCCAAAGCATCATCAACCACCGTCATCCATCTGGACCTGGTGACGGCTAGTCATGTGTTTTTACGGCCTAAACCGTGGTGATACCGCTCAATTTAGGGTTAAACACAATGTGTTGTCCTTTAAGGAGGACCATTACTCAATAGCTTCACTATTCAAGCCTGATTACTTTGTATGAATTATTCAGGTTTTGCTATCGACTATGCCCTTGAAGAAGAAACTAAAGACCGATAAAAAAGGAACATCCTGCCCCAGAACGATTGCCAAAGAAGCGTGAACTAAGGGAAAGGTAAAGGCGGCAGCCGGAGATCACAACCACCGACTCAATTCTAGGCTGGAAGAACTTGCCCCCACACACACACCTGCAAGGAGCGTACATGCTAATTTACATAGCGAGCGAGGCTAATTTAAATATAACTGGCCAATGGTGGATGAGATGGTGACTGCTAACCAATGAATGGGAATTCCAGTGGGTTTTTACTAATCGTGTAAGAGAATAAATCCCTTGTCGTTCTCTGGGGCGGTGTGCCAGCTTTCTGGAATTCCCACCCGGCACCCACCTCTGCGCTGACATGAAACAACGAAATCTCTCGGCTCTTTGGGGGGGACACCGCGGGACCCATGTGTCGGGCGGGACCCAACCCCCCCCCCCCCCCCAGCTGCATCCCAGCTCCCCCCGGGACCCTCAGCCCCACGGCACAGCCCGGGGACTCTCGGGGGGGGAGCGGGGCACAGAGGGGCTGGGGCTGCCCCGGGCCCCCCCTCCCCGGTTACCTGCGGGGGGCGGCGGGGGCAGAGCCCGGGCGGGGGGCGATGCTCCCGGGGGGACACACTCGGGGGGATGCGGGGCGCGGGGTGGTCCCGGTGGAGGCGGCTCCTCGTGGGAGGCGGATGCAGCGAAGCCTTCCTCCTCTTCCTCCTCCTCTTCCTGCTCCTGCTCCTCCTCCTCGATCCCCCCTCCTCCTGCATCCTTAACTCGTCCTTCATCTCCCCTGCTCCTCCTCCATCCCTCCTCCACTCGGGACCCGCGCCCACTCTTGGTCCCCACTTCCCCCACCCGCCCCCAAAACCGATCGCATCCCCCGGGAGGGTCCGGGATGGGGCTGGGGCAGAGCTGGGCTCTTGGCTGCTCCCACCCCCTGGGTGAACCCGGGAAGGGGAAAAGAAAAGTGAGAAAACGCCTCAGTGGAGATAGAAAGAGTTTAATAAGAGAAAGGAGGAGACGGAGATGGAGACGGAGACGGAGAAGGAGAAGGAGAAGGAGAAGGAGAAGGAGGAGAGGGAGAAGAAGGAGAGGAGAAGGAGAAGGAGGACAGGGAGAAGAGGATGAGAAGGAGAGGGAGAAGAAGGAGAGGAGAAGGAGAAGGAGGACTGATGCAAGGGCCACCACGCATCACCTCCCATGGGGAGACAGATGCCCAGCCTGTTCCTGACCGAAATCTGGCCAACTCCCTCCCCCAAACTCCCTCTTCTCCATTTTATTGCTGAGCATGACATGATATGGCCAGGATGATTGCTTTGCTTGGGTTGGGTCATCTGCCTGGCTGTGTGCCCCCTCCAGATCCCTTGTTCATCTCCCAAATCTATTCACTGTTAAATGAACAGGACACAAATCTGAAAGACACTATGAGCAAAATCCACAATAATTGATAGAAACTTCAAAAAAAGAAGTATTTCTTCTATTAATGATAAGGGGACATATATATACACGTGGGGGGGGGACGTGTATATATATGGATGTGTGAACCTACATAATGATGGGAGCATCCCATATGCTTGACTTTTATTGCAGTGTCCTGGCTGGAATTTTGCTTCCTCCAAACCACCCGAGAGTTTTTGCCGTGGTTTCCCCCATCAGCACCACCTCCTTCCTCAGGGTAAAATGGTCCCCAAGCCACTGGTGAGAGCGGCTCATCCCTCTGCCATCATGGTCCAGTATCCCTGTATCCCACCAGGAAGCATGAAAGCCTCAGCCTTGGTGAGCACCATCATGGAAGTTCATCTGGAGAGTCTGTAATCAGGTCATAACTAACAGTACGGGCTTTCAACAAAGGAAGTGATGAACAGGGAGAGATAAACACGTTAACAGGAAACCAAATAAAATACAACACGATAGTCACAGCTTGTAACACGAGATGCCAACCAACATCCCACCAAAACGTTGTACCAAGGCTATCCAGCGGTTTGTTCAACCTTGGGTCTTGTTAACGACCCCGCTGGCTAACGAGACTATATAATCCCTTTGGACTCATGGGAGCACCTTGGTTTTGCCAGGAAGGCAACATTTCTTCTACATTGCCTTTCCCTGGACCCACAAGTCCCCATGGAGATGCTGGGGCTCTCGGACGTGATGGTCCCATGTGCTGGGGTGAAGGAAGAGCCGTGCTGTCCGTGTACCCAAGGCACCTGCTGGTAAAGCTCCTCCTTCATTTCATCTGCGTGCAGGCACTCACATTTAAAAGCGGCAGGGCTCACACAACCACTTATTCCCCCCAGAAAAAAACCTTGGTGGGGCATTATCACCCCCAGCTATCTCTGAATTTGCCCCTCCGAGATTACGAGGCTCATGGGATGAGACCAAACGGGTGGAAGTCCCTGCCTAGGGAGGCAACAGCCCCCTAATTTCGTGGCATGTCCCCCCCTGGAGAAGCTCCCTGGCCCACCGGCACCTCCTCCAAGTGGGTCCTCTGATGGAGAAGACACTCGGTGCCCACGCTGAATGACTTCCCGCAGACCACGCACGCATAGGAGCTCTCCTGCGTGTGGTTCTGCTGGTGTGTGGCGAGGTGGGAGCTGGTCCGAAAGGTTTTCTGGCATTGCTGGCAGCTGTACGGCATCTCCCCAGTGTGGATCCGCTGGTGCAAGATAAGTTTTTGCTTCTGAGTAAAGGATTTCTCGCAATCAGAGCAGGAAAAAGGTTTTTCTCCAGTGTGGGTCCTCCGATGTCTGGAAAGGCTCGAGTTCTGGGTGAAGCACTCCCCGCACTCGGGGCACTCGTACGGTCTCTCTCCCTTATGGATCCTGTGGTGGGTGACAAGGTTGGAGAAGTCATTGAAGGTCTTGCCACAATCTGGGCACTTGTAGGGTCGTTCTCCCGTGTGATTTCTTTGGTGGCGTCTCAGGCTGTTTCTCCAGCAGAAGGTCTTCCCACATTCTGGGCATTTATGGGTCTTCGGCTTAGCATGGGTCACCGGCTTGCTCGTGGCTGCATGGGTGTTCTTCATGCCCTCCCCTTGTCTCATCAGTGTCTGCTCCTTCTTGCTCTCCAATTTCTCCCCCAGCACCTGGGGTGGTTTTCCTGGCTTCAGCTGGGAGCTCTCGGTGCCTGCTCGAGAAAGACAAAGCTATTGCACCAACAGGACCTCCGCAACCAGGGATGGAGGAGAAACCCAAGTATCTGATGGGGTAACACAAGCTGGGAAGACCTGGGGGCAGTGGGTTGCAGTGGTGGAGGATGGGTGAAGAGAGGCCAAAAATGAACCTGTCCAAAAATGACCGTGGGAAATGTTCTTGGAGACCACTTGCTATCACCAAGACTGACTCATGGACCCCCCTACATGGAGGAGTTTATTCCAGTGCAGCTCCGTTAGTTGGAGGACTCCACCCAAACCTCCTGCTCAGAGCAGGACTATCCCCACCGATAGTTCAACTCAACCTGGGGACAGAGCAAAGCCATCCCCAGGAACATCTCCTACCCCATCACTGCTGCCACGCTAGGAGCAGAAGTCCCAACACAGCCCCACGACGTGCGTCTCCAGACCGTCCCCACCCACAGGATGGTCCACCAGGGCATGGGACATCTCACACTAAGCCCCCCTCCAAGGACTCACCATTGTGGAGGACTTGCTCATGCCTTATGAGGTGAGACCTCTTCCGGAAGGTCTTCTCGCAGTGCGAGCAGGGGTACGGTCTCTCTCCGGTGTGGATACGTTGGTGGGTAATGAGGTCCGAGCGCCAGGAGAAGCGTTTCCCGCACGTGGTGCAGAGAAAGGGCTTCTCCCTGGTGTGTGTCCTCCAGTGACGCAGGAGGACCACGCTCTGCGTGAAGCTCTTCCCACAATCCAGGCACTTGAAGGGCTTCTCTCCCGTGTGGATCCGCCGGTGACGGGTCAGGCTGCTCCCCCAGGTGAAGATCTTCTTGCAGTCCCCACACTTGTACACCTTCTGCGTGGAGCCACTCCTTGGTTGGGTTGCGTCTTCTTGAAGGTCTTCAGCATACGTCCCTTTGAAAGAGCACTTTCGAGGTCTTCTCTGTACTTGGCTACCTTCCTTATCATCTGGCTGATGCTGAACATCGTGGTCCATGTCCACCCTGGGGCTCTGGGGCTCCTCTCTGGGTGCTTCCAGCATCACCCTGTGCTCTTCCATGGGCTGGGACGACTTCTTCTTCTTCTCACTGTCTGTCCCGTCACCTGTTGGGACACCAAAGGGGGTCATGTGATGTCTGTTAAGGGGTATTAAGAGCAGCCACCTCCTCCAGCAGCTCCGGCCCACACCAGTACCACCCACTGTGGTGCTGCCCAGCTGCTGGAGCCCTTCTAGCAAGACTTCCACCCACTCCAGTAGCTGTACTGGGATCCCAGCTCACTCCAGTAGCTGACACCACAGAGCAGGGGTGCTGACACCCCCAGTCTGACTCCTCTAGATGACCCCAAACCCGCTCACACCAGTCCTGCCAGTAGCTAACACTGGGTGCAGAAATAGTTAACAAAAAGACTGAATAACGAAGACAGGACCAACTGTGATGACTGACGCGTGGATCAACCCCCTTGTACCTTGCTGCCGGCCCCTTTTACACCCTTTTTTGGCCTGGGCCCCCCCTTTCCTCCTCCCTGCCCCCATTCCCCTCCTCCGTACGCACAGTCCCCCCTCCAGCGTTGCATCCTTACCAGCTGCAAAGCTCTTGGCGGAACTTCAGAGTTCTACTGGTGGGTAGAAGACCACTCATTAACATGATCAGCGAGATTTGTTTCTGGTTATTGTCTTCGTTAACACTAATTGGGCAGTGTTTTATGTCTCCGCGTCCTTGTCTCCCTCCCTTGCCTTATCCTCCTTCTCATGCTCCAAATGGCCTTGCCCGTTAGCGCCAGTAACGAGGTTTGCTCTTATCACCACTTTTCTTATCATGGTGTGGGGAGGGTTTGTCCCTGGTGTTCTTGCTGATGGCTTCTTGGTCCAGATACTCTTAAAGGAGACGTTTGTTGGGTGCCTGGGGGAACTGCAGGCAGAGGAGCCGTGGAAAGAGGGGGCAGCTATTGAAATTTGGGGGGCAGAAGGTCCTTACGTGGGGACGACACGCTGTCATGGCTCTTCTCTTGTGTGATGCGGTCACGGGAAGAGCATCGGTCCGTGTGTCGCCCCACGGCCGGGCAAGGCTGGTGAAGCCCCATCCCCTTAGGTTATGTTGAAGGTCCACCTGGGGAGGCTTCAGACCCCCGACAAGTTATTTGGGGGAGATACCCGGCCTCCTCCGTGACGTTATTTAGGGGAGAACTGGAGGATGCGCAGGGAGATCCCAGCTCGAGGCAGCAATCGATGGGCACCGGTGCCCCCCCCAAGCTGGGGGGGTGCAACATCACCCCCAGCCCCAACGGGGACCACCCACACAGGGCACAAAGCAGTAAGGAGCCGTGCTGGGTCTGGGGGGGGGTCCTTCTTGTTTACCCTCTCCCCAGACCCCCCCATTACCTGTGGGGTGCTGCCCTGGCCACCCCCATTCACTGTGGGTGCTACCTCGGGGTCCCCCATTACCTTCAGGGCACTGCCGAGGACACCCCCCCCCCCCCGCCCCATTTCCCACAGGTTCCTGCCTGGGACCCCCATGTTCCCTGTGGCCTCTTTCCAGGACCCCCCCCTTCCCTCTGGGTGCTGCCCTGGGGTCTCCCCATTATCTCCAGCAGCTGCCCGGGACCCCCCCCCCCCCCGCTACCTGCAGGTGCCACCCCAGGGTCCCCCATTCCCTCTGGGTGCTGCCCAGGACCCCCCCCATTCCCTGTGCCCACTGCCTGGAACACTCCCCCCCCCCCGGTTCCATTTGGATGCTCTCCCGGGACCCCCCCCTCCGGTCCCTGCGGTCGCTCCCCGGGACCCCCCCCGACCCCTACAGCTGCTGTCCCGGACCCCCCCCCCCCATTCCCTACAGGGACCCCCCCCAGCACCCTACAGGCTCTACCCCGGACCCCCCCCCGTTACCTGCGGGCGCTGCCGCCTCCCTCCACGGAGCCCACGGTGACGATCGACTCCGACACGGTGGGATGTTCTCCCCCCCCCCCCGCCCCCCCAGTCACCCACTCCCCCCCCCAACCCCCCCGCCCCCCGGTCCCAGCCCCTTCCTGTGCCTCTGCACACCCAGTCGGGCTGCAACAAACTGGTGCCACCGTAGGATGCTCAGCTGGGGGGGACGACGACACTGGAGCCCCCCCACCCCAGTCCCTCTCCGCTACCCTCTTCCAAGGAAAAGCAGCCTCAAGGCTTAATTAGACAAAATAAATAATAATTTTTTTAATTTTTTTTTTTAAAAAAGCTAGACACAAAGGGAGGCGCTACCTTTTTCCAGAAATTACGGAATTTGCAGATTCTCACCCACGCGCTGAGGCTGGGGATTAAAATAAAACGTTAAAAAGAAACAAGAAAAAAGGTCCGGAGTTGATAAAAACCCGTGGAAACACGATATGAATGTGTTTCGTCTTGTTTTGGTTCTTTAACAAAAGAAGGCGCGGCCGTCAAGGCTTCGTCCCCGGGTGGCCGCGGCCTTTGAGAAATGTGGATTTTTTGGGTCATCCTCAGGTCAGGACCTTCTGCTAAAGGACGGGGCCCTTGAGATGCAGCAAACAGTGTTAGACAGATAACGAGAAGGTAATTTAGTTGTCACCAAAAAAAATATATCTTGGTCCTAAGTTGGATGTCCCAACAAGGGACCATGAGATGAGAGCAGGGACTTGATCTCACCCCTCTTAAATGGTGTCCCTGCTCTGAAAAATGTCTTCCAAAGGCTGTAATTTAAACCTAAACCTGATTAATTCCATGCATTAATGCGGTTCCAGGATCTCAGGATGGAGGTGAAGGAGAAGAAAAGTCCTCCCATTTGGTTTCAAGAGCTGGCCCAGTCTGGGGAAGGGGGGACTGAGCTCCTGGACATCAGGTAGGACCCACTTCTCAGCTTAGAAAAATCCAGATATTGGGTTTTTCCTTCTCAGAAAAGCTTAGTTTTCCTGCACCAATTAATGTTAAGCATTATTAATGATGTCTCTGGACTGACCAAGGTTTATTTTATTGCTGGAGGATCACAGAGGGTGAAAGAGAGGATGACGAGGGCAGAACTTGACTGCCCTCTGCATCCTGAGCATGAGGTATGGGGCTGGAGACCCCAAAAGTCTCAGCCCACCATGGATGCCCACCTACGCCGGAAGAGTTGCCACCACCTTCTACTACATGTGGTGGTTCCGGTGGGACTTCAGCTCCTCATAGCTCTTCCTACACACGGAGAACTTGCAGGGAGCCTCTTCCATGTGGGTCTATTGGTGTTTGATGAGCTTTGAGCTCATGGTGAAGCCCTTCCCACAGTTTGGGCATCTATAGGGTCTCTCCCCACTGTGGGTCCACTGGTGCCTGCTCAGGTTGGAGCTCCTGCCAAAGCTTTTCCTGCAGTCCTGGCCCATGTAAGGTCTCTCTCCTGCATGGGTCATCTGACGAGTGGTGAGCTGGGACCTCTAGGCAAAGCACTTGCCACAGCTTGGGCAGACATAGGACTTCTCCCCCAGTATGGATCCTACTGTGGGAGATCAGGTCCACACTCTGGCCAAAGGTCTTTCTGCAGAAGATGGGTCCTGCCGTGACAGATCTTCTGGTGGGAGACGAGGTTGGAGCCATCACCGAAGCTCGTCCAACACTTGGGGCAGGTGTTGGGTCACTCACCGGTGTGGGGATGGATCAGGTTGTACCTCCAGCTGAAGGTGCGCTCAGATATTTTCAGCGTTGAGCACGTCTTCCCCTGAGGGAGGAGCAGCGTCGAGGTCCTCAAAGATGCCTTGGCCATGAGAGAAGCTGGTCTGCGTCATCTCAGTGGTGATTCCCCAGCTGCCTCTCACCCAGCTCCAGGCTCTGGGAATCTTCCTCCTCCTTGGTCCTTCCAGCTACCAGCCCCAAGGAGGATGATGAAGGTGTCAAAAATGAGATTTTTATTGCATAGCTTTGGTTTAGCAGCAATTTAGGATTTATTAGTACTTTTGAGATAGAGGTTGTATAATTTTAACCGTACTTAATCATCAGCCAGTTTAACAGAGCAATTCAATGGAATTTGTTACAATAAAATTCGTGACTTAAAGATTTGAAAATGGCAAGGATCACCCCAAAATTCCCACCGGGTTGCACACATAGATGGAGGTAAAATCAAATCACGCGCGCACACAGACAGGTAAAAGAGTTGCCAACCAAATCGTGCAGAGGACAGGCAAATCATTCTCGCAAAATCGTCGACGGACGATCTTTCAATCCTTGCCAAATCGACCCCAAGAGGGGGTCCTAGCTCAGAGGGGAGATGCTGGGTCACACAACCAGCTGCGGTCCCGGAGAGCTCCAAAGGTCTCACCTGGGATCGTTATTTATATGGTCTTGAGACCAAGACAACAGCACAACGGGAGGTTTCCCCGAAGCACGCATAGCTTGTCCTGAGATCTCCGGGTGGCCCGGTGATGGCGGTGGGGGGGGGTGGGTTATACCACCACAGAAGACCAGGAGGACATCCCGGGGGTGTGGGAGGTGGGATGTCCATCAAACAGAGGGCAGGGATGCGGGCATTGCTCTGGGACGTTCCGGCCAAGGGTTTCCCCGTGGCCTTGTCCCACCTTAGAAGGGGCACAGGATGGGATGGAAACCCCAGAGGTGCTCGACTGGAGACATGAGCTGATAGAAACAGGCAGCTCCAAGCCTGACCTACTTTTCCTCCTCCATTCCCCGGAGGAGAAGACGCCCCTTGGGAGCCACTGCCCCCCTCCGCTGACTCGAGGAGGACCCCTTCAATCCCTCAAGATAAAAACCCCTTTCTTAGCTACAAAGCCTCTTGCTGGGTTGTCCAAGTAGCCCACCCAAACCTGGAGGAGATGTTGGCTCCACGTGGGCACATCCGGACACCAGCCTTCACGGGTTTCATCCCTCTCAAGTCAAGGATGGTGTCCTGATCTCCACCCCACGGCGGATAAAACCCCACCACGCCCCCCCCGGCATGGTTTTGAGCAGTGCCGAGCTCACGACATCGTCCCCTGGGGTATCACCTTCCCCCTGGTCCAGCTTTGGGCCAGCCCAGCATCTCCTAAGGATGCTCCCGGCCACGGGGGCTCTTCCTCCGCGAGGAAGACGTGCGGCGCAGGAGGACGGATCCGCACCAAATCCCAGCTCCTTGACCTAATTTAGATGTTTACCAGAGGATGGAGGAGAAGGCGGGGGGGGGGGGGTGGGGGTGGGGGGGAGTTTTCTCCCCCACCAATTTCTGCTCATCGGTTTCAAAAGGAGCTGAGCCAAAAGGGTGCTGAGCACCGTGCACAGGGATGCTGAGCATTGTGCAGAGGGTGCAGCTGGAAGGGTGCTGAGCGCCATGAACAGGGATGCTGAGCACCACGCGCCATGCATGGGGTGCAGCTGGAAGGGTGCTGAGCACCACACACAGGGATTCTGAGCACCATGCACAGGCTGCAGCCAGCAGGGTGCTGAGCACCGTGCACAGGGATGCTGAGCACCATGCAGAGGCTGCAGCTGGATGGGTGCTGAGCACCATGCACAGGCTGCTGAGCACCATGCACAGGGATGCCGAGCACCATGCACAGGGTGCAGCTAGCAGGGTGCTGAGCACCATGCACCATGCGTGGGGTGCAGCTGGAAGGGTGCTGAGCACCACACACAGGGATGCTGAGCACCATGCAGAGGCTGCAGCCGGATGGGTGCCGAGCACCGCGCACAGGCCGCAGCGGGCTGCGTGGGTGCCGCGGGAAGGCCGCCGAGCACCGAACCACCGCACCAAACCCCAGTGGGGTGCCCGGGGAGGGGGGGGGGGAGGGGGAGCAGGATTCAGGGTCCCCCCCCCGTGGCGTGGGCGCTGCGGGTGCTGGCGCTGGGATCACAGGCCCTCCTGCGCCCAGCAGGGCTGCAGCAGCCTGCGCCCTGCGGGAGCTGCCTGCGCCCTGCCTGCACCCTGCGGTACGGGCAGCGCGGGGGGGGGCAGGAGTGCTGTGGATTAGGGGGGGGGACACAGGGATTATCCATCCATCAGGGTAATCCCTGTAGGCAAGGGGGGGGGCTGGTGGGCAGGATGCGGCCCCAGGATTAATTGGGTGTGCACGGGTGTGTGCACGCGTGCAAGGGGCTGGGGGGGGGGTAATTCGGGTGTGCGTGCAAAGGGTTGGGGGGGTTGATGGGGGGGGGCTGTGGGCAGGTCGGCCTGGGGGTGTATGTTGGGGGCGAGTGTGCACGAGTGTGCAAGGAGGTGGGGGGGCGAGCGCCTGGGTGTCCGTGGCTCCGTGTGCGCGTGCGCGCACAAGCGTGGGGGCCGTGTGTGCGCGTCACTGTGAGTGTGCACGAGTGTGCAAGGCGACGAGGGTGCAAGTGCGTGGGTGTCTGGCTCCGCGTGTGCGTGGGTGTGCGTCACCGTGGGTGTGCGTCACCGTGGGTGTGCGCGTCGCCGTGGGTGTGCACAAGTGTGCAAGGCGACGAAGGTGCGAGCGGCTGGGTGTCCGTGGCTCCGTGGGTGTGTGTGTAAAGGCGGGGGGTTGTGGGTGTGCGTCGTTGTGAGTGTGCACAAGTGTGCAAGGCAATGAGGGCGCAAGCGCCTGGGCGTCTGTGGCTCCGCGCGCGCGCGTGCGTGTGCACAAGCGTGGGGGTTGTGGGTGGGTGGGTGTGCACAAGCGTGCAAGGCGACGAAGGTGCGAACGCCTGGCTGCGGGTGGCTCCGCGTGTGCGTGTGGAAAGGCCGGGGGGGGGGGATGGCACGTGTGTAAGGGAGGCCGCGCGTGTGCAAGGCGCATGAGTGGGTGCGAGCGGGCGGGTGGGCGAAGGCGTGCGAGGAGCTCCGTGTCCCTGGGGGCGCTGGGGGTCTCGGGGGGGGGGGGGGTCCCTGAGGGTCTCAGGGCGGGGGGGGGGGGGTGGAAGAATCCCCTTGACACACGCGTGTGTGACACACCCGTGGCCACAGACGTATGGGGGGGGAGGGGCAGCACAACCGCACGGGGGGGGGGGGTGTCCCCCCCAAAATCCCTCTGTCACCCCCCCCCCCTCCAACAGCCCCCCCCGCAGCGGGACCGCTCTCCTCCCCCTCCCCTCCACCGAGGCGGAGCCGGCCCCTCCCCCTCCCCCTCCCCCTCCCCCCTCCCCCACCCACCTGGGTCCCTCCCGCGGGCAGCCCCGGCCCCAGCGCCCATCCCCGTGGCGCCGCATCCCCCCCCCCCACCAATTCCCGAGACCGGTCGTACCCCCCCCCCCCCCATTTCGTCTGTCTGTCCATCCGACCCCCCCCCTCCCCCCCGGATTTTTTCCCATCCCTCCATCACCGGGAGTTTCCCATCCTCCATCCGGAGCATCTCCAGCCTCATCCTCCCCCCCCCGGCTCCGTGTCCCCCCCCCCGAGCTCCGTGACCCCCCCCCCAGCTCCGTGTCCCCCCCACATCGCTAACCCCCCCCATCCCATTTCACCCCTCCCCAATTTCAGCTCCCCCCCCCCCCCCTCCCCCCGCGGACAAGCCCAGGCCAAGGTAAGACACCACCAACACCTCCCCCCCCCCCAAAAAAAAAAAATAGGGGGTGCCCCCTTTTTTGGGGTGGGGTGGGCTACGCTGTAGCGGGGGGTGGGGAGAGGTGGGGGGTGGGGAGGGGCACTGCCCCCCCCCTTTTGTGGCCAGGGGAGGGTGGGGTTGACACACCCCCCCCTTGTTTTCACGCAGGGGTTGCACCCCAATAATGCCCCCCCCTTAAAACTGCACCCCCCCCTCAGAGCCCTCCCCCAACCTGGCATGCTCGGACCCCCCTTGCTGGGACCCCTCCCCCCCCCCATCTTGGCACCCCTCTGCCCCCCCCCCCCGCTCCCCCCATCCTGGGACCCCCGTCTCCCCCCAGATTCCCCCCCCAAGACCCTGACAGCCCCCCCCCCCAGCCTGGGCCCTGGCACCCCCAAACTCCCCCCCCCCCCCCCCAACTGGGATCCCTATTCCCCCCCATACTGGGACACCTCCCCCCTCATCCCGGACACCCCCCCCCAAATCCTGGGACCCCCCTACCCAATGCTGGGACCCCCCCATCCTTGGCGAGGGGAAATTTGGGGTGCTGGGGGGGGCCCCCTTTTGCCAAGGGTGGGGAGCACCCAGCACCTCCACCCCCCCCCCCCCAGCGGGGGTCCCATAGGTGCCCCCCCCCCCCCCCAGTAGTGCCACCCGGGGGGGCCCATATGGGGCTGGGGGGGGCCGGGGGGGGCCACGCCTGCATCCTACGAGCTCAGCAGTAACCAAGCAACTGCCTTAGCGCCTCTAATTAGCCCTGATTAGTGCCCGGGTTAATTACCCCAAGGCCTGGCTGTGCTTGGGGGGGGGGGACAGAAGCTGGGATGGGGGGAGCCCCTGTCGTCCCATCCGCCCCCCCCCCCCCCAAACCACCCCCCGGGCCAGGATCGGGCCCACCCTGCGCCAGCTGGGAAATTCTTCAACCCATTAAATAATTATTTATTAATTTTTCAAAATTTTAAAAATCGGGGGGGGGGGGGGGAGAAAAGAAAATAAAAGAAATGCCAAAAAAATTGTTTTGAAAATAATGAAAAAATTCAAAATAAATTTAAAACAATTCTAAAATAAATAGAAATGCTTTATCTGGGACGTGGGTGAATACAGCCCGGGGCGGGGGGGGCTGAGGGGGCTGTACCGGCTGTTTGCACACTCGCGTCCCCCCGCGACGCGCGTGTGTAAGCGGGGTGTAGTTTGCGTTGCGCGTGCTCGAGAGGGGTGTAGGTTGCACCGTGTGTGTAAGCAGGGTGTAGGTTGCACCGTGAGCGTGCGAGCCGGGTGTAGGTTGCCTTGTGCGTGTGTAAGCCAGGTGTAGGTCGCACCGTGGGTGTGTCAGCGGGGTGTAGTTTGCACGGCGCGTGTGCGAGCGAGGTGTAGTTTGCGCTGCGCGTGCGCCGGAAGGGGATAACGTGTGCGCGCCTGGCGCTGTGCGTGTGGAAGCGGGGTGTACTTTTGCACCATGAGCGTGCAAACGGGATGTAGGTTGCGCTGCGCACGTGTGAGTGGGGTGTAGGTTGCACTGTGAGTGTGCAAGCAGGGTGTGGCTTGCACAGCACGTGTGTGGACGGCTGTAGCTCACTCCCTGTGCGTGCGAACGGGTGTAGGTTGCACTGTGAGTGTGCAAATGGGGTGTAGCTCGCGCAATGCATGTGCGAACTGCTATAGCTCACTCCCTGAGTGTGCAAACGGGTGTAGCTCACGCTGTGCGTGTGTAAGAGGGGTATAGTTTGCACTCTGTGTGTGCAAACAGGGTGTAGCTCCCACAGCGTACGTGTGAACGGCTGTAGTTCATGCCCTGTGTGTGCAAATGGGTGTAACGAGCACTGTGAGTGCCTAAACGAGGTGTAACTTTGCGCTGTGTGTGCAAGCGGGGTGTAGATTGCACTGTGAGTGTGTGAGCAGGGTGTAGGTTGCACTGTGCACGCATACAAGGGGACAGCACGTGCATCTTGCACTGTGCGTGTAAGAGGGGTGTAATTTGCACTCTGAGTGTGTAAGCAGGGAGTGGGTTGCACTGTGGGTGTGTAGATGGGGTACAGGTTGCACAGCATGCGTGTGAATGGCTGTAGTTTGTGCCCTGTGTGTGCAAACGGGTGTAACTGCCCCATGAGCATGTAAGCAAGGTGTAGTTTGCACTGTGTGTGTGCAACCAGGGTGTAGGTTGCACTGTGTGTGCACAGAAGGGGACAAAGTGTGTGCATCTTGCGCTGTGAGTGTGCAAATGGGGCGTAGGTTGTGCTGTGAGTGTGCAAACAGGGTGTAGCTTCCACAGCACATACGTGAAAGGCTGTAACTTGCACCTTGTGTGTGCCAACGGGTGTAGCTAGCACTATAAGTGTGTAAGCAGGGTGTAGTTTGCACTGGGAGTGTGCAAGCAGGGTGTAGGTTGTACTGTGAGTGTGTAAGCAGGGTTTAGGTTGCACTGTGGGTGTGTTAACGGGTTGTAGCTTGCACAGCACATGTGAACGGCTGTAGCTTGCTCCCTGAGTGTGCAAATAGGTGTAGCTCATGCTGTGCTTGTGTAAGCAGGGTGTAGTTTGCCCTCTGTGTGTGCAAACGGGGTGTAGCTTGCACTGCACTTGCGTGAATGGCTGTAGCTTGCACCCTGTGTGTGCAAACGGGTGTAACTGCACTGTGAGTCTGTAAGCAAGGTGTAGTTTGCACTGTGAGTCTGTAAGCAGGGTGTAGTTTGCACTCTCTGTGTGCAAATGGGGTGTAGCTTGCCTAGAACATGCACGAATGGCTGTAGCTTGCACCCTGTGTGTGCAAATGGGTGTAACTACACCGTGAGCATGTAAGCAAGGTGCAGGATGCACTGTGAGTGTGCAAGCGGGGTGTAGATTGCACTGTGAGTGTGTAAGCAGGGTGTAGGATGCACTGTGAGTGTGCAAGCGGGGTGTAGATTGCACTGTGAGTGTGTAAGCAGGGTGTAGGATGCTCTGTGGGTGTGTTTATGGGGTGTAGCTTGCACAGCGCACGTGAACAGCTGTAGCTTGCTCCCTGAGTGTGCAAACAGGTGTAGCTCATGCTGTGCATGTGTAAGCAGGGTGTAGTTTGCACTGTCTGTGTGAATGGGGCATAGTTTGCACAGCACATGTGTGAAGGGCTGTAGTTTGTGCCCTGTGTGTGCAAAAGGGTGTAACTACACCATGAGCATGTAAGCAAGGTGTAGTTTGCACTGTGAGTGTGCAAGCAGGGTGTAGGTTGCACTATACACGTGCAAACAGTGTATGTTCCACCGTGCGTGTGCAATCAAGGTGTAGGTTGTGTTGTGAGCGTGCAAGCTGGGTGTAGGTTGCCTGTGCATGTGTAAGGTGGGTGTAGGTTGCACCATGCGTGTGCAAGCAGGGTGTAAATCGCACGGATGTCTATAGGAGAGGACTTACAAGTACATATAGGTGACGGGCTGTGGGCTGGGTGTGCATGCGTGGGTGTGTATTCTGTAGGGAATCAGCACGTGTGTGTGTGCATCCACCTGGGGGTACTCTATAGGGGATGCTGGGCTTGCGTGTGCACACAGCGGGCCGTGCTCTATAGGGGATGACGTGTTTATGTGTGTACGCGCAGTGGGGCGTGCTCTATAGGGGATGTGGGGCATAATCTATGGGGAATGTAATCTAGGGGGGATGAAATCGGTAGGGCATGCCCTATAGGAGATGTACTCTATATAGGGGCTGCAGGGCATGTGGGACAGTCTACAAGGGATGTACTCTATAGGGGATGTACTTGATAGGGGATGCAGGGCATGTGGGGCACAATCTATAGCGGATGCACTCTATAGGGGATTCAGAGCATGTGGGGCACAATCTATAGCGGATGTACTCTATAGGGGATGTAGGGCATGTGGGCTACACCCCATAGGGGATGTACTCTATAGGGGATGCAGGGCATGTGCACGCTGGGAGCATATTCCATAGGGTGTCCATCCATCGATCCACCCGGCACAGATCCTGCCCCCCTCCGCCCCGGTAAGGCGAGGTTTGGGGCTGCCTGGTGCAGGCAGGAGTTGGGGGCCGCCCCCATGTCTGTCCACCCCCACCCCCCATAAATGTGGGGCTGTCGCCGTCCCTATAGATGCTGCTGCTGCTGCTGTTGCTGTCGGCGCTGAGCGTGGAGCCCAACCGGGCGGCCATCCACGTGAACCTCACCGAAGGTACCTGACACACGTGTGTGCGAGCGCACGAGGGCACGCGTGTGACACCTGCCCCCCCCAACTAGCGTGACACCCCCCCCCCCGGTCCCCAGGCTGCCAGATCATCCACCCGCCGCGGGACGGGGGGATCCGCTACCGGGGGCTGACCCCCGAGGAGGTGCAGAGCGTTCGCTTCCTCCCCTTCGACTACGAGATCGAGTACGTCTGCCGGCCCGACCGCGAGATCGTGGGGCCCAAGGTGCGCAAGTGCCAGCGCGACGGCACCTGGACCGCCATGGGCCACCCCAGCCGCTGCCGTGAGTGTCACCATCCCCATTGCTGTTACCGTCACCCTCACCACTGTGATCACCATCCTCATCACCATCACTATTGCCATCACCGTTACCATCCCCATCATCATCCCCTTCCCTTTAACATCCCCATCACCATCATGATCTTTGGCACCATCACCATCCCCATCATCTTCACCATCACCATCCCCATCATGATCACCGTTAGCATCACCAGTTACCATCACTGTTAACATCACCATTACCATCATGATCACTGTTAGCGTCACCAATCCCCATCACCATTACCATGACCATCACCGTCAGCATGTCCATCGCTGTGACCGTGACCTTTACCATGACCATCACTGTTAGCATTGACATACCATCACCATCTCCATCATCTTCACCATCACCATCATGATCACCATTAGCATCACCATAACCAGTTACCGTCACCGTTACCATCGTGCTCACCATTAGCATCACCACTCCCCATCACCATCAGCATCTCCATCACCGTTACCATGCCCTCCACCATGACCATTACCATGACCATCACCGTTAGCATCATCACCACCACCATCCCCGTCATCTTCACCATCACCATCATGATCACTGTTAGCATCACCATCACCAGCTGCCATCACTGTTACCATCGTGATCACCGTTAGCATCACCAATCCCCATCACCGTTACCATGACTGTCACCATCAGCATCTCCACCACCGTTACCGTGACCTTCACTATGACCATTACCGTGACCATCAGCATCCCCATCACCACTACCATCACCGTGACCATCGCCACCATCACCACCTTTACCATCCCCAGAGGTCCCAACCAGCACCCACTGCGTTGGTAGGGCTTACCCTGGGAAGGGTATGGAGTTGACACCCCCCCACCACCCTTTGCACCCCCTAACCAGTGAGGACCTGCCCCAAAATGCACCTGAGCCTGGAGAACGGGCAAGCGGTGGCGCGGGCGATGGAACGGGTGCCGGTGGAGGGGACGTGGACCGAGTACAGCTGCAATCCCGGGTTCCGCCTGGTAGGCAGCGCCCGCAGTAACTGCACCAAGTTGGGTCGTTGGAGCACCCCCAAACCCATCTGCGAGCGTGAGTGGGGTCCCCGAGGGGTGGGAGGGGGGCGGATGGGGGGTCTGTGGGGTTGGAGGGGTGTCTGGGGTGGAGGGGTTGGGTTTTCATGGGGTGTCAGTAGGGTTGGGGGGTTCCTCTTCAGGTTCCCATTGGGTGTCTCTGGGGTTGGGGGGTCCCTGGGGTGGGGGTTCAGGACCCCATGGGGTGTCTGTGGGGTTGGGGGGTGTCTGGGGTGGAGGGGTTGGGTTTCCATGGGGTGTCTGTGGGGTTAGGGGGGTCCTGTTCAGGTGTCTGTGGGGTGTCTCTGGGATTTGGGGGTGTCTGGGGTGGGGGTTCAGGTCCCTATGGGGTGTCTGTGGGGTTGGGGGTCCCTGGGGTGGGGGATCAAGTCCTCATGGGGTGTCTCTGGCATTGGGGGGTCCCTGGGGTGGGGGTTCAGGACCCTAGAGGGGGGTCCCTGGGGTTGGGGGGTCCCTGGGGTGGGATTTCAGGCCCCCATGGGTGTCCCTGGAGTTGGGGGTGTCCAAGTGCCAGCCCCTATGATGGAGCGGGGGGGGGGGTCCTCTGTGTGACTCAGTTTCCCCCCCGCAGTGCGTCGCCCTATCTCAGGTGAGTACGTCCCCGTGTCCCCCCCATGTCCATTTGTACCCCCCTGCCCCCAGCACCCCCAGCTGGGTGTGGGGCCGTGGGGGCACCCCAGGTCCCCCCAGTTCTGCCCTGGGACGTGGGCATATGCCCCCCCCGGACCCCCTCATCCAGCCCCACTCAGCTTCATGGCGCTGAAGCCCTCTTCCTCCCCCCCCATCGCCCCTCCTCCTCCTCCTCCTCTTCCTCCCAGCCTTCCTCGCTCCCTCCCCTCTCCGTCCCCCCTCCTCCTCCTCCTCCTCCTCCCAGCCTTCCTCCCTCCACCCCCCCAGCCCTCCCCACCACCCTCCCACCCCCAGCCCTCCCTCCCACCGCCTGTCCCCCCCCTCCTCCTCCTCCCTCCCTGCCTTCCTCCCCCCCCCAGCCCTCCCCAGCGCTGAGCTCCAGCCCTCGCTCTCAATCCCTTCCTCCCCATCCCTCTATTTTCCGCTCCCCATCCCTCTATTTCCCATCCCCCTATTTTCCAACCCCCATCCCCCCGTCTTTTCCAATCTCCATCCCTCCGTATTCTCCGCCCTAAATCCCTCCGTCCTCTCCGCTCTCCATCCCTCCGTGTTTTCCGCTCCCCAGCCCTCCCTCTTCTCCGATCTCCATCTTTCCGCTCCCCATCCCTCTATTTTTTTCCCCATCCCCATCCCTCTTATTTTCCACCCCCATCCCTCCACCTCTCCGCTCCCCATCCCTCTTATTTTCCTCTCCCCATCCCGTTATTTTCCATCCCTCTATTTTCCAACCCCATCCCTCTTATTTTCCCATCTCCATCCCTCTTATCTTCCGCTCCCTGTCCTGTTATTCTCCATCCCCATCCCTCCATCTTTCCTCTCCCCATCCCGTTATTTTCCTCTTCCCGTCCCGCTATTCTCCCCATCCCGCTATTTTCCATCCTCGTCCCTCTTATTTTCCTGTCTCCATCCCTCCACCGCTCCGCTCTCCATCCCTCTATTTCCCTCCCCATCCCTCCTCCCCACGACTCCCCGTTTCCCCTCCCCACCTCATTACCATTCCAACCTCACCTCCGGAGCCCGGTGACATCAACCACCCCCCCTCCCCTACCACCGCCGCCGCCGCCGCCACCAAATCCCTCTTACGCCATGGCCAACCGAATCCCCGATATCCATACGTCTTGACCCCGGGAATGGCGGGTCCCTTGGTGTCACCCAAGCCACCTCGTTGGCTTTTGGTGGTGCTCAGCGTCTCGCTGGTGTCGCGCCCGTCGGTGGGTACAGGCAAGAAGGCAGTACACGTCGGGGCGCTCTTCCCCATGAGCGGGGGGTGGCCGGGGGGCCAGGCCTGCCTCCCCGCCGTCCGAATGGCCTTGGAGGACATCAACAGCCGGAGGGACATCTTGCCCGATTATGAGTTGCGGCTCATCCATCATGACAGTAAAGTGAGAAGAGGGGATTTGGGGAGGGGGGTGAGGGGGTGGGATGGGGGGATAGTGAGGGGGGGGGGGGGGAGATGGGGATGGCGGTGGAGATGATGATGATGATGGTGGGGATGGGTGGTGGGATAGGGCGGGGGGGGGTGGTGATGAGCGATGGGGATGGGGTAGGGGGACACCAAGAGGTGGTGGGGTGGGGAGATGGTGAGGGGTGACGTGGATGGGGTAAGGGGACACCGAAAAAGGGTGGGGATGGGGGGGTGGGATGGGGTAGGAGGATACCAAGGGGTGGTGGGAATGGTAATGGGTGCTGAGGATGGGGCAGGGGGGACGGGGATGGGTGCTGGGGATGGCGATGGGGCGGGGGGGACATCCAGGGGGTGCTGGGGCTGGGGTAGGGGAGGGACACCCAAGAAGTGGTGGGATGGGGCAGGAGGGTGATGATGGGTGGTGGGATGGGGCGGGGGGTGGTGAGAAGAGGTGGGGATGGGGCAGGGGGACAGCGAGGGGTGGCAGAGATGGGGCAGGGTGGTGGGGATGGGGCAGGGGCACGGGGGGGTGGCAGGGATGGGGCAGATAGATGGGGCAGAGTGGCAAGGATGGGGGCAGGTATATAGGGCAGGAGCAGAAGGGTTAAGGCAAGGAGGGGGGGACGACATAAATATATAGGGCAGGGGGGGGGTCCAGGCAGAGGCCAGGAGGCATCGTGGGTATATAGGGCACGGGTGGGGGCCAGGGGATGTGCTGTCGGGGGGGGAGGGGGGTGCTGACGCAGAGCCCGGGGGGGTGCTGAGGGTTTGGGGGCTGTGGGGCGCAGGGGGCATGTTTGGGGGGGGTACAGGTCCGGGTTGGGGTGCAGAGTGCATCTGGGGGGGGATATTGGAGGCCAGAGGGAGATGGGGGGGTTGGGAGGGGCTGGGGGGGGGGAACTGGGGGGTGCTGGGGGGGGACACTGCATAGGGGTGGTTATGGGGCCAGGTGGGGGGTGTGGGGAGGATGAGGAGGGCAGAGGCAGCGTGGGCAGCTCAAGGTGAAGGCAGGGGCAGGCAGGGGGGGCTGTGCAGAGGCAGGGGCTTTGGGGGGCAGGCAGGGAGGGGACCCAGGTGCCCGGCCTCGCTATGTGGGTGGGGGGGACCTTGACCCCAACCTTGCCCCCCCCCTCCAACCCATGCCCCCCCCCCCCATCCATCCTGCCCCCCTCCTCCTGGCCCTGCACCCTCCCACGTCCGTCTGTCCTGCGCCCCTCTGTCCTCTTCCTCCCTTCAGCCTCTGCCCCCCCGCCACCCCATCACCCCCCCCACCCCCCCACCTCATGCCCCCCCCCCCAAAAATCCCCCCCCACTGCCCGTCCCGTACCCCAACAAGTGCCACTCCTGTACCCCTCTCTGTCCTGCATCCCCCCCATCTGTCCCATTCCCCCACTGCCCCCCCCCCCCCAAAAAAAAAACCCCTCCTCCATCTCCCCCCCCCTTTACTGGTACTGCCTGGTTGCCACGGCAACGGATGCTGCTGGGTCTGCCACTGGGTTGTCATGGCAACGGTGCCTGGCTCCTTTTCCGGACCATTCGTGCCCTGAATTATTCATAGACCCCAAAGAAAGAACAGGGCATGGCTGGGGGGGCAGGGGCAGGCATCCCCCCCCCTCATTTCCCGACACCTGGGTCCTCTGAGCTGATGGATCAAACCACGGATGCCCAGACACCTGGGTCCCCCTTGAAGGGTCTTTGGGATGGAGCTGGGGGGCAACCAGTGGGTTATACTGGGAGAAGGTGGGTGTCCCAGCAGCCGCTCCCCTTGTCCCCAACCCCCTGGTGTGTGTGTGTCCCCCCCCCGCAGTGTGACCCCGGCCAGGCCACCAAGTACCTCTACGAGCTTCTCTACAACGACCCCATCAAGATCATCCTCATGCCCGGCTGTAGCAGCGTCTCCACGCTGGTGGCCGAGGCCGCCCGGATGTGGAACCTCATCGTGGTGAGGAACCACCTCCTCGTCCCCGGGGATGTCCCCGAGGCCACGGGGGTCCTGCGGGGAGGGGGACGGGACGGGAGCCGAGGGACCCCCACCCCTTCACCCGTGCCTGCTGTTCAGACCCTACTTGGGCATGGTGGGTTGGGTGGAGAACCGAGGCAGGAGGTGGCACAGCTGTACTTGGAGAGCTGTTGCCTGTTGGGGTGTACCGGGATGGGGTGTTGGCATTGGGTTGGGTCTCGGTGTCCGCGTGGGGGTCGGAGGGCGTTGCGGTGGGGTGGGGTGTGCCTGGAAGCAGCGGGGGTGTGTGGTGAAACGGTGGGGGCAGTGGGGAATGGACGGCTGTGGCTACGGTTGTTGCTGGGGGTGCGGCTGTTGCTGCTGGTGCGGCTGTGTCCTGCCGTGGCTATGGGCAAATACGGGTGTTGTTGCGTGGGCGATGGTTGCGACGTGGGTGACTGTTGCTTTCAGGTTGTTGCTACGTGTCTGGTTGTTGCTACCTGTGCGGTTGTTGCTGTTTGCTGCTGTTGCTTTCAGGTTGCCGCTGCGTGTCATATGTGGCTGTTGCTCTCAGGTTGTTGCCCCGTGGGCAGCTGTTGCTTTCAGGTTGTTGCTACGTGTGTGGTTGTTGCTGCCTGTGCAGCTGTTGCTCCATGTGCGGCTGTTGCTTTCAGGTTGCTGCGATGTGTGCAACTGTGTGTGGTGGTTGCTTTCAAATTGTTGCCACTTGTGCGACTGTTGTGTTCAAGTTGTTGCTACACGTGCAGTTGTTGCTACGTGTGTGGTTGTGCTTCCAGGTTGCTGCTACATCTGCGGTTGTTGCTACCTGTGTAGCTGTTCCTTTCAGGTTGTTGCCACCTGTGTGGTTGTTGCTCTCAGGTTGTTCCTACATGCGTGGTTGTTGCTCTCACGTTGTTCCTACCTCTGTGGCTGTTGCTACATCTGTAGCTGTGCCTACACGGTTGTTGCTGGGCATACGGGTGTTTTGACGCACACTGACATTGCGGTGCGTCTGGCTGTAGCTATGTCCTTGGCTGTTGCCGGTGGTCCATGGTTGTACCTGCACTCGCTGTGATTCCTGCCATCAGCACCCGTACAGCCGCCCGCGGTCCACTCGAGCGGTTGACGATGGGCTATGGGCAGCTGTAGCAGTGTTGGGGGGGAACGACGACTGTTGGGAGCTGACACCCCCCCCAAACCTTACAGCTTTCCTACGGCTCCAGCTCCCCCGCCCTCTCCAACCGCCAGCGCTTCCCCACCTTCTTCCGCACCCACCCCTCGGCCACCCTGCACAACCCCACCCGCGTCCAGCTCTTCAAGAAGTGGGGCTGGACCAAGATCGCCACCATCCAGCAGACCACGGAGGTCTTCACCTCGGTACGCACGCCGGCAACCTCCCACCCCCACCTCTGCCTGCTGCTGCCTCCCCCCAAAACTCTGCCCCGCAACCTCTCAGCCCCCATCCTGGAGCCGGTGACATCCAGGTCTGTGCTCAGTCCCCTCCTACGGTGCATAACGCTGACCCCGGCAAGCAACCCACCTCCCAACCCCTGCTTGGTGCCCCCCAACCCCGCCACCCACCCCGGACTCACTCTGCACTCTCTTTCCCCTCCGCCCCCCCTCCCTGCCTGCCCCTCCTGCCTGCTCCCCACTCCTCCTGCCCGCCCGCCACCAGACCCTCGATGACCTGGACCAGCGGGTGAAGGAAGCCGGTTTGGAGATCACCTTCCGCCAGAGCTTCTTCTCCGACCCCGCCGCGCCCGTGCGCAACCTCAAGGTGAGTCCACCTTGCCCGTGCCCAGGTCCTCGTCCCCGCCAAGTCCTGCCCCACGGCACCCACAACCATCGGGGTGCAGATGGAGCCGTGTCTTGCACCCCAAAGGGAGCAGAGACACCCCAAGATGCCCAAGCATCCAGGTCAACGATGCATCTCCTCCAGCCAGGAGATGGGTAGCAATGCCCATGACCTGGCTGTGCCAATGCCAAGGTTCTGGTCCTCCTCAGCACCCCTATGCAAATTTATGCAAATGAGGCTGGGTGGATTTGACCCTCTAGGAGCAGAAGTCCCACCCCAGGGTGACTTGTCTTCCTGCAGCGCCAGGACGCCCGTATCATTGTGGGGCTCTTCTATGAGACGGAGGCACGTAAGGTCTTCTGCGAGGTGAGGAGGGGAAAGGGGGGATGTGGTGTGGGTGGGCACCGTGGGGGGTATGTGGGAGGATGGGACCATGGGTGCCGTGCAGTAGAGAAGGGTGGGTGGACACCAGGTGGACGTGGGGCAGTTGGGAGAGTGGGGAGATGGATGGTGGGATGGAGCGAAGGGTGGTGGGATGTGTGGGTCAGTGGGCAGAAAGATGTTGGGATGGATGGGTGGAAGTGTGGGTGGGTGTGAGTGTGGTAGGACTGATGGAGGGGTGGATGGGCAGGCAGGTGGGATGGTAGGAAGGGAAATGGTTAAGTGGAGGTACAGGGTGAAGAGTGGATGGACAAAGGTCCAGCTGGATGGACAGGATGGGGAGAAGGGTGCTAGATGAGTGAAGGGTGACTGGATGGGATGGGGTGAAGAGTGACAGAGGGAAGGATGGGATGGGGTGAAGAGTGACAGAGGGAAGGATGGGGTCAAGAGTAAGGCCGCTGCTCCTTGGCCCACACAGGTCTACAAGGAGAAGCTATATGGCAAGAAGTACGTCTGGTTCCTCATTGGCTGGTACGCCGACAACTGGTTCCGCATCAAGGATCCGGCCATCAACTGCACAGAGGCGGAGATGGCTGAGGCCGTGGAAGGTCACGTCACCACCGAGATCGTCATGCTCAACCCTGAGAACACCCGCAGCATCTCCAACATGGTATGGGGAGGATGAGGGGACACATGGCACTCCCAGGGGGTCCACTCCATCCCACCCATCACATCACCGCTGTCTTTTTTCCCATTCCAGACGTCCCAGGAGTTCATTGAGAAGCTGCAGAAGAGGCTGGGCAAGAACCCCGAGGAGACAGGTGGCTTTCAGGAGGCGCCGCTGGCCTACGATGCCATCTGGGCGCTGGCCCTGGCCCTCAACAAGACCTCGGCAGAGCTGGTCAAGAAGGGGTTGCGCCTGGAGGACTTCAACTACAACAACAAGAACATCACCGATGAGATCTACCGGGCCCTCAACTCCTCCGCCTTCGAGGGTGTCTCGGTGCGTTGCCCACACCTGAGCCCCTGCCAGTCCCCGGTGTGTCATCTTCTCCTCAATAAGGTCTCCCATGTCCCCAGCCCCTCCACCTTCAAGGTGGTGGTGGAGGTGCCTTGAAGGCATCCGTCAAGGGTGTCCCTGTGAGCTTCCCCAAAACTCCCAGAGAAAACGTTCTCCCAACACCCCTCTGGGGACGTGGTCCTGCCACCTGACAGGTCCCTGACACCCATCTCCATCCCACCCCACAGGGACACGTTGTCTTTGACGCCAGTGGCTCCCGCATGGCCTGGACGCTCATTGAGCAGCTGCAAGGTGAGTGAGCACAGGCAGCAGCCATATGAGGGTGGCACTGTCACCGTATTGCACGTGGTGACCACCACCGAGCATCCCGCAACACCCCTTCATGCACAACAGCCACGGCTTGGTGTTGCGGCCATGTTGTCTGCTCAACAACAGCACACAACCACCCCAAGACGCACGCCGCAACAAGTCCTACCACTGCACAACCTCTCAAGGGGTGGCAACGCACATGGGACAACCCCCTTCTCCACACCCTTTTGGCCACGTGTCCAACAGGACATGTGTCCTCACCAATACACAACTGTTCTTGCCTGTGGTGGAAGGAGGTGCAGAGGTGGAGGAGGTTTGGGGGACAAGCAAGGAGCTTGGGACAAGAGTCATCAAGAATAGTCAGCATGGATTCATCAAGGAGAAGTCATGCCTGACCAACTTGACCACCTTCTGCTGGCCTGGTAGATGAGGGGAGAGCAGGGGACATTGTCTACCTTGGCTTCAGGAAGGCCTTCTACAGTGTCCCAGAACATCCTCATAGAGAAGCTGATGGAAGTCTGGGCTGGATGAGCAGACAGCGGGGTGGACTGAAAACTGGCTGAACAGCCAGGTCCAGGGGGTGGGGATCAGCAGCAGAAAGTCCAGTTGGAGGCCAGTGCACCCCAGGGGTCAATACTGGGTCCACTCCTGTTCAACATCTTCATCAATGATCTGGATGATGGGGCAGGGAGTACCTTCAGCCAGTTTGTTGATGACACCAAACTGGGAGGAAGGGCTGAGATGCCAGAGGGTCGTGCTGTCATCCAGAAGGACCTTGACGGGCTGGAGAAGGAGGCTGAGAGGAACCTCATGAGATTCAACAAGGGGAAGTGCTCCAGGACCAACTCCAGGCACTAGGACAGGCTGCGGGTCAACCAGCTTTGCAGAGAAGACCCTGGGGGTCCTGGTGGACACCAAGTTGACCATGAGTCAGCGACATGGCCTTGGTGGCCAACGGTGTCCTGGGCTGCATCAGGAGGAGTGGTGGAGCAGGTCGAGGAGGTGATCTTTCCCCTCTGCTCAGCACTGGTGAGGTCACCCCTGGAGAGATGGGCCAGTACTGGGCTCCCCAGTACAAAAGAGCTACTGGAGAGCATCCAGCAAAGGGCTATGAAGATGATGAAGGACTGGAGCACAGGAGGCTCCAGCTGAGCATCAGGATGCACTTTTTCATAGTGCAGGTGACCAAGCACTGGCAGAAGTTGCCCAGATTGGTGGTGGAGTGTCCACCCTTGGAGACATCCAAACACTACATGGACGTGGTCATGGACAACGGGCTCTGGGTGGTCCTACTTGAGCAGGGAGTTGGACCAGATGACGCCCAGAGGTCCCTTCCAACCCCCAACCAGTCTGTGATCCTGTAGGGGTGTGCAAAAATGCTGGAGGGGTGTCACTCCTCCTTGCCTCCAACCTGACCCATCTCTGCTGCCCTTGCAGGAGGTGTCTACAAGAAGATTGGGTACTACGACAGCACCAAGGACAATCTGTCCTGGTACAACAACGACAAGTGGATTGGTGAGCAGCGCCGCATGTGGGGTGTGAGCAGGGGGTGGGTGTCCCCACCACGGGGAAGGGTTGGGAAGACACCCCCCCCTCCACGCTCCCTAATTGTGCCATGGGCTCTGCAGGAGGTGCCCCTCCAGCTGACTACACCAAGGTCATCACCACCTTCCGATTCCTGTCCCAGAAGCTCTTCATCTCCGTCTCGGTGCTGGCCTCATTGGGCATCCTCCTGGCCATCATCTGCCTGGCCTTCAACATCTACAATGGGCATGTCCGGTCAGTGATCCCCCCCATTTTCCTGGTATTTGGGGAAATATTGCACCTTTCCTTTTCCATAGCTGCTAAAAGAAATCTCAGCAGCGTGTGGTTAGCAACACCCAGAGGGGGAAAAAAGAGATTATATGCTCCCATGTCCTCCTACACAAGATGACAGTGACAAAACGTTGCTGTTAGTAGATATCCCAGTTGCCCGTCTCACTGCGTAGGAGCTACGGGTGCTATCAAGGGTCTGGCTGTAGCACGTGGTTTCCTGTTATCTCATTTCACGTCCTCATTTCTCACATCCCGTTGGGTTAGCTGAACATCATACACCACCGATAACTGAGCACGGTGGCCGGGTGACACACCATCTCCTCAACAACCCCCTCCCAGGTACATCCAGAACTCACAGCCGTACCTGAACAACATGACGGCTGTGGGCTGCACGCTGGCACTCGCTGCTGTCTTCCCCCTGGGACTCGACGGGTACCACATCGGGCCGGGGCTTTTCCCTTTCGTCTGTCAGGTATGGGGCTGGGGGGGTGTTGGGGGGGGGGGGTACAGGCAGAGTGGGGACAACCAGAGGATGGGGACCACCAGAGGAGGAACAGTTGGAGGTACAGCCAGGGGAACAGTTGGGAGTAGAGCTGTGGACTTCCAAAGGAGTGGGTCAAGGGAGGTCTATGGGAGGGGGGGTTACACTCCATGGGGGTGCAGCGGAGGTGGGTACAGCTGGACGGGGAGGTACAACCATCTTTTCCCAACCCACGTACCCTCCTCAGGCCCGGCTGTGGCTCCTCGGGCTGGGGTTCAGCCTGGCGTATGGCAGCATGTTCACCAAGATCTGGTGGGTCCACACTGTCTTCACCAAGAAGGAGGAGAAGAAGGAGAAGAGGAAGGTGAGGGGTGACCTGGGAGGGGGGTGGGGGGTGGGGGGAGGTGCATGGGGGTCTCAGTGACACTGTTTTGTCCCCACACCCAGACCCTGGAGCCTTGGAAGCTGTATGCCACCGTGGGGCTGCTTGTGGGGCTGGACGTGGTCACGCTGATTATTTGGCAAATCGTGGACCCGCTGCACCGCACCATCGAGGTGGGGGCACTTCTCACGGCAGGGGTGGGCTGTTCTCAATGTTGGGGGGATGCTTGTGGTGCTAAGGGGATACTCGTGGTGTTTGGGTGCTGCTGAGGCGATGCTCTTGACATTGAGGAGATGCTCAAGGTGCTGGGCTGCTGCTAGAGGAGATGCTTATGGCCTTGGGGTGCTGCTGGGGGGATACTCAGGGTGTTGAGGGGGTGTTACCATGTCAAGGAGCTGCTCATGGCATTGGGGTGCTGCTGGGGGGAGCCCACAGCAAAGGCTCCCCCCCCCCATATACCCTCACACCCCATCTCCGACCCTGTCTTCTCACCCCATCACCCCCAGGAGTTCACCAAGGAGGAGCCCAAGACGGACACGGACGTCTCCATCCTCCCCCAGCTGGAGCATTGCAGCTCCACCAAGATGAACACGTGGCTCGGTGGGCATGGGGGGGGCTTAGGGGGGTGGGAAATGGGCAGGGCTGAGGGTGTGGGTGGGACTGGGGAGGTACAGGCGGGACTGGGGGGGGACAGGCGAGGTTGGGGGTACGAGCAGGGCTGGGGACACAGGTGCATTGTAGAGAGCCAAGGGGAGACCCAGGCACCCACAGGAGCCAGGTGGGGCATCCCTGTTTGACCACCCACGGTTCCTCCCCCGCCCAGGGATATTTTATGGCTTCAAGGGGTTGCTGCTGCTGCTGGGCATCTTCCTGGCGTACGAGACTAAGAGCGTGTCCACGGAGAAGATCAACGACCACCGAGCAGTGGGCATGGCCATCTACAACGTGGCGGTAAGCCGGGGTGGCTGTCCCATCCTGTTTCCCCCCCATCTTCACCCCACATCGCATACAGTGACTCCCAAAAACATCCCCTTCCTCCCCACAGGTCCTCTGCCTCATCACGGCACCCGTCACCATGATCCTCAGCAGTCAACAGGACGCGGCCTTCGCCTTCGCCTCGTTGGCTGTCGTCTTCTCCTCCTACATCACCTTGGTTGTCCTCTTCGTCCCCAAGGTGCTGGTGGGGAAAAGGATAGTGGGGTGCGGGTGTTTCTTCTGGGGAGGGGAGGAACACTCGTCCTACATCCTCCCTTGCAGGGTCAAGGCGTTGCTTCTGCAGACATGGAGGGTTCTTCCCCAGTAGGGTCATGGAATTGGCGATGACAGTCGGCAGGGGACGTGGGACAACCGGGTGGGGGTGTTGCCTTGAGGAGGGGGACAACTTTGACAACTAGGCACCATTGCAGATGCGACGCCTCATCACCCGAGGCGAGTGGCAGTCGGAGCAGCAGGACACCATGAAGACGGGCTCATCCACCAACAACAACGAGGAGGAGAAATCCCGACTGTTGGAGAAGGAGAACCGGGAGCTGGAGAAAATCATTGCCGAGGTGGGTGGGTGGGGGAAACCCCTAAATGCGGTTCGGGGGTGGGCACTCCGTAGAGGCGGGTTGTAGCTTTGAGGGGTTGCTACCCATGCCAAGGGGGTAGATCAGCTTTGGGACTGCAACAGGGGTGACGTGGGACAGGGGTCCCAACACAAGGGTCAGTGAGGTGGTATCTGACAGCCCCCCCCCCCAAATTTGTCACCCGGCAGAAAGAGGAACGTGTATCGGAGCTCCGCCAGCAGCTCCAGGACCGCCAGCAGCTCCGGTCCCGCCGACGGTCGTCCAACCCTTCCCGTGAGGCTGACAACCATTTCTCTCCGGGGTTGAGCGCCGCCCCGGCCCCCCCGGCCCCATTCTACCAGCCCAACCTCCCCCTGGTCCGCTGCCTGGTCTCGGAACAAGCTGACAAGCTCGGCCGGGGCAACTGTGACGGTAGCCGCGTCCATCTCCTCTATAAGTGACTCCCACGGGTGTCAGGGCTAGAGCAGAGGGGCGGTGCTATTTGCCGAGGGGGTGGAGCTAAGTGGGGTGGGGTCAGTGGGTGGGGCTAGGCAGGGAGGGCAGAGCCTCTGCCTTATTATTGATTTTTTTTAAAATGTATCTCTTTGTCTTAACCTGGGGGACCACGGCTCTGGCCGGGTCTCCCCCCCGCCCCGCCCAGGGCTCTGGGTGTCACCCACCCTCCGACTGTTGTCAGTCAGAAAACTATGGGGTGGGGGGGAGAAGGGTGGTTCTTAATTAAGGGGGAGGGGGCAGAGTGCACGAAGGCTGACTTAACAACATCGAAAGCCCCCCCCCCCAAACTCCCCTACAGCTGTCCCATCTCCCCTACAGTCATCCCACCTCCCTCCCCACTCCAGCCATAGCACAGTCGGACAGTCCTGCTGACTTGTCCTACTCCAACCTGTCCCTGCTACACCTCCACGACATCCCCTCCATCCCCCCGCGCTGTTGCGCACAACCGGAGCTCGGCTCCCGGTGTAGCAAACAACCGCCCTGATAACCCCCCTGTAACAGTGTTATTGTAGCCCAGTGTCAATACAGGCGATGTGGGGACACAGGAGCAGGCCCAGGGATGCAGGCGGTTGTATCGCAAGTGGCAATTCCTGTAGTTTAATGTCAGGCTGTAGTGTACAACTGCATCTAGTTAAGTCTAGTCAGACTGTAGTGCACAACTTGTACGTACAATCAAATTGTATTGCACATTGGGATCGGTTACTGTAACGCACGGTCCGGCTGTAGCCGATGGCTGGTTTGGGATCAGTTGTTGGTACAAACGGATTCATTTTTTTATGCTGTATCTTCTGACTGTAGCTCACAACCAGCTGCCGTGAGGTGCGAGCACAGTCGGAGAGTCTGTGGCTGGGGCTGTATGTTTGAGCGCAGCGTTAGGTCGGGTCCTGTACGCGCAGACTGTTGTATCCGGGGTCTGGTTTCTCATATGTACAGTCGCACTTTAGTGGACAACCGGACCCTGCTTCTTCTCACGTGTCTGTTGTGGTGTTTAACCATGAAAGGGGAACTACACTGTACCCCAACCGCCGGGGTTGCGTCCCTCCCCAGACCAGGGGTACCCCAGTACAGCCAGAGAGCTGTAGCCAGCTCACAGGCGTCCTACAGCAGTTCAGCTGTTTTGGAGTGACAGCAAGCCTAAGGAAAGGATCTGGCTGTTAGTGGATCTGATTGATCCTGGCTCCAGGCTGTCCAGCACCGGGTACAACCACCCTGGCTGCTTCAGGTTGACAGTGTTCACAGCCGCACACAACAGCGCAACCACCTCCATGTCCTTGCTTTGACATCAACCCCCAAAAGGTGGGAGTCCCTGCCCCCCACTCCCATTTGGCTGGAGTAGCAGGTCCAGCCCCCCCCCACACACCCAAAACACACACCAGCACGGAACACCGTCCCTACCCTGTGCCGCCGGTACCAGGGAACGATGCCGATAGCAGCTAGGGATGGTGGTGCCCGTGCCAAGCACTGTCGGAGGGTGGAAAGGGGAAGGGAACAACCAGCTGGAAGAGGGGGAGGAAATTAGACACCGTCACCCTTAATCACCCCCCAAGCCCCCATATATCAGGAACACAGGGATCCCGGCCACGGGGATCCCCGTTCCTCTCCCTCTGCTGAACCAAAATTGGTGATTTACAGCCCAAAAAATCCAGCCTGCAACCACAGGATCCAGGTGTCCTGACTCGGAGGGGCAAGGGGGAGGCTGCCCTTGGGATCAGGATTGGAAAAGAAGCACCGGGACACAGTCGCCATCCAGGAAAACAACCCGTTTAATACAGGGGAGACAGGGCTGGTCCTGTGGCCCCCCCCCAGCAAAATCCTGACTCCAAGGTGGGTGCCCCCCCCCCCACCCCAAGCCACACATGGGCAAGGGCACGAGCTCAGAGTCCACAGGGGAACAGGGACTCATCCCCATGGGGGGGTCCATGGGCCACCAAGACAACGTGGGGGTCCACGACAGAAAGGGGGGCTCTGCCATGGGATGGGGGGGGGGGGGGGCCCTTTTAATATGGGGGACAGCCCAGCTCTCCCCAGGTGCTGTTTGTCACCAGCCCTCCCTCACTGCATGCCACGGGCTGGAGGAAGAAGAGGAAGACTCCACAGAGCACCAAACCCCCTCCCACCACCAAGGCCACCATCAAAGCCACCGCTCGGTACAGAGACCCCCGGCCAGAGATCCAGGGCCAACCCCGGTTGGGGGGAGCGGGGGGCTCAGGTCGCCCCAATTCCAGGCTGAGGGTCACAGTGGGGACCTGGTCGATGGGTTTGGGGTGCCCGGGGGGGACGTAGAGCAGCCCCTTAGGACGGCTGAAGCGGACGGAGCCAGTGGGGCCAGGGGGTAGGAGAGCCAGGAGATCGGCACGGGTGGGCAAAGCCGGGGGTCCGCGGCAGCGGGGCAACGCCGTGGGGCGGCGGCAGATGGGGCAGAGCAAGGTGGGGGCGGCAGGGGCCACCACGGTGACCCTGGCCAGGCATTCGAGGCAGAAGGTGTGACCGCACCCCAACACCTTGGGCACCTTGAAGAGACGATCGTAGGGGGCAAAGCAGATGACGCAATCCAGGGAGGGGACCCCCTCGGTGTCCTCGGCCATGGCCACGGTGATGTCCCTGGCAGGCAGAAAAAGTGAGACGGTGTTTACCCAGCAGCAATAAGGGCAGCGTGGGGTTGGGGACACCAAATCTGTGGGGTAACCAAGCCAAACTGCCCCCAACCCAACATGCCCCCACACCCTGGGTTGCCAAGAACACCCCTTGGAGACACCAACCCCCAACACACTCCAAGAAACCACCCCCCAAAAAAAATACTTTGGGGGTCCAACCTTCAAGGTGGAAGTACCAGCACTCACACCTGCTCCCAGCTCAGCCAGCAGCCCCTATGTTAGGGGGGCTCAAACTCAGTCATTTCCCTCCCCCTCCTCACCTGCACCCCAAGGTGCCAGCAGTAGGAGCTCACCAAGGGGCCACTCGGCTCCGGGCGCAGCCGACGGTGCCGGGATCGAAGAGGACGTCCGCCACCGTCACACCCACCGCCGTGCCGTGCCCTGCCCGCGTGAGCCGGGACAACGTGGGGAGGGACCGTCCCTTGCCACCCCCCTCTCCCCATCTCCACATTTGACGAGCACCCCCAAACCCCACGCCAGCCTTGGCAGGGGGTCCCAGGCCACCAAGGAGGCAGTTCCTGGGTCAGATCCCATTCCACCCCCAGCTGCCGTGGGGAGGTGCCGGATCCATATCCGTCCTGGCTCTACTTATCCCTATCCTTTCTTCCGCCTTCTGCCCCTCACAGGTACAAGGTAACGCTCCTCCTCCCACCCTCCCCCAACAGGGAAAAAACGGGTGCAAAAAGGGGGGGATGACAGCAGGGGAGCACCCCAACTTTTCCCAGGAGGGAGGAATGAGGCAGGTCTGGGGACACAGAGGGGGACAAGCAGGACATGGAGCCACACCCCTGCCCACTACCCACATCGTGGACCCCCCCTCAAAGCACCCAAATCCAACAGCGTCCGTTGTGTGTCCCCGCCCCGCCAGCACCACAGCACAGGGAGGATGGAGTTAAGGACACAAAGCAAGTGAATTTTATTGGGTGGCTTTTTAACGATTGGACTTGGCCACACGCTCCAGCTCGTCCTTCTTCTTGATGGCGTAGGAGTTGGAAGAGCCCTGCAGGGGGTGAGATGGGTGTAAGTCAGTTTTTGGGGGGAGTCCGTTGTATCCCCAACTCGTGAGAGCAGGTGACAGCGGTGACGGCTCCGTCCCCCTCCTCACCTTGGCGGCATTGATGAGTTCGTCAGCCAAGCACTCGGCGATGGTTTTGATGTTACGGAAAGCAGCTTCGCGGGCTCCAGTGCAGAGCAGCCAGATGGCCTGGGGTGAGGGGGACAGAAAAAGCACATCGGGGACATGAGGACAGGGGGGTGGCAGCCCCTTGGGGTTTAGAGATGAAGAGGGGACGTACCTGGTTGACACGGCGCAGGGGGGACACGTCCACAGCCTGTCTACGGACTGTACCAGCGCGGCCGATACGGGTCGAGTCCTCGCGGGGTCCAGAGTTAATGATGGCGTTAACCAGGACTTGCAGGGGGTTCTGTTGGAGGACAGGGAGCAAGAGATATGAGCCCCCCCCGCCCAAAACCACCCCCACCCTCCCCCCAGCACCCAAAAACACCCTAGCCCCCTTCTCACCTCCCCAGTAAGCAGATGAATGATCTCAAAGGCGTGCTTAACGATGCGCACGGTCATTAACTTCTTGCCGTTGTTCCGGCCGTGCATCATCATAGAATTGGTGAGTCGCTCGACGATGGGGCATTGGGCTTTACGAAAACGCTTGGCTGCGTAGCGCCCGGCACTGTGAGGCAGGTACTTGGCGTATTTTTCCTTCACAGCGATGTAATCCTGGCGGGATATTGTGTCAGACTCCTCCCAGCCACTGGAAGGATGCAGGAATCCCCATTACACCCCTCCTTGTCCCCCACCCCTCAAAATATACCTGGAGAGAGATATCATTGATCTGGACATCATCAGTGCTCCATTTGCCGAAGAGTTTGATGTCAGGCGTCTCGGTGACGGCAGGCGCCGTCTCCCAGTCCGTCATGCTGCAGAAAGAACAGGATGGGGGTCAGAAGAGATGCTTGTCAATCCCAAACCCTGTAATTGGGTGGGGTCTAGATCAAACCCCTTTAATTAAAAGGAAAAAGCAAGTGCCTACAGGTCCCAGTGAGCCTAAATGCCCTTCCCAGTATAAACTGGGAAGGCTCTTGGAGCACCTTGCAGGCAGGGGGTCCCCCAGGACTTTTCACAGGGCACTGAGTACCACCCACGCACACCCAGACACCCTGTATCCTGCGTGGGGTGTTCAAGCACCCATGGGTAGGGTGTCTACATAGAGAATGAGAGGGTCCCTCAACCTCCCAGAAACAGCAAGGTGACCCAGAGGGGTCCCCAAGCCCTGGACATGACACAGGGGTGCTGTGCCCCCAGGTTGTGTGTTTGTGACCCCTCAAGTCCTGCCCCCCCGAGTCAGGACAGCGTGCATTACGGGGTAACAGAGGCGTGGAGCAAGCCTGGTGCGTCACAGGGCTGCATGACACACGCAGAGGGGTGTCCCCATCAATGAGGGACCCCCAAGGGTCTCGTGTTTGTGGGTGTTACGGTGTACGTGAGGAATGGGGTCGGTGCTGGGACAATCACACAATCCCAGTATTACTGGTGAGTGCAAAAACCAGCTACGTGGGGCAGAGGGAAACCCCGATCCCCTGGACACCCCATGCTCCTGCAAACCTCCCCCAAAACAGCACCCCCTCAACTACCTACCCCACGAAGTCACCAACCTCCTTTAAGACACCCCCCTCCAGTTCATTCCCACAGTAGCAAGCCCCCCCAAGCCCCCCTACCCTACAGAAGGCCCCCCAGAAAAGGCACAGCCATCTCCTCCTGCCTTAAGAACCCCCCCACTCCTACTTCAGGGCCCTTCCCAACTCCTGCCTCAAGCAATCCCACAGGGCTGAGCCCCCAACTCCTACCTCAGAGCCCTACACACAGGCCTGAGCCCCCCAACTCCCAGCACAAGGCCCCACACACAGGCTTGAGACCCCCCATTCCTACCTGAGCACCCACACACAGGCCTGAGCTCCCCAACTCCTCCCTCAAGGCCCCCCCAAAGGCCTGAGATCCCCCAACTCCCACCTTAAGGCAGGCCTGAGGCCCCCCAACTCCTACCAGACCCCCCCCCCAGGCCTGAACCCCCCCCAACCGCTACCTCAGAGCCTCACACACAGGCCCGAGACCCCCGACTCCTCCCTCAGAGCCTCCCCATCCTCAAGTCTCGGCCCCAAGAGGCCTCACAGCACACCCCCCCCCCCCCCCCCCCAGGATCTCCCCCCCCAGCCCTATTCCCCCCCCTCCAGGCCCGAGGAATCCCCGGTCGCGCCGCACTCACATGGCGGCTGCTCCGGGAAAGAAAAAGGGGCCCGACGGGGTCTCCCGGCCTCTTATCCAGGGGCGGGCGGGCACTTCCGGCCGCGCATGCGCAAAGCTCCACCCCGCGCGGCCGCCGCGCTTCCGCCCGTTCTGCCCTCACCTTGGCAGCGCTCTTTGCGCATGCGCGCAAAGAAGAGCCCACCCCCCCCACACCCCCCCGATTCTGGCGCAAGCGCAGAGGGCGCTGGTGAAGGCGGAGCGGCCATGATTGTTGAGGGCGTCTGCCCAAATGCTGCCATGGGGCGGGGCAGAGACACGCGAGGGGGGAACAGAGAGTCCTCCCGAGGCGGGGAGGGGGAACGGATTCTCATGGGTGGCCATGGAAAGGGACCCCAGGACCAGCTCCGACCCCTCCCCGCCTCTCCCCGCCCCGCGATTGGCGAGGCCGCCTCCCACCCACCAATCACGGCTCGCAGCGCGCCTGGCGTCATCGGGTGCCAGGCAGATCCCGGCCCTGCGGGATGCGAGAAACGAAACCGAAAGGGCTGGCGGCGGTGGGGGGGGGGGGGGGCGGGGATAGGGGATCCCCCCCCCGGGACCCCGGAACGCCCTGGGACACCCCTCCCCCCCCACGGGATAGCCCAGGCCTCAGCCCCCCCCTCCCCGACCCCTCCTGAGGGCCCGAGACCCCCCCACGCTCCGCCTGTGTCCCCCCAGCCCGGGGACCCCCCCACACTCCTTGGGCCTCGCTCTTGTCCCCTGTGTCCACCCCCAGCCCGGGATCCTGGTGTCCTGCCCCCCCGCCAGGGGAGGACCCCGGTGTCCCATGGCCCTGGGGGAGGGGGGGGGTGAAAAAGCCAGGAAAGTGGTAAAATAACTCCAGCAAGTGCAGGCACCCCCACCCCCCCAAACCGGGGCTCGTGCCCAGTGTCCCTTGTACCCACTGTCACTTGTGCCCTGTGTCCCTCGTGCCCAGTGTCCCTTGTGCCTGGTCCCACTGGTGCCACCTCCACCCCACAGCCCTTCCCCTCGGTGGGACGAGGCAGGGACCCGCTGCCAAACCACCCCGTCACCGCGAAACCACCCTGGAGCATCTTTATTGTCAGCACCACCGTGGCATCACCCCCGGGGTGACGGGGACACCGAAGGGGGGGGACCGTCGGGGCCAGGAGGTCACCATCCTGGGGGTCCTCAGATGCTTCCTGCGGGGGGTGGGGGGAATGGGACATAGGGTGGCAGCAGGGGTGACGTGCCCCTTGGGGACAGGGGATGGGGACGGGCTGGATGTGCCATTACCTGCGGGGTAGGTGTCTCCGGGGAGGGGAGTGTAACCTGCAAGAGGGAGTAGAGGGGGTGAGGAGGGTCCGTGTCACCCCAGGCCACTGTCCCTGTCGTTCCCCCCCCACCCCAGGCCACTGTCCCTGTCCCTCCTCGACCACTCACCCGGTGCCGGTGGCTTGCCCCGGTAGCAGTAGACTCCAACGCCGAAGAAGCTGAGCCCCAACACCATCAGCACGGTGGCCACGGCCACCTTCACCGTCAGCCCCGGGGACAAGCCGGGACCTGTGAGGACACGGTGAGGGGAGGGTGAGAGGGGATGTGGCGAGGACCCAGACGTCCGGGTGGGTGTCCCCGTCCCCCCCAACTCACTCCACTCTTCCAGGAGGGGCTCATCCAGGCTGACGTGTTGCACCGAGCACGCGAAGGTGTCCCCGGCTGTCGGGGCCACCATCAAGGTCACCTGCGTCTGGTAGGTCCAGTCGCCGTTGGGGATGGCAGAGGTGGAGGGGTGGTCACCGGGGCCCACGACGATCCCGTTGTGCAGCCAACTGACGGTCACCTCGGCGGGGTAGAAGCCCCAGACGTGGCAGGTAAGGAGGACGGATGCCTTGGTGTCGCTGGTCTTGGAGGAGATGATGCGGGCTTGAGGGGGTGCTGGAGCGGGGAGGGGGGACGGTCAGTGCCGGGGTGAGCCCCCCTCCCCACCCCATGCCGCGTCTCCATGCCACGTCCCCAAGCGGAATGCTCCGTGCGATGCCTTGCGCAAGGTCGGGGTGTTGCTCTGTGCAATATCCCTGTGCAACGTGCTCTGCAACACTCCCTTGCGATGCCCCGTGCAAAATCCTGGTGCAACGTGTTCTGCAACACTCCCTTGCAATGCCCCGTGCAAAATCCCGGTGCAACGTGTTCTGCAACACTCCCCTTGTGATGCCCCATGCAAAGTCCCCATGCAACGTGTTCTGCAAAGCAATGCCCCACGCAACATTCCCGTGCCACGTCCCCATGCAACGTGCTCTGCAACAGCCCCATGCAAAGCCCTGGGCGACGCTCCGTGCAACATCCCCATGCAAGGTGCAATGCAACAGCCCCATGCAAAGCCTTGTGCAACGCTCCATGCAACACCCCCCTGCAATGACCCCATGCAACGTGCTCTGCAACACCCTCAACACAACTCCCTGCGCCACGTCCCCGTGCAAAGCCCCCATGCGCGATCCCCCCGGGGTGCAAAGCCCCCCTGCGCCGCAGGGCTCACCCCACCGCAGCGCCGTGGAGGACCAGAATCGGGGGACCAGGTCGTGGCAAGCTCGGCGCCGGGCTTCGGCGCGCTGCACCCAGGCGGTGCCATTGTTGAGGATGGCGGCGAGGACGGTGGCGTAGGGCTGGAGCAGCCCCCAGTCGCAGGGGGTGAAGCGCCGGGCGTCGGGCTCGTAGCAGACCAGCGGGTTCTTGTTGAAGACGAGGGTGAAGCTGAAGGCCAGCGTGGAGCCATTGGTGGCCAGCGGGCAGGAGCTGGCCACGTGCACCAGGAAGGCGCCTACAAGGGGGACGTGGAGGTAAGTGGCATCTCCTGGGGTGTCTCCGTCCGTCCTTGTGCCTCCATTCGTGTCTGTCTGTCCTCATCCCTCCATGCATCTCCATCTATCTCCATCCCTCTCTATCCCTTCCTTCCATCCCCACCTATCTCCATCTCTCCATCCCTCCCCATCCCTCCCCTTCCCTCCAACTGTTCCCCAGCTGACTCCGTCCCTCCATCTGTCCTCATTTCTCCATCCACTTCCAGCTCCCCATCCCTCCCCGTCCCTCCATCTGTCCCCATTCTTCAATCCACCTCCATCCTGGTATCTGTTCCCTGGCTGGCCCCATCCCTCCATCCAAGCACCTTCCTCCATCTCCATGTCTTCTTCATCTACTTCCCATCCATTCCTCACCCCTCCATCCATTCCCATCCATCTCCCCATCTCTCCATCCATCTCCATCTCCCCATTCCTCCGTCTCCATCCCCATCCCTCCATCCATCCCCATCCCTCCATCTCTCTCCTTGCCCCCAGCTGTCCCCCGTATCCCCCACACACACACTCGGCCCCAACTTGGGTCAAACCCTGACCCCTCCAAATTCCCCACTGGGGTCACCCCACAGCCACGGGGCTGAGCACCCCCAAACCGTCCCCACGGGGTCCGCAGAAACCATGAGGTGAGACCCCCCCCCCCCATGCCCAGGGTCCCACAGGGCTGACCGTCCCCCAGCCATACCCAACATCCATCAGGGCTGAGCCCCCCCAAACTGCCCCAAATGTCCCACAGGGCTGAGCCCCCCACATTGTCCCTGGGGTCCCATGGAGCTGAGTGCCGCCCCACAAACCATCTCCACTGTCCTACAGAGATGAACCTCCTAAATCATCCCGGGGTGGGGGTCCTGCAGGGTTGACCCCCCCCAGACCTTCCCCAGGGTCCCGTGGGGCAAAGACCCCCAAACTACCCCTGACATCCCGCAAGGCTGAGCCCTCCCCAAACCCTCTCCAACATCCCAAAGGTGAAACACCCCCCCCCGACCATGCCCAGAGTCCCACAAGGAAGAGTCCCCCCAAAATATCCTCAACATTCTGCAAGGCTGAGCCCCCCCAAACCACCCCTGGGGTCCCGCAGGGCTAAGCCCCCCCAACCCACCCCTGGGGTCTCACAGGGCTGAGCCCCCCCAAACCACCCCTGAAGTCCCGCAGGGCTGAGACCCCCCAAACCATCCCTGGGGTCCCACAGGGCTGAGCCCCCCCCAAACCATCCCCAAGATCCCACAAGGCTGAGCCCCCCCAACCTGACCCTGGGGTCCCACAGGGCTGAGCCCCCCCAAACCACCCCTGGGGTCCCACAGGGCTGAGCCCCCCTAAACCATCCCCATGGTCCTGCAGGGCTGAGCCCCCCGAAACATCCCCAAGATCCCACAAGACTGAGCCCCCCAAACCGTCCCCAGGGTCCCACAAGGCTGAGCCCCCTCAACCCATCCCCAGGGTCCTGCAGGGCTGAGCCCCCCCAAACCGTCCCCAAGATCCCACAAGACTGAGCCCCCCAAACTGTCCCCAGGGTCCCACAAGGCTGAGCCCCCCCAACCCATCCCCAGGGTCCTGCAGGGCTGAGCCCCCCCAAACCGTCCCCAAGATCCCACAAGACTGAGCCCCCCAAACTGTCCCCAGGGTCCCACAAGGCTGAGCCCCCCCAACCCATCCCCAGGGTCCCGCAGGGCTGAGCCCCCCCAAACCGTCCCCAGGGTCCCGCAGGGCTGAGCCCCCCCAAACCATCCCCAAAATCCCACAAGGCTGAGCCCCCCCGCCCCGCCCCTGGGGTCCCACAGGGTGAAGCCCCCCCCCCCCCAGCCCCGCTCACCCCCACCATCCCCATTCCCCCCCCACCACCACCATCCACGGCCCCCACCTGCCCCCCGGATCCCCAGCACCAGGCCCAGCAGCACCAGCATGGCGGGGTGGGCGCAGGCGGCGTCCAGCCGGACTCCGTGCCCCCCCCTGCCCCAAGTCACCCGTCTGCACCCCACAGCCCGGTCCCCAGCACCCCATACCCCACCCAAGATGGGGGCGAGGGTGGCGGTGGGGGGGGACACCCAATACGGGCCGGTTCTTGGACGGGCGTCACCAGTTGCCAGAGCAGGACGCGCGGGCGGCCGCCATGGCCGAGACATAGCGTGACGGCGGGGTGTCCCCCCCCACGCTGCCACCCCCCCGTGACGGAGGGGGGGGTCACCGTCCTATGGAGGCTTTGCTTTGACACCCACCCCCAGACTGGGCTGGGACCCGGGTGTTCGGGGTGGCTGCACCCCAGGGGTCCATATGTGTGGCCCCCCCCTCCCACACCTTCAACAGGGCTTCCGCTTGTAGCGCTAACCCCTCCCCCCTCCCAGTAACCCCTCTGCCTCCAAACTGGGAGCACTGGGAGGCCCCCCCCCCCCCCACTCGTGAGGATCACCATGGACAAAGCCACTCAGGGATGGGGACCACAAATGTTTTTATTTGGGGGGGGGGGGGGGGCGGCTGAGGGGCATTCCCCCCACCCCCCATCACAGTTGGGACCTCAGAGTTTGGTCACTGTGTAGTCATGCATGGCCATGGAGGGACCAGGACCGGGACCGGGACCAGGACCGGGACTAGGACTGGGACCAGATCCAGGATGGCAACCAGGACCAGGACCGGGACCGGGACCGAGACCAGATCCAGGATGGCAACCAGGACCAGGACCAGGACCGGGACTGGGACCGGGACCGGGACCGAGACCAGGACCAGGACCAGGACCAGGACTGAGACCAGATCCAGGATGGGGACCAGGACCGGGACCAGGACCAGGACCAAGACCAGATCCAGAACCAGGACAAGAACCAGGACTAGGACCAGGACCAGGCGCTGTCAGGCATAAGAAGATGAATTAGGGACACCCGTAATTCAGGTGGGTGCCATGTCTCCCACGTGCCACACGTGCGTCCCCCATGCCTGTCCCTCACCTGGATCCTGGCGGCAGTAGCTGAAAGTGCCAGCGGCGAAGACCACCAGCCCCACGGTCATTACCACCGCCGCCGCCACCACCTTCACCGTCAACCCCGGGGACAAGCCGGGACCTGCGGGGACAGAGCGGCCACGCTGAGCCACCGAGGACCCAGCCGGCCGGGTGCCGTGTCCCCGTCACCCGCCCTCACCCCAGTCCTCCCAGAGGGGCCGGTCCAGGCTGGCGTGCTGCACCGAACACGTGAAGGTATCCCCAACCTTGGCGGTGACCGTCAGGGTCACCTGCATCTGGTAGGTCCAGTCGCCTCTGGGCAGGAGCTCGGCGTTGTCCCCGGTGGCCACCATGTCCCCGTTGTGCAGCCAGAGGACGGTCACCTCGGCGGGGTAGAAGCCCCAGACGTGGCAGGTAAGGAGGACGGCGTCGGGGGTGTTGGGGAGGGGGACGGAGACGATGCGGATTTGGGGTGGTGCTGGGGCAGGGAGGGGACAGTCAGGTCCCCTCCTCACCCCGTGATGTCCCCGTGCGTGTGTCTGCACAACCTGTACCTGTGCATTGCCCCTGTGCAATGACCCCGTGCAACGTCCCCACATGTGTCCCATACGATGCCCTGTGCAATGTCCCCGTGCAACGTCCCCGTGCATTCCCCGTGTAATGTCCCCGTGCAATATCCGTGTGCAACGTCCCTGTGCGGCGTCCCACACAACAACCCCATGCAATGCCCCATGTGCTCCCCGTACAACGTCCACACGCATTGCTCCGTGCCGCATCCCTGTGCAACATCTCAGTCAATGCAATGTGCAACGTCCCCGTGCAACGTCCCATACGATGCCCCGTGTGACATCCCCGTGCAATCTCCCCATTCAACACCTCATGCAACGCCCCATGCAATGTCCCCGCGCAACATCCCCATGCAACGTCCCTGTTCAGCGTCCCCACGTATTCCCCATCCAACGCCTCGTGCAACGCCCCGTGCGATGCCCTGTGCAACACCCCATGCGACGCCCCGTGCGATGCCTTGTGCAACATCCCGTGCAACGCCCCATGCAAATGCCCCGTGCAACGCGCCGCAGGGCTCACTCCGCCGCAGCGCCGTGGAGGACCAGAATCGGGGGGCCAGGTCACGGCAAGCCCGGCGCCGGGCTTCGGCGCGCTGCACCCAGGCGGTGCCGTTGTTGAGGACGGTGGCGAGGACGGTGGCGTAGGGCCGGAGCAGCCCCCAGTCACAGGGGTCGAAGCGCCGGGCATTGGGCTCGTAGCAGACCAGCGGGTTCTTGTTGAAGACGAGGGTGAAGCTGAAGGCCAGCGTGGAGCCGTTGGTGGCCAGCGGGCAGGAGCTGGCCACGTGCACCAGGAAGGCGCCTACAAGGGGGGGACGCGGGGGTGGGGAGGGTCCCCAGGGGTTGGGGACATCGTCCCCCCCCTAACTTGCTTCACACCCCATCTCCCTCCCACCCAATCCTACCTGCCGCCCGGCAGCTCAGCGCCAAGCCCAGCATCCCCAGCACCCACATGGCCGGCGGTGGGTGCCGGTGTTATTGGGCACAGCGGGCGAGCTCCGGCTTCTCCCCGTGGTGCCCTGCCTTCATCCCCACCACATGCCAGCTCCCGCCTCTTCCTCCTCCTCCTCCTCCTCAGGGCTTGTCCCCGGGGATTTGATCCCAGTGTTCTGCGTCACCGGCGATGGGCGAAGCCAAGTGGACTGTGCCCCGGCGCTGGGCTTGGCACGGCGGGAACCTCGCCTGTGCTTTCCCGGTGGGGAAACTGAGGCACGCCTCTGGGGATGGCTCTTTGGGGTGTGGGGAGGATGCAATTCAGCTCAACGCCAGTATAGGATGGTGGAGAAGACACTGCTGCATCCTCTCTGTGGCCACCTCCCCGTCTCTGGCAGTGGGGAAACTGAGGCACACCTCTTGGAGATGACTCTATGGGGGGTGTGATCTGGTTGAAGCCCAATATCGGACAGCAGAGAAGCCACCACCATGGACACATCTCACCCTTTCACCCTTTTGTGATGGGGAAACTGAGGCACGCCTGCTGGGCATGGCCCTGGAGGGGGGTGTGATGCAACTGCACCCAAATATTAGACAGCAGAGAAGCCACTGCTGCAGCCACCTGCCCTTTCCCAGCAGGGAAACTGAGGCACACCTGGGGGGGGGGGGAGTGATCTGGCCCCTGATATCAGACACCAGAGAAGCCACCGTCGTGTCCTCCCCATGGTCAGTTCTCACCCTCCCACCCTCTGGCAGTGGGGAAACTGAGGCACGCCTGTTGGGTATGACTCTTTGGGAGAGGTGACGCAGCTCAACCCCAGTATCAGACAGTGGAGAAGCCACCACCGTGCCCTCCCCATGGCCACCTCCTGCTTTTCCACCCTTTGGCAGTGGGGAAACTGAGGCACGCCTCTTGGAAACAGCTTTTTTGGGGGGGGAGGTTGATGTAGCTCAACCCCAGTATCAGACAGCAGAGAAGCCACCATCAGGTCACCTCCCAGCATGGAGTGGGGGACAGACGAGGACACGGGCCACAGCCACAGACAAGAGGTTTAATTGTTGCGGGGGGGGGGAGGGGGGCAAGAGGGGGCTTAGACCCCCCACCCCCCGCTGCCATCATCTCCACTCCTGCACCGAGCGGCGCCGGCCTCTGCACCGTCCAGTGCTCAACCTGGGGAGGGGGGACACACACAAGAGGGGATTTGGTGACAGTCCCCTCCTCACCACCCCGCCTTCCCCACCCGGGAGGGGGACAGACCCCCCCCCAGCATCCGGGCCGTACCGTGGGCGTTCCGGCGTGCCACCACGATCATGGCGATGCCGAGCAGCGCCAGGAGGATGCCCAGAGCCATGGCGGCACCGCACAGCGCCGTCTCCAGCTCCTCGGTGGGGTCAGGCTTTGGGGGCACTATGGGGGGGGACGTGGAGGGGGGGTCACAGCCAGCCCCGGTGTCCCCCCACGTCCCCATCCCTGTCCCCGCGCTCACCCCAGTAGGTGACGACGGAGGAGTTGTCCCCTTCGTGGGTGACGATGCAGGCGTAGATGTCACCGGTGGCAGGCGTCACCGGCAGGTAGGAGAAGCGGATGAAGGCCAGGTCAGCCATGGGGGTGTAGTGGGTGTGGGTGACCCCTTGGGTGACGGGGACCCCATCCAGCTGCCAAGTGATCTCCACCGCCGGCGGGAAGATGTTTCCCACCATACACACCAATGTGTTGGCTTCACCCAACACCGGCGGTTGCATCGGGAAGACATCGGCCACCGGGATACCTGCGGCGGTCGAGAAGGGAGGAGGTGGGATAGAATCAAAGGATCGTTTGGGTGGGAAGGGACCTTCGAAGGTGACCTCCTCCACCAGCAGGGACATCTCCAACCAGATCAGGGTGCTCAGAGCCACGGCCAACCCGGCCTTGAATGTCTCCAGGGATGGGGCATCTCCAACCTCTCTGGGCAACCTCTGCCAGCGTCTCACCACCCTCACTGCCAAGAATTTCTTCCGTAGATCTAGTCTGAATCTACCTTCTTTTAGCTTAAAACCCATCCCCCCTCGTCCTATCGCAACAGCCCTTACTAAAAGCCCTGTCCCCAGAAGGACTGAAAGGCCACCACGAGGTCTACCCGGAGCCTTCTCTTCTCCAACTCTCTCAGCCCGGCCTCATAGCAGAGGTGTCCCAGCCCTCGGATCATCTCCGGGGCCTCCTCTGGACCCGCTCCAACAGGTCCGTGTCCTTCTCGTCCCGAGGACCCCTGGGTGCAGCGCTCCGGGTGGGCTCTCACCGGAGCAGAGGGGCAGAATCCCCTCCCTCGACCTGCTGGCCACACTTCTTCCAATGTGGCCTGGGAGACGGTTGGCTTTCTGGGCTGCGAGCGTCCGCTTCTTCATCCCCCGAGTCCTTCTCCGCTCTCCATCCCTTCATCCCCTGAGTCCTTCTCCGCTCTCCATCCCTTCTTCCCCCGAGTCCTTCTCCGCTCTCCATCCCTTCATCGCCCGAGTCCTTCTCCGCTCTCCATCCCTTCTTCCCCCGAGTCCTTCTCCGCTCTCCATCCCTTCATCGCCCGAGTCCTTCTCCACTCTCCATCCCTTCTTCCCCCGAGTCCTTCTCCGCTCTCCATCCCTTCATCCCCCGAGTCCTTCTCCGCTCTCCATCCCTTCTTCCTCCAGCCTGCGTCCACATTCGGGGTTGCCCCAACCCAGGGGCAGGACCTTGCCCTTGGCCTGGCTGAACCTCACGAAGTTCACCTGGGCCCACCTCTCCGGCCTGTCCAGGTCCCTCTGGATGGATCCCATCCCTCTGGAGTAGCAACCACCCCACCCAGCTTGGGGTCACCTCTATGTCATTGATGAAGATATGGGGACAGTGCTGGTCCCAGTAAGGACCCCTGAGGGACACCGCTCGTCACTGGTCTCCATCCAGACATGGAGCCGTTGACCACGACTCTTTGGATGCCACCATCCACCCAATTCCTGCTCCACCATCCCTCAACTCCATCCAACTGGGAGAGGAGGACGTTGTGGAGGACCACACCAAAGGGACGATGGTGGCATGTGTCATTGATGAAGACAGGGGACAGTACTGGTCCCGTTAAGGACCCCCGAGGGACGCCACTCATCACTGGTCTCCATCTGGACAATGAAGCCATTGACCACGACTTTTTGGATGTCACCATCCACCCAACTCCTGCTCCGTCGAACGGTCCATCCCTCAAATCCCTCAATCCAATTGAGAGAGGAGGACGTTGTAGAGGACCACGTCAAAGGGACAGCGGTGGCACATGGCGAGTGGTGGCACACGGCGGGCAGGGACAGGGACCGCGACATCCACCACGGCACGTACCCTTCGACTCCGGCAGCTGGCCGGTGACCCGCTCCGTGAGGCTGCGGCGCAGGTCCTGGCAGAGCGTGGCGTCGTGGAGGAGCTCGGTGGGGGGCTCCAGGCTGGGGGGCCACGACGGGAGGTCGGGGAGACGCGGGGTCCAGCTGGAGCGGGGGAAGTCGAACCAGAAGAGCTGGTCGGCGTCGAAGGTGAGCGCCAGCCCCAGCGAGGGCATGGCCGGCTGGCAGAAGAGCACCTCGGCCAGCATGTGCGCCGGCGGCTCTGCGGGCAGGGAGGGGGTAAGGGCAGGGGTGCAGGCAGGAGGGTGCCCAGCACCGTGGCAGTGGGTGGTGTAAGGGCAGGGGTGCCGGCAGGGTGTCGAAGGCTGCGCAGGCAGAGACACGGCGTGCGGGCAGACGCCCTGCACACCCGCGCTCCCCGTGCAAGGACACCCATGCTGCGCGTGCGCACGCGCACCGTGCAAAGACATGCACCCTCTGCAATGCACGTGCACGCAGTGCCTGCGAACAGCACAGGGCACGCACGTGCACCCTGCGTATGCACAAGCACACGGTGCGTGGACGGACGCTCCGCGCACGCTCACACGGTGTGTGCATGCACACGTGCTTTGCACTAGCGCACAGCCCCTTGCACTAGTGCACCCCTCCTTGCACTCCCTCCCCTGTGCACTAGTGCACCCACCACCCCACGCGTGGCCCCTTGCACTAGTGAACACCCGCTCCTGCTTACAATCCTGCCCTGTGCACCAGTGCACACGCCCTCCTGCTCACGCTCACACCCGTGCACTAATGCACGGCCCCTTGCACTAGTGCACACCCGCTCCCGCCCCTTGCACTAATGCACACCCCTCCCGCTCACCCTCGCACCCCATGCACTAGTGCAACCCCCCTCCTGCTCCCCCCGTGCACTAGCGCATGGCCCCTTGCACTAGTGCACACCCACTCCCGCCCCGTGCACTAGTGCACAGCCCCTCCTGCTCACACTTGCACCCTGTGCACGGCCACTTGCACTAGTGCAACCCCCACTCCTGCTCCCCCCATGCACTGGTGCACAGCCCCTTGCACGAATGCACACGTCCTCCCGCTCACCCTCACACCCCGTGCACTAGCACACCCCCACCCACCCACCGCCCCCTCCACGTGCGTGTCACCCCCCCCCCGCCGCCCCGTGACCTCCTACCATCGGTGACAGCGGTGACCAAGGCCACCCACAGCAACCCGGTCCCCAGCGCCCTTCTCCCACCAGCAGCACCCATTCCTCCGGTACCCGGCACCCGGCGGGTGCGACCGGGTGCCGGTACCGCGGCCTGGTTTCGGCACCAATGACCGGGTCCCGCCGACTTCCCGTCACCCGTTGCTGGGGAGAAGGACCTCGCACGGCGCTCGGGTGCTGTGACAGAGCAGGACCCAAGCGTCCGGGCGTGGGACAGGGTGCTCCTTCCACCCCCCCACCCACGCCACGGGGATGGGGGGGACACCCCCCCACCCGCCCCACGGATCCCCACCCACCCCCCCACCTCGCTCCGGGCCCTCTCGCCATGGCGGTTGCAATCGCTCGCCTTCGTCAGCGTGGCGACACCGCGGTGCGATTAATAATCAGCCTCTCATTAATTAGGGGGGACGCCCCGGCTTGCGTCATGTCGTGTGCGTCCCCCCCTCCGCCACGGCGGGTGTTGCTGCTGCGGGGGGTTATGGGGGGACAGGCGGAGGTGGGGACGTGGCGGTGACGGCACACGGCGCGCGTCCCGCACGCCGCAACGCTCCGCGGCCCTCCGCTGCGTGCGCTGCACCCCGTCTCTGCAGCAGCCAGCACCCCGCCGGTGCGTGCGCTGCGCCCTGTGCGACGCCGTGCACCTCGTCTCCGCATGCCCCGCACCCCCATTTCTGCGTGTGCTGCACCCAGTGCAATGCCATGCACCTCGTCTCCGCATGCCCCGCACCCAGTTGCGCCCCCGTTTCTGTGTGTGCTGCACCCACTGCAACACTGTGCACCCCGTCTCTGCATGCCCTGCACCCAGCTGCGCCCCTACCCCTGTGAGCGCTGCACCCTGTGCAACGCCGTGCACCCCGTGCAACGCCGTGCACCCCGTCTCTGCATGCATTGCACCCAGTTGCACCCCATTTCTGCATGCTGCACCCAGTGCAACGCCGTGTGCCCCATCTCTGCGTGCCCTGCACCCCCATTTCTGTGTGTGCTGCACCCAGTGCAACACCGTGCACCCTGTCTTTGCATACCCTGCACCCAGTTGCACCCCCATTCCTGCGTGCGCTGCACCCTGTGCAACGCCGTGCACCCCGTCTCTGCATGCGTTGCACCCACTTGCACCCCATTTCTGCATGCTGCACCCAGTGCAACGCCGTGCACCCCCATTCCTGCGTGCGCTGCCCCCCGTTGCACCCCTTGCCCTGGGTGCTGCACCCCGTGCAACACGGCGCCGCCCCCATTCCTGCACCCCCTCGCTCCCTCATAGCAGCGTGCACTGCACCCGCCACCATGTTGTGCACCCCCCTGAGTGGGTGCACTGCAATCCCACCCCCCACCCCCGCTCCCCCCCGTGGGTGCTCCCACCCCCCCGCCATCCCTGACACCCTCCCCGGATGCAACCTCTGCACCCCACGCAATACCCTGGACCCCTCCGTGGGCGGCCCCTTTGCAGTGCCCCGCACCCCCGTGGGGTGCGCCCACTGAAATACCGTGGACTCCCGTGGGTGCGCACCCACCCCCCCCGTAGCGCACCCATTCCACCGCTGCATCAGGCCCGCAGCGCGCATGCGCGCCACCGCCCCCCCCCCGCCCCACCGCGGGGTCGGCACTAGGACCCCGCGGAGCCGCGGCGGGACCCCGGCGGGCGGGGGTCCATGAATGGGGCCGTGGGAGCCGCGGGGGGAGCCACGTGACGGCGGGGAGCCAATGGGAGCGCGGGTGACGTAGCGCGTGGCTCCCTTTACTGCCCTGGGATGTTTTTTTTGTTGCTTTTTTTTTTTTTTAATCTTTTTTGCCCCCAAACCGGGGAGGGGGGGTGGGGGGGACGGATGAAGCGGGACCGGGGACGGGGGTCGCGGCCCCGCGTGGGGGCGGCTCAGGTGAGTGACGGGGGGGGGAAGGGGGGGGGGGCGACCTCGCCCTTCCCCCCCCCAAAAGAGCGGGGAGGTCACGTGGTGGGGAAGCGCTGTCAGTCAAGCGCGGTCCCGCCCTCCGGCCAATGAGCGGCGAGGAAGGCGGTGACGGGCAGGTGGGGGCGGGGCGGCTTTTGTGCGCGGCGGCGCGGGGGGCGGTGGTTTGGGGCGAAAAGCGCCATGTTTGGGTGTTCGCGCGGGGGTGGCGGCGGGCAGGGCCCCAAGTGCTGTGTCACGGCGTGGGGGTTGGGGGGGGTGAGGGGGAAGGGGAAGGACCCACCCGTGTCCTGCGAGCTCTGTGGAAGGGGGAGGGAAGGCTGCCCCCCCCCCCTCCCCGTGGGCGTCGGGTTTGGGGCTTCCCGTGGGGCGACCGCGGCCGCCGGGGGGGTGTGGGTGTCAGCCCTCTTCCTTCACGGTCGGTGTGGGGGTCCCGGAGCTGCCGTGGGCCCCCCACGGTGTGTGCTGGGGTGTGGGGGGGGGTAGCACCCGCGGATCGGGCCTTAACCGGGGTCGGCAGCCACGAGAGTGGCGTGTCCGTGGGGGTTGGCGACCCCCCCGTGGCGTGAGGGGGGGGGGGTCAGGCGCGGCCGGGTCTCTGTGGGGACGGGGGGTGTGTGTGGGAAGCGAGGCGCGGTAGGTCCGGTGCTCGAGCGGGCCCTGAGGCCCGCGGGACCCCGGCGAGGGGGGTGAGGGCGGGTGGGGAGGGTCCCACCCGGTGGCCGGTACCGCTGAGGGTAGCGGGGAAGCGGCCGGGCCGCCCGGCAGCGCGGGGTTCATTGTCCGCCCGCGAATCGCCGCCGCTGCACAAAATGGCGCCTGCCGGCTCCGTCTCTCTTCCCTTCCCCCCCCCTCCCCCCCCTTCCCCGCCGGGAGCGCGACAACAACCGCCAACGGCTGGTTCCGCCCGCCGGTCCCGCCCTCCCCTCACGTGACCCGCCGGCCAATCACCTCGCAACGAATGGCAGCGCCGGCCAATGGGCGCCGACACAGCCGGCTCCGTCGGATGAGGCGCCGGGCGGAAGGGCGGGAAGGAAGGGGTGGGGGTGTTGGGTGGCGGGGGGTGGTGGTGGTGGTGGTGGGGAAACTGTGGGGATGACTGGCGTTCCGCGCTACCAATAGGAGCCGCGCGCCCCGCGTGCCTCCGCCCAATGAGGCCACGGCGGGGCGGGGTGGGGCGGGTGGGTGATGTCAGCGCCGCCGCCGCCCAATGAGGAGCCGGCTGGTGTCTATATAAGGGCGGCCGGGGGCAGGCCGAGAGGCGCCATTTCGCTGGGACGAGAGGACGGAGCGGGTCGGGCCCCGGTGCGCGCAGGGGGGCGGCCCCAAACCGGATCCATCCTCCGCCGGGCGGCTCAGCCCCCGCCTCCGCGCTCCCCGGAGGGCTCGCCGGACCCTCCCCGGCCTCCGTAGCGACCCCTGCCTGCGGTCAGCAGCGAGGGGGGGGCCCTCCTTTCCCTCCTTCCCTCCCCCCCTCCTCCGTTCCCGTCCTCCCTCCCCTCAGGGAGCCAAGATGGAACCCGAGCGGTGATTTTTTCCCCGGTGCAATCCGCTGTCATCCGTCTCCCGGATCGCCGCGGCCCGCCTGATCCCCGGTTTCCGCGGACGCAACCGACTTTCGGCGACGCGGAGAGGCTTGTATTGATCGGATCGCGGAGGATTTAGGAGCCCGGAGGGGGCTCCGAAGAGGGACCCCCCCCCCCCCCCCCCGCTACCCCCAGCCCCGCAACAGCCGCTCTCTCCTACCGCCGCCGCCACCTTTCCCGCCCCGCTACGTACCCCCTCTCCGCCCTCCACCTCCCCGCCGCCATTTTCTCTCCGCGCCCCGTTCATGTGAAGGCCGGTGGATGGTCTCGCACCGCCGCCGCTCGCCGCCGCGCCCGGCTGGAGGAACCGCCGCCGCCTGAGGCCCGCCCTGCCCGGGGGAGGGGAGGGGGTACCTGGCTCGTCCCCCCTCCCCGTTGTTCGGTGATGCGCTGACGGGGGAGGGCCCCCCACCGGGCCGGTACCGTCGAACAGTTCGCCGGGCAAAGTGGGGGGGTCGTCGGAAGAGACGGCGGCGGCGGGAGGAGGAGGAGGAGGTGAAGAAGAAGAAGGACGGCCGGGATCGCGGGCCGGGCACGCAGCCGCCGGCATGTTGCAGAATGTGAATCCCCAGAGCAAGTAGGTACCGGCGCCGTAGGGGGAGGGGGGGAGATTGGTGTCACGCGTGGGTTGTGACCGTGGTTGACGGCGGGGGGATGGCGGGGAGCGTCGGGTTACACGGTATTTTGAGGTCGGGCTTTGCCCCGGCTGCTGTTGTCTCTCTGGTGGCCTGGGGACAGGCGGACGGACGGCGGCTTTCTGTCCACGTTGGTGGGGCTGCGGGTCTCGCCCCCCACGATTTCGTCGCTGGGGGCTACCCTGTCCCCCTTCCCAGTGCCGTCCTTGGCACTTGAGCCATGCCCTTGGCGGCTCAGGAGCCCCCGTGGAAAGGTCCCACTGTGCCAAGCCCTGACGCCTGGGCAAGGCTGGCGGGCGCTGGGTGATAGTGGCGGGGACCTGTGGGTGGCCGTCATGCAGGCCTGTGGGGTGACAAGTCACCTGTGGGGTCAGCTCGGGGCAAGGCGGTGGGGGTGGGTTCCCCCCCGTCCAGGTTTAGGTGTGTGTGAAAGGTGCAGGGGTTGGGCAGGAGCTGGTTTTAGCTGCTGCCCGCATGCTCTGGAAACCTTCCAAGCCTTCGTGTCGGTGTCCTGGGGGTCCCTGGTGCCGCTGTGGCGTGTTTTGGTCGGCCTTGTGACAAGTATTTTCTCTCCTGCGATATTTTGGTACCCTCATACCGCTCCTGGGCTGCCGGTCATTGCCGTAAAATGCTGGCCGTTGCCATAAAATGCTGGCCGTTGCCGTAAAACGCCGGTTTTTGCCCTTAAATTGGCGCAGGAGTCAGTTGTGAGCATGACGCGGTCATGGCTGCGCCGCCTCCCTGGGTCTGTGGGTCCCTCGAGTCCTGGCCTGTCCCCATGGATGGTCTTTGCAATCAGGACGGTGTCAAGCCACCCGCGATCTTGGCCCTGGCATTGACATAACGGTCCAGCTGCGCCATGGGTCTTTGTCACATCCCCAAATCCCGCCAGAGCTCCCGGTCCTGGTCTCCAAGAGCTGGCGACACCCGGGTAGTGTCACCATCGCCTCGACGCACAGCAGCACCGTCACCACACCGGCACCGTCACCTCCGCGCGCGGCCCCGCGCGCCGGCTCTTTGTTCGAGGGCGAGCCTGGACCCGCGCCAACCTCTCGGCTCTGGCTGCGCCGGCGCAGGCGGCTCTCCTGGCACCGGCAGGGAACTGGGTGCACGCCTGGCAGCAATTAACGGGTGCAACCAGAGTTCGCTCTCAAATCCCCCCACCCTGACACTGAGGAGACAGGCAATGGGACCTCACCCATGTCCTGGGAATCTGTAGCCGAGTGCGGCAACGTTTCCGCCCTTAATTGCAATTTTAGGAGTGGTCGGCTCTTTCTGGGGAGGGTTTCTCCTGGGAACCCTGAGGCCCAGCCCTGCTGATTTTTTTTTTTTTTTTTTTTCTTTTTTAATAATAATTTTTTTTGTTGGCCGAGGTGGTGGTGCAGCAATCCTGGCGCGGAGCTGCCCCGCTAACCCTGTCTCTGCTCCCCTTTCAGGATTCTGGGGGAGGGCAATGCCGGGCTCATGGGCCTGGCGACGGAATCGACCCCCGGCAAGCGGATCCGCAAACCCTCGCTCCTCTACGAGGGCTTCGAGAGCCCCACCATGGCGTCGGTGCCGGCCCTGCAATCCCCCCAGGTGAACCCACCTCCGCCGGAGGTTTCCAATCCCAAGAAGCCCGGTCGCGTCACCAACCAGCTGCAGTATCTGCACAAAGTGGTGATGAAGGCTCTGTGGAAGCACCAGTTTGCTTGGCCCTTTCGTCAACCCGTCGACGCTGTCAAGCTGGGCCTGCCGGTAATGAGCCCTGCGGGTGGGTGTGGGAGAAGTTACGGCACCCGGGACGTGCGCGAGTGTGTTTGTCCCCCCACTCCTGCCCCTCGCTTGCCCCTCACCCCCCCACACACCATGCTGGTGCGTGCAGGCAGGGGGTGTTAGGCAGATGTATTGTTAAATTTGGTGCTGCCTGACCCCGGACGTGGTTTGTGTCCCCTGCCCTGACCCCCAGCCTGAGAGTGCCAGGGTTGGCGCTGTCCCCCTCCCGGGGGCTCCGCCACAGAGATGCAGTTGCAAGTGCCTGGGCTGTGCCATCCTCGCCCTCTCCTGGGGCCATAACCTGTACCAGCCCCCCACCTCAGCCCCTCGTAGGCGTCCGGGCTGGTCCTGGGGACGTCCTCAGAGCAGCTGCCACCCCTCCCTTTTGCCCCGACGTCCCCTACAAAGGTATGGATGAGGTGACGCAGCCGCTCTAGAGGTAACCCGGACGCTTCCCCACCTAATCTCTTGTGCCCTGAATGCGTTTTGCAGATTCCCATCCATGAATTTGTAGAAGACATCTTGTGACCCCAATATTAAACGCCAGCCCCCCCGTGCACCTGTGGCGCCCAAGGAGTTAAAGCCCGGAGGTAATTTCCACGTAGGTTTTGCTCTTAAAATTTAGCGTTAGCTTTCCCTGAGCCCCCATCCCACCTCTCGTGCGGGAAGCGTGCACCTTCCGGATGCCGGGGGTCCGGCCGTTCCCATAGCGTAGGCTCCCCATCCCCCCACACTTCCCCGCCCTGGCAGAGCTGGCTGCTTCCTAGGCACCTTAGGGTCCCTCTCGCCCCACCGTGGGTGAAGGGGGACAGTGGCACTCTCGGGTGGGGACCAGGTCCGGAGGCATTTCTTGAACCCCATGCACCCCCTGCCTGCGCTTGGGTGATGAATGAGAGCTGGTGTGTGAGCCGGCGCTTTGCCGGGTGCCCGAGCAATTGGAGAACTGGGGAGGTTGGGGCCACGGGCGCTGTCACCAGTGTGTCCCTGACCATCGGTCCCGTATTCTTTGTCGGCAGGACTACCACAAGATCATCAAGCAGCCCATGGACATGGGGACAATCAAGCGACGCTTGGAGAACAACTATTACTGGGGGGCTGCAGAGTGCATGCAGGACTTCAACACCATGTTCACCAACTGCTACATCTACAACAAGGTGAGAACCACGCTGGTGCCACCGGCGAGTCCCGTGGTACCTTCTTGGCAAGCTCTTGACAGTGCCTCCGGTCTTCCCTGCAGCCCACCGATGACATTGTGCTGATGGCCCAAACCCTGGAGAAGATTTTCCTGCAGAAGGTGGCCCAGATGCCACCAGAAGAGCAGGAGATCGTGGTGCCGGTGGCCAAGAACAGTCATAAGAAGGGAGCGTCCCGGGCAGCAGGTATGGTGACACCACATGGGATGGAACGACTGCTTGGGGGTGGCAGCGGTGCTAACGGCGGGGGGGGGCTTCTTGTCTTGGCCCAGCGCTCCTGGCGGGACTCACGGCTGCTCAGCAAGTGCCGGCTGTCTCCTCGGTGTCCCACACCGCAGTCTACACCCCAAGCCCTGACATCCCCACCACCATAGTCAACATTCCCCACCCATCCGTGATTTCCGCTCCGCTCCTCAAGTCGTTGCACTCCACTGCCCCGGCCGTCCTGGCTGCGCCTGCTCCCACCCAGCCCGTGGCCAAGGTAGGAGGAGGGCAGGCCCTGGCCGTGGGGCAGGCTCTGTGGGACTGGAGTATGGGGCCGGCTTCTCCCCCCCCCCCCCCCCCCCCCCCCCCCCCAGCCTCACGTGGTTCTTTTCCCTTTTCTTTTGACAGAAAAAGGGCGTGAAGCGGAAAGCGGACACCACCACCCCCACCACCACGGCCATCATCGCCACCAGCGGAGAGTCCTCGCCCTCCGCCACACTCTTGGAGGCCAAGGCGGCCAAGATCCCCGCACGTCGGGAGAGCGGCCGCCCCATCAAACCCCCCAAGAAGGATTTACCGGATTCGCAACAGCACCAGACATCCAAGAAGGGTAAACTATCAGAGCAGCTCAAGTACTGCAATGGGATCCTCAAGGAGCTGCTCTCCAAGAAGCACGCAGCCTACGCCTGGCCCTTCTACAAGCCCGTTGATGCCTCGGCCCTGGGGCTGCACGACTACCATGAGATCATCAAGCACCCCATGGACCTCAGCACCATCAAGGTGGGGCAGGAGAAAGGGAATGGAGGAGCCTTTTTGGGTGTGGCTCTGTGGCTTTCCTGTGTTTCCTCCCACTCCCCATGGGGACCCGGGAGCTCCCGCTTACCGTTTTCTCTCCCCGTAGCGGAAGATGGAGAACCGGGATTACCACGACGCGCAGGAATTCGCCGCTGACGTCCGGTTAATGTTCTCCAACTGCTACAAATACAACCCGCCTGACCACGATGTGGTGGCCATGGCCCGCAAGCTGCAGGTAAGTGGGGTGGTGGGTGTCCTGTCCCCCCCGCTCCACCCGCCGACCCCCCCCCCCCCGCCCGCTCGCCGCGCTGACCCCGCTACCCTTGCAGGACGTCTTTGAGTTCAGCTACGCCAAGATGCCAGATGAGCCGCAGGACGCCAGCCCGCCCTCGGTGTCAGCCCCGCTTACTGGCGCCCTCTCCAAATCGTCCTCCGAGGAGTCCTCCAGCGACGAGGATGAGGATGATGAGGACGATGAAGATGACGACGAGGACGAGAGCAGCAGCGAGAGTTCATCAGAGAGCGAGGAGAGTTCTGACTCAGAGGAGGAACGTGCCAATCGCTTGGCCGAGCTGCAGGAGCAGGTGAGGGCCGGAGAAGGATCCGTGCCGTTTCCCGGGCCCGCTCCCCATGCCCGCCTCACCCCCTGTCTCCCCCCACAGCTGCGGGCCGTGCACGAGCAGCTGGCTGCCCTCTCACAGGGCCCCGTTTCCAAACCCAAAAAGAAGCGAGAAAAGAAAAAAAAGAAGAAATCAGAGAAGCACAAAGGCCGGGGAGGCGACGAGGAAGCCCGGGCGCGCCAGGCCCAGCTCCGTAAAGCCAAGAAAGCCGGTGGTGGTGGCGGCGGGACTGGTGGAGGCGGCGGTTCCAAGTGAGTGCAGCGCTGGGGTGGCGTGGGTGCGGGCAGCGGCTGTGATGACACTTTCCCCGGCAGAGCGACCGTGGCGAGAAACCGACTGGAACAAGCCAAACCTTGTCTGAGTGCTGCCAGCCCCAGGGATGGGGGGATTAGGGGTTGGTTTTTGGGGGGGGGGGGGGGGGGTGTTGGATTTTTGGGGCAGCCCTTGATGCCACTGTGCCATCCATTCTCTCCCTGCAGGAACTCGAAGAAAACGGCTAAAGCGACGTTGCCACCGCCGCCGGTGCTTTACGATTCAGAGGAAGAGGAGGAGAGCAAACCCATGACTTACGATGAAAAACGTCAACTTAGTTTAGACATCAACAAATTACCGGGCGAAAAATTGGGGCGGGTGGTGCATATCATCCAGTCGCGAGAACCTTCCCTGCGTGATTCCAACCCTGAGGAGATCGAGATTGATTTCGAGACCCTCAAACCTTCGACGCTGCGGGAGTTGGAGCGCTACGTTCTCTCCTGCCTGCGGAAGAAACCCCGTAAACCTTACAGTGAAAGTAAGTGCCGTGGGGTTGATGCCAGGAGGGTTTTGGGGGGCTGGGGGGAGTGGGGGCTGAGTCCCAAACCGAGCCCCCTCCTTTCTCTCTGCAGCCATGAAGAAGCCGGTGGGGAAGACGAAAGAGGAGCTGGCGCTGGAGAAGAAACGGGAGCTGGAGAAGCGGCTGCAGGATGTCAGCGGCCAACTCAATTCCACCAAAAAACCCCCTAAAAAGGGTGAGCGCATAGAGGATGGGGATGGCCTCCCTGCTTCCTCTTCGGCCTCCCTGCTTCCTCTTCCGCCTCCCCACTTCCTCTTCCATCATCGCACATGGCTGAACCTTGCCGCTGTTTTACCTTGCAGCCAGCGAAAAACCGGAATCGGCTCAGCAAGTGGCCGTATCTCGCCTCAGCGCCTCCAGTTCCAGTTCGGATTCCAGTAGTTCCAGTTCCAGTTCGTCATCCTCGGACACCAGCGATTCGGATTCGGGTTAGAGGAATCTTGCGTCTCTCCCCACGAGGGCGCGGCTGAGCCGGAACACGGGTGGCTTTGGAAAAAAGAGGTTCTGCGGGACCGGATCCAGGTTGAATCGGACTGAGGGGGGGGCCCTTCACCCGGCAGGCAGAGCCCCCTACCCCACCCAGGGCTGATGGGGAGGGGTTGGGGGCAAGGAGGAGGAGGGGGGGAGAGAAGAGGGGGTGAGGGGGGGGGACCCCAAGTGTTTACAGGCCAGAGGCATTGCAGGGGAAGGGGGGGGGGGCCCTGGCTGCAGGGTTGGGCCTCCCTCCTCCTCTTCCTCTTCCTCCTCCTTCCCCCCCCCCCCCCCAACAGGTTTTACTGTTTGTTGTTTTAGGTTGGGGGGTTCTTGCTTTTTTCCTTTTTTTTTTTTCTTCTTCTTCTTCCCTGACTTGTGGGATTTTTTTCCAAAAAGGGGAAAAATTTGGGGGTTTTTAAGAAAAAAAAAAAAAGAGAGAAAAAAAAATCTTTTAAAAAAGAAGGGGGGGGGGCAAAGCCCTGGGGCAGGGGAGTGGTTTGAGAGTCCCCAGTTGGGGTTTGCTGGGAGGGGGGGGGGTGGCTAGGACCCCTCCCTACTCAACCCCCCCTCCGGGGGCAGCCGCTGCCCTCCCCTTCCCCTCGTCTGTGGAGGATTTTTAATTTATTGACGCCGCGTTGTGCTGGCGGGGGCCCCAGGGACGCGCTTTGTACATAACACGCCCCCACACACACCAGATCCCCCCCCCCCCCAGCAGACGATCAGGGCAGCATGTTCCCGTGTGGGGAAGGGGGGAGGGAGGGGCCGCCTGTTTTTTATGTTGACTGTATAATTTTTTTCTACTTGTTTTATTTTGTTTTTTGGGGGTTTTGTTTTACTTTTTCCTTCCCCCCGCCCACTGCCCCCCTCACCCCTCCTTAGACCCTTAGAGCCGTGTTTTCATCTTATTGTATGTTTCGAACGTTTCGATTCTTTAACATGTAAATAAAGAAAATATTATTCGAGTTGAGCCAGGCTGTTGTGTCACTCAGCTGTTACCCCCCTCCCAGTTCCATACCAGCAGGAGGAGGGTGCTGCTCCCTTTCCCCCCCCCTTCCCATCATTTTCCGCTCCCAGAGGAATCCGAAGCATGGAACACCCCATGCCTGGCTCTCCATCCCACTTTATTATTCCACAGTGCCTATGGGTATGATGGCGGGGGGGGGGGGGGCGGGAAGAGATTCTGGTGATGGAGCAGATCTGCATGGGCTGGAGTTTGATTTCAGGTGCGCTGCGAGAAGGTGGGGGGGGTGAGAAAGGGGAGAAATCAGTAATTGTGGGGGGCTGGGGGGTCAGGGGGAGACATGTTACCTGCAGCCTGGGGAAGATGAACAGTGCCCGCAACCAGCGGGGCGTCTTGTGAGAGGGCAGGGCCCAGGGTGCCCTCTCAGCCCTCCAGCCCCTACCAACCCTTGTCCTCACGTCCCAGCTGTGTCCCCTCGGCCAAGCCCTGCGCCCCACACCCCTGCCCCGTGTCCCCCCCACCCCCCGCTCCACACCACCGCTGCCGCCTTGCCTTGCCCCATGCGTACCCCACTGACCAGGGCTCTGCCTTCCCAGGCTCTGGGGTGCTTCCGAGCAGCAGTAAAGGTGGTTGGGGACGGCCTGGCACCACTCGTTCTGTTCATCGGCGCCCTGCTAATCCTGGTGATACGGTGTGGTGGGGAACAGGGTGACTGGGGGGGGCTGTGGGGCTGGCGTGGTGGGTGCCGTGTTGGGGTGCAGGGGGCGCCCTGTGAGCGGAGTAGCCATCACCAAATGGGCCCCCCCCCCACCCCAGGGCCTGGCTCCCCCCACCACAGCGGGGTCTGGCACATGGAGCCACCCACCAGAGCAGGTGAGGGGACTCATGACCCCTCGTCCCTGTCCTCAGCCCTGATCCATCCTAGAGGCAGGCCCTGCCGCCCAGCCCCCCCCCCATCCCAGGGGAAGGGGTGTTGGCCCCCCGTCGCAGTGTCCCCCCAGTTTTGGTAGCCCCAAGCACGTCTGGTCCCCGCTGAAGACTTGGAGCCCTGTCATGGACTCGTGGGCACAGGGAAGGGAGTGATCCACCCCTGCCCCACTGTCCCCAAACAACCAGGGCCGGAGGATACTGGGACATTTTATTAGGCAGAGCCGGAGCAGCTGAGGGCCACCGTCACAGGGCCCTGGGGACCCCGGGGCTGCAGAGCCCGACAGCCAAGCTGGGTTGGGATGGGAGGGAGGGGGTGACCCCGGGGATCAGTGCGGGGACGTGGGGCTCCGGGACGGGGCAGCGTGAGGCAGAGGCGACGCTGGGGTGCAGAGGACGGACAGTGGTGGAGCAGATCCTCAGGGGCAGGAGTTCATTCAGGAGCTCTGTAGGGAGAGAAGAGGGGGTGACCACCGGGCTGGCGTGTCCCCAGGGCTCTGCCCCGACGCTATTGAGGGACACACTCCATATGGACACCCTGCTATTGGGAGCAGGTGGGGACCAGCCCACAAGGGGAGGGTGGAGCAGGGTCAGGGGAGATGGGCAGACATTACCTGCAGCCTGGGGAACGAGGCGCCCTGAAACACAGAGAGACGAGGTCAGCGTCAGAGCAGGGGCAGAACCGCAGCCCCCGCCCCACGCACAGGAGACACCCCAGGCACCCCCCACCCAGTCTCCCGACGGCTCTCACCTTCTTGCGCATGTAGAGGAAGAGCCCCAGTGCCAGGAAGATGAGCCCCAGCACGAAGCCCCCCACCCCCGTGAGCATCTTGCTCCTGGCGGCGTCCGACTGCACCTCTGCGGGGACGAGAGCAGGGCGTCAGGGCTGGGGGGGCCCCGTCCCACTCCTCAGCAGGACCAGGGGCTTGGACCCCACCCAACCAGGCTGCCGGACAGGGCAGGGCCTTACCCCACTGCTGGGTGATGGGGTGCTGCAGGCTGACATGCTCCACCTGGCACACGTAGGTGTCCCCGCGCTGCGGGGTGGTTTCCAGCATCACCAGCACCTGGTAGGTCCAGTCTCCGTTCTGGATCATGTCCGTGGACACCACGTGCTCCGTCTCCTCCCGCCCGTTCTTGAACCACTTCACTTCAATCTCCGCGGGGTAAAACCCCGTCACGTAGCAAACCAGCCTGTTGGTCTGGGGCAGGGAACTCGACTGCATGGGGGAGACCCTCACCTTGGGCTCAACTGGGGGAGAGCGAGAGAGAGCTGGCAGGGGGCTGGCAGAGCCCAGGGGCCACCTTGCGTGCTGGCCCCCAGCCTGGACCAGCGGTCCCACGCAGGACATGCCCAGCGAGGGTACGAGGGACTCGCGTCCTTGTGGAAGGGCGCAGGGGCTTTGCCCGGGGACAGGACCAAGCACGGCACAAACTGTTTCTCCCATCCTGGGAGCACAGGGGCTTGGCGTGGGCCCGTCCCCCAGGGAAAAGTTCTGGCACGCACTCACCTCTCCTCTCCACGGTGAAAGGGGTCCCCACCTCGTAGTTGTGTCGACAGTATGTGTCCACCGCACTTCGGCTGTCCTCCAGGAACTCTGTCTGGCTGTTCCAGTACTTGGCACTAGGCTCACCCAGGGGGGTGTCAGCCACAAAGTGACCCACATCGCTGTCAAAGTGCGCCCTCTGCTCCCGGTTGTAGATGTACTTTTCCAGAAACCTGACATTCTTGGTGCCATTGAGGAACAGACACTCAGACTTATACATCTCCTGGAAAAACCCTGTTTGTGTGGGACAGCAGGTCATGGGAGGGCAGGGAGGCACCGTGGGGCCCCCCTCCCCACCACCATTCTCCTCCCAGCCTCCCCCAGAGCCACACAGCTGCTCTAGGACTGGCGATGGGATCCTGACCCCGCAAGGACTCCGTTTCTCCGCCTGGGGACTGGAGAGGGCTGGAGGGGACAGAGCCCAGGGGAAAGGAGGGGCAGGAGGGAGCCAGAGCAGAACTGGGCCAAGAGGCGCTTCCCGGGATTCAGCGAGGGCGGGGAGCATCATCCCCAAACCGTTTGGGAACCGGGTCTCACCTGGAGCCCGCTGCTCCCAGGGCCCACGGAGGACAGATGACAGGACGAGGGATTCGGTGGGGGCGGGTCTCCCCCACCTGCAGGGTGGTCCCAGGGGCTGGGGGGGGGCCTCTCAGCAGCCCCCCAACCCCAGACCCCCAGCACCTGCCAGGGCACGTGTGGGATCCAACCCCACCAACACCCTCCCCGTGCCCCGGCTCTGAGCTCACCTGAGGTCTCCTGGCCACCGCCCGGCTGGGCTCCCAGCACCACCAGCGCCACCAGCACGGCCCCAGCTCCCAGGACACGACCGGTCTCCATCGCTGCTCACAGCAGAGGCTGGAAAGGTGCTGGGACCCCCCAGGAGAGCCGGACTCTGCCGCTTTGGGGTATGGCCCCGCTCCTGCCCAGTGCTGGGGCTGGGAGTCCCAGCGAGGACCAGTGAGGAGCGAGGCTGGGCAGCATCACCCGTCACCAGGCAGAGCCGGGCCCCGCAGGGCTCCCGCTGACACTTGGTCCGCGCTGGGGCAGCGACCCCGGGGAGGGGGCTGCCGGCCCCCGCCGGCACTGGGGCTCCCCGGCCTCGGCGGCCCCCACCTGCCCCCTCCCCAAAGCCCTCTCCGGGGGCGTGCGCAGCCCAAGTTCAACAGTGCGCCCCTGCGGAGCCCTGCCAGAGCGTCTGTCCGTCTGTCTGCTCTGCGGGGTGCTGGGTGCTGCTGCTCTGCCTGGGAACAGCCGAGTCAGAGGCAGGGCTCCCTCCGAGTGGCTGGGCACCTGGGGGGGGCCCTGTCCCCCGGCCCCGGGGGCCCCGGCACTCAGCTCCCCGGCCCAAGAGCAACGCCTGCTCCTTGTCCGGTCCCGCTCTCGCTGCCCGCTGCCAGGAGAGGCGATGGCCGGAGGATGGGGCATCCCGCTGGCGCTGCTGGCAGTGCTGACCCTGCAGGGCGCGGGGGCCGTGAAAGGTGGGTGAGGGCACCGGGGCGCTGGGGTGGTGGGTCTGGGGGCAGAGGTGGGGCGTGGGGTGCCCTGCACCCACGGGGCGGGCGGTGGGGGGCTGGTGTAAGGATTGGGGCAGGGCCCTGGCCGTGGGGAGCTCCGTCCCTCCATCTCACCCACGCCCTGGGTGGACATGGGCCCCAGACACTCATTCCTGGACGTCCCCCGGCCCAGGTCTCCCTGCCCTCTTACCCCCCAGTGCCCCAGCCCCAGGGGTCAGGTCCCCGCAGCACCCACCGCTCCTGGGTCTCCTCCCTTCGCGGCGGCTGTGCCCCATGTGGCCTGGCCCAGGTGGGGTTTGTGCATGGGGCAGGACAGCCAGTGCCCAAGTCCTTGGGGACCTGGGACCACCACCCCACCCCGCAGCACCTCTGGGGACAGGTGCCGGTGGTCCCAAAGCCTGCCACCAGCCCCAGCCCCAGGAGATGAGGAAGGGAAACCTCCTGGTGGCATGGAGGTGCTGGAGTTGGGGGCTGGGGGCAGAGCGGGTGTCCGAGCGCTCCCTTTCCTGGGGAGGGGTGGGTGTCGGCACCTGCCCAGCCCTGTGGGACCCCTGCCGGAAGGGAGAGAGGGAGGCTCCAGGTGGGCCCTTCTCCCCATCAGGGCCTCCTTGCACACACGCAGTGTCCCCAGGGGGAGCCTGTGGGGAGTCGGGGCGAGCCCTGCAGCAGCGGGAAGGGCACTGACCCTAATGCCTGTCCCTTCCCAGTGCACAACGTGTTGATCCAGGCCGAATTCTACCAGCGGGCTGAGACGCTGCAGCAGGAGGGCGGCGAGTTCATGTTTGATTTCGATGGGGACGAGATCTTCCACGTGGACCTGCAGAAGACAGAGACCGTCTGGCGCCTGCCCGAGTTTGGGAACTTCGCCACCTTCGAGGCACAGGGAGCTCTGCAGAACATGGCAGTAGCAAAACAGAACTTGGAGATCATGATTCAAAGGTCCAACCGCTCGCAGGCCACCATCGGTAACAACCCGGCCGCAGCACGGCCAGCGCCTTCACCCCCGGGGACGCTGCCAGGGCTGTTGCTCCCACACCCTGCGGCCCAGCCGCCAGCGGGGTGCACGGCACCCTGCTCCCCTGGAGCGCGTGGGGACCTGGGCACAGCCCCAAGCCGGGCTGCGGGGTCTCCCTGGGTGGGTGGTGGAGCACAAGGGGGCCAGGTCGGTGGGGCAGGAGGCCCCAGCCCAGCGGGGGGCAGCAGAGCCTGGCTGACCCGAGACTGCAGTAACCCCTTCTCCATCCCCCGCCAGTGCCACCTGAGGTGACGGTGTTCTCCGAGGACCCCGTGGAGCTGGGGGACCCCAACATCCTGATCTGCTACGTGGACAAGTTCTGGCCATCCGTCATCACCATCACGTGGCTGAGGAACGGGCAGGTGGTGACGGACGGCGTCCTCGAGACCGTTTTCTACCCCCGGGAGGACCACAGCTTCCGCAAGTTCTCCTACCTGCCCTTCATCCCCACCCGGGGGGACTACTACGACTGCCGCGTGGAGCACTGGGGGCTGCCCACCACCCTCCTGAAGCACTGGGGTGAGGAGGGGGGCCGGGCTGGGGCCCGGACGCCTGGGTCCCCTCCCCTTGCAGGCAGCGAGGGGGGCTCAGCGCCCCATCCTCACCCACCCTCCCCCCTCCGCAGAACCCCAGCTGCCCCTCCCCGCCTCCGAGAGCACCGAGACCCTGGTGTGCGCCCTGGGCCTGGCCGTGGGCATCATCGGCATCATCGCGGGCACCATCCTCATCATCAAGGCCATGAAGATGAACAGCGCCCGCAACCAGCGGGGCGTCTTGTGAGAGGGCAGGGCCCAGGGTGCCCTCTCAGCCCTCCAGCCCCTACCAACCCTTGCCCTCACGTCCCAGCTGTGTCCCCTCGGCCAAGCCCTGCGCCCCACACCCCTGCCCCGTGTGTCCCCCCCCCCCCGCTCCACACCACCGCTGCCGCCTTGCCGTGCCCCATGCGCACCCCACTAACCGGGGCTCTGCCTTCCCAGGCTCTGGGGTGCTTCCGAGCAGCAGTAAAGGTGGTTGGGGACGGCCTGGCACCACTCGTTCTGTTCACTGGCGCCCTGCTCATCCTGGTGATACAGTGTGGTGGGGAAGAGGGCGATGGGGGGTGCTGAGGGGCTGGCGTGGTGGGTGCCGTGTTGGGGTGCAGGGCTGCACCCCGTGAGCGGAGCGGCCATCACTAAGTGGGGCCCCCCCCACCCCAGGGCCCTGCTCCCCCCACCACAGCGGGGTCTGGCACCGGGAGGGGGACACAGAGCCACCCACCAGAGCAGGTGAGGGGACTCATGACCCCTCATCCCCGTCCCCAGCCCTGATCCATCCTAGAGGCAGGCCCTGCCGCCCGCCCCCCCACACCTCCGAGGGGAAGGGGTGTTGGCCCCCCCTCGCAGTGTCCCCTCAGTTTTGGCAGCCCCAAGCACGTCTGGTCCCTGCTGAGGACTCAGAGTCCTGTCATGGACTCGTGCGCACAGGGAAGGGAGTGACCCCCCCTGCCCCACTGTCCCCAAACAACCAGGGCCGGAGGATACTGGGACATTTTATTAGGCAGAGCCGGAGCAGCTGAGGGCCACCGTCACAGGGCCCTGGGGACCCCGGGGCTGCAGAGCCCGACAGCCCAGCTGGGTTGGGATGGGAGGGAGGGGGTAACCCCGGGGATCAGTGCGGGGACGTGGGGCTCCGGGATGGGGCAGCGTGAGGCAGAGGCGACGCTGGGGGGCAGAGGACGGACAGTGGCGGAGCAGATCCTCAGGGGCAGGAGTTCATTCAGGAGCTCTGTGGGGAGAGAAGAGGGGGTGACCACCGGGCTGGCGTGTCCCCAGGGCTCTGCCCCGACGCTATTGAGGGACACGCTCCATACGGACACGCTGCCATTGGGAGCAGGTGGGGACCAGCCCACAAGGGGAGGGTGGAGCAGGGTCAGGGGAGATGGGCAGACATTACCTGCAGCCTGGGGAACGAGGCGCCCTGAAACACAGAGAGACGAGGTCAGCGTCAGAGCAGGGGCAGAACCGCAGCCCCCACCCCACGCACAGGAGACACCCCAGGCACCCCCCACCCAGTCTCCCGATGGCTCTCACCTTCTTGCGCATGTAGAGGAAGAGCCCCAGTGCCAGGAAGATGAGCCCCAGCACGAAGCCCCCCACCCCCGTGAGCATCTTGCTCCTGGCGGCGTCCGACTGCACCTCTGCGGGGACGAGAGCAGGGCGTCAGGGCTGGGGGGGCCCCGTCCCACTCCTCAGCGGGACCAGGGGCTTGGACCCCACCCAACCAGGCTGCCGGACAGGGCAGGGCCTTACCCCACTGCTGGGTGATGGGGTGCTGCAGGCTGACGTGCTCCACCTGGCACACGTAGGTGTCCCCGCGCTGCGGGGTGGTTTCCAGCATCACCAGCACCTGGTAGGTCCAGTCTCCGTTCTGGATCATGTCCGTGGACACCACGTGCTCCGTCTCCTCCCGCCCGTTCTTGAACCACTTCACTTCAATCTCCGCGGGGTAAAACCCCGTCACGTAGCAAACCAGCCTGTTGGTCTGGGGCAGGGAACTCGACTGCATGGGGGAGACCCTCACCTTGGGCTCAACTGGGGGAGAGCGAGAGAGAGCTGGCAGGGGGCTGGCAGAGCCCAGGGGCCACCTTGCGTGCTGGCCCCCAGCCTGGACCAGCGGTCCCACGCAGGACATGCCCAGCGAGGGTACGAGGGACTCGCGTCCTTGTGGAAGGGCGCAGGGGCTTTGCCCGGGGACAGGACCAAGCACGGCACAAACTGTTTCTCCCATCCTGGGAGCACAGGGGCTTGGCGTGGGCCCGTCCCCCAGGGAAAAGTTCTGGCACGCACTCACCTCTCCTCTCCACGGTGAAAGGGGTCACCACCTCGTAGTTGTGTCGGCAGAACCTGTCCACCGCACTCCGTCTGTCCTCCAGGAACTCTGTCTGGCTGTTCCAGTACTTGGCATCAGGCTCACCCAGGGGGGTGTCAGCCACAAAGTGACCCACATCGCTGTCAAAGTGCGCCCTCTGCTCCCGGTTGTACATGTACTTATCCAGAAACCTGACATTCTTGGTGCCATTGAGGAACAGACACTCACGCTTATACATCTCCTGGAAAAACCCTGTTTGTGTGGGACAGCAGGTCATGGGAGGGCAGGGAGGCACCGTGGGGCCCCCTCCCCACCACCATTCTCCTCCCAGCCTCCCCCAGAGCCACACAGCTGCTCTAGGACTGGCGATGGGATCCTGACCCCGCAAGGACTCCGTTTCTCCGCCTGTGGACTGGAGAGGGCTGGAGGGGACAGAGCCCAGGGGAAAGGAGGGGCAGGAGGGAGCCAGAGCAGAACTGGGCCAAGAGGCGCTTCCCGGGGTTCAGCGAGGGCGGGGAGCGTCATCCCCAAACCGTTTGGGAACCGGGTCTCACCTGGAGCCCGCTGCTCCCAGGGCCCACGGGGGACAGATGACAGGACGAGGGATTCGGTGGGGGCGGGTCTCCCCCACTTGCAGGGTGGTCCCAGGGGCTGGGGGGGGGCCTCTCAGCAGCCCCCCAACCCCAGACCCCCAGCACCTGCCAGGGCACGTGTGGGATCCAACCCCACCAACACCCTCCCCGTGCCCCGGCTCTGAGCTCACCTGAGGTCTCCTGGCCACCGCCCGGCTGGGCTCCCAGCACCACCAGCGCCACCAGCACGGCCCCAGCTCCCAGGACACGACCGGTCTCCATCGCTGCTCACAGCAGAAGCTGGAAAGGTGCTGGGACCCCCCAGGAGAGCCGGACTCTGCCGCTTTGGGGTATGGCCCCGCTCCTGCCCAGTGCTGGGGCTGGGAGTCCCAGCGAGGACCAGTGAGGAGCGAGGCTGGGCAGCATCACCCGTCACCAGGCAGAGCCGGGCCCCGCAGGGCTCCCGCTGACACTTGGTCCGCGCTGGGGCAGCGACCCCGGGGAGGGGGCTGCCGGCCCCCGCCGGCACTGGGGCTCCCCGGCCTCGGCGGCCCCCACCTGCCCCCTCCCCAAAGCCCTCTCCGGGGGCGTGCGCAGCCCAAGTTCAACAGTGCGCCCCTGCGGAGCCCTGCCAGAGCGTCTGTCCGTCTGTCTGCTCTGCGGGGTGCTGGGTGCTGCTGCTCTGCCTGGGAACAGCCGAGTCAGAGGCAGGGCTCCCTCCGAGTGGCTGGGCACCTGGGGGGGGCCCTGTCCCCCGGCCCCGGGGGCCCCGGCACTCAGCTCCCCGGCCCAAGAGCAACGCCTGCTCCTTGTCCGGTCCCGCTCTCGCTGCCCGCTGCCAGGAGAGGCGATGGCCGGAGGATGGGGCATCCCGCTGGCGCTGCTGGCAGTGCTGACCCTGCAGGGCGTGGGGGCCGTGAAAGGTGCGTGAGGGCACCGGGGCGCTGGGGTGGTGGGTCTGGGGGCAGAGGTGGGGCGTGGGGTGCCCTGCACCCACGGGGCGGGCGGTGGGGGGCTGGTGTAAGGATTGGGGCAGGGCCCTGGCCGTGGGGAGCTCCGTCCCTCCATCTCACCCACGCCCTGGGTGGACATGGGCCCCAGACACTCATTCCTGGACGTCCCCCGGCCCAGGTCTCCCTGCCCTCTTACCCCCCAGTGCCCCAGCCCCAGGGGTCAGGTCCCCGCAGCACCCACCGCTCCTGGGTCTCCTCCCTTCGTGGCGGCTGTGCCCCATGTGGCCTGGCCTAGGTGGGGTTTGTGCATGGGGCAGGACAGCCAGTGCCCAAGTCCTTGGGGACCTGGGACCACCACCCCACCCCGCAGCACCTCTGGGGACAGGTGCCGGTGGTCCCAAAGCCTGCCACCAGCCCCAGCCCCAGGAGATGAGGAAGGGAAACCTCCTGGTGGCATGGAGGTGCTGGAGTTGGGGGCTGGGGGCAGAGCGGGTGTCCGAGCACTCCCTTTCCTGGGGAGGGGCGGGTGTCGGCACCTGCCCAGCCCTGTGGGACCCCTGCCGGAAGGGAGAGAGGGAGGCTCCAGGTGGGCCCTTCTCCCCATCAGGGCCTCCTTGCACCCACGCAGTGTCCCCAGGGGGAGCCTGTGGGGAGTCGGGGCGAGCCCTGCAGCAGCGGGAAGGGCACTGACCCTAATGCCTGTCCCTTCCCAGTGCACAACGTGTTGATCCAGGCCGAATTCTACCAGCGGGCTGAGACGCTGCAGCAGGAGGGCGGCGAGTTCATGTTTGATTTCGATGGGGACGAGATCTTCCACGTGGACCTGCAGAAGACAGAGACCGTCTGGCGCCTGCCCGAGTTTGGGAACTTCGCCACCTTCGAGGCACAGGGAGCTCTGCAGAACATGGCAGTAGCAAAACAGAACTTGGAGATCATGATTCAAAGGTCCAACCGCTCGCAGGCCACCATCGGTAACAACCCGGCCGCAGCACGGCCAGCGCCTTCACCCCCGGGGACGCTGCCAGGGCTGTTGCTCCCACACCCTGCGGCCCAGCCGCCAGCGGGGTGCACGGCACCCTGCTCCCCTGGAGCGCGTGGGGACCTGGGCACAGCCCCAAGCCGGGCTGCGGGGTCTCCCTGGGTGGGCGGTGGAGCACAAGGGGGCCAGGTCGGTGGGGCAGGAGGCCCCAGCCCAGGCCCGAGGCAGCGGTGTCTGGCTGACCCGAGACTGCAGTAACCCCTTCTCCATCCCCCGCCAGTGCCACCTGAGGTGACGGTGTTCTCCGAGGACCCCGTGGAGCTGGGGGACCCCAACATCCTGATCTGCTACGTGGACAAGTTCTGGCCATCCGTCATCACCATCACGTGGCTGAGGAACGGGCAGGTGGTGACGGACGGCGTCCTCGAGACCGTTTTCTACCCCCGGGAGGACCACAGCTTCCGCAAGTTCTCCTACCTGCCCTTCATCCCCACCCGGGGGGACTACTACGACTGCCGCGTGGAGCACTGGGGGCTGCCCACTGCCCTCCTGAAGCACTGGGGTGAGGAGGGGGGCCGGGCTGGGGCCCGGACGCCTGGGTCCCCTCCCCTTGCAGGCAGCGAGGGGGGCTCAGCGCCCCATCCTCACCCACCCTCCCCCCTCCGCAGAACCCCAGCTGCCCCTCCCCGCCTCCGAGAGCACCGAGACCCTGGTGTGCGCCCTGGGCCTGGCCGTGGGCATCGTTGGCATCATCGCGGGCACCATCCTCATCATCAAGGCCATGAAGATGAACAGTGCCCGCAACCAGCGGGGCGTCTTGTGAGGGGACAGGGCCCAGGGCTCCCAGCCTCCCCCCAGCTGGACCCTGTGCACCCTCAGTCAGCCCTCACCCTAGCTTCGCAGGAGCTGCTCAACCTGGTGACCCATATGCCTGCCCCACCTCGTCAGCACCCCCTTGTCCTGTGTGCACCACCCACAGACATGCTGGAGACGGCTCCAGAGCCAGACCTGGCAGAGTCCAGTTCCCACAGGGGACTGGGCTGCTTCCCATGGCTGGGGCAAGCTCAGGTGGCACCTGGGGCTGCTTCAGCACACCCGCTGCCAGGGGAAACTGCTGCAGAGCCCGGGAGCCTACACTGGTCCTGGTGCCCAGCCCACGCCACTGCCATGCTGGGGTTGCCCTGCCCACAGCCCCTGGCCCCACAGCCATCTCCAGCTGGGGACGTGGCGTCTCCTCCCAGCCCAGTTGTGGGGTGTCCCCTGCAGACTCCTGAAGGGAGGGAAGGTGTACCCTACCCCAAAACTGCCCCTCGGCATACAGTCCTGCACCCTCCACTCCTGCTACGCTGTTTTGTCACCACAATAAAGTGGATTGGGGGTGATCCTGCCATGCAACCCTCACTGCGAGTCCATTCTCTGCATGTGCTAGGGGGTGACTGCAGCTCTAGAAGCCCCCTCGATGTCTGGGTGATTTATGGGGCGGTGCGTTGTCGGCGTTGGGCAGAGCTCCGGGGATCTAGCTCCAGCTTTTGGGCAGAGGGAAGGGGTAGGGTGACCTCAGGACTCCTGGGTTCTCCCAGCCGATGTAGGTGGGATCTTAGCACCTCTAAAGAGCAGTCCCATGGGGCAGGCACCCATTTGTGGCTCCTGGGGTGACCATAGAGCCCATTGGCAGATAACCATGCTCATGGCAAGGCCAGAAAGGGGCTCTGGGACAGCCCAACCCATTCTACTGTACCACAGACATCAGCAGCATCCCTGGAGCAGGTGGCTCTCTGGTGAACTGGGTGTGGGCAGAGCCAACACCGGTCAGGGCCGAGACTCTGGGCAGGGGAGTCCTCGCTGGGTCTACCAGCGCCCAGGGAGGCTGCATGGGATGGCTGGGCTCTGCACCGCCAGCGCTCACCCCATGGGTGCGAGGGCGTGTGGCTGGCCCCCTTGCAGGGCTAGGATGACACAGAGGGGGAACAGGCAAACTACAGGTGATGAGACCAGTTCATCTGACAGCCCTGTTCCCATAGGCATTGGTCCCTGTCATGCACACACACACACGCACATGCACACATGCATGTACTCAGGGCAGTGGAGGGGAACACTGCAGCCACACCCAAGAGCCATTAGTTGGGGCAGAGGGGGCGCAAAGCTGGATCTTGCCCTCAGCCAGATGAGTTCTCCCAGCAGCAGCTTCGCCTGGTAACTGGTGACACTGCAGCCCTGCTCGGGAAGTCTGTGACAATGCCTGTCCTGGTTCCCCTTTCCTTCCCCATCACAATCCGGGTGCATGGAGTCTACACACGAGGCTTGTGCATGTGGGGTGGGGGTAGTGGGGTGCCCTGCAGGCTCCGTGGGGCCTACCACAGCCTCCGTGCAGAGGCTGGGCTAGAGGCCTTTGGTGCTGGAGCTCCAGGTTATGCCCATGACGGGGTCTGAGCCCACAGGGCAGGGACATGCTGAGCCCCACGTGTGTGAGCCTCACGCTCAAGGATTGAGACAGAGGCACAAATCGGCAAAACCACCATTGCTGTGGAGGAGAAGCAGGCACTGAGGAAACCCCCAAACAAGGAGCAAATCCGTCCTGGGACGTAGACAAGGCAGCACAGTGGCTCAGGGCCCACTTCCCTCCTTGCTGGGAGCGGAAGAGGAAGATGCGGCTGGAACAGAAAGTGGATGACGTGTGGCGGGGAGGATGTGAAACCTGGCTACCTCGCACATGGGTGGCATGCTGGGGTCGCGTGGGGATACTAGAGGCATCACTCTGAGCCCCTGGTGGGAAGCACTGGAAGGGGGCACAGCTGCAGGTCAGTCCAGTGTGGGGCCTGGTGGCAAGCAGACCTATTGCTCCGGGGCCAGAATAAAATCTACCTGGAGATAACCATTTCTAGGACAAAAAATATAAATAGCAGCAACAGCCAAGCCCCCACCCCCAGCATCACATGGTGGTGATCAAACAGGAGCCGCTGTCCCTCCAGGGCAGATCTGGGGCTGGCCCCCACAGTGAATGCATCTCCCTGCGACCCACCCACGTGCTGAGGGGGCTCAGCCCTGAGATCAGCCCTGGGGAGCACCGGCACACCTTGGGGACACGGCCAGAGCAGAGGGGGTCAGCTGCTGCTGGGGACGTGAGGCTTGTCCTCCCCTCTGGCAAAGGCACAACAAGCACCCTCAACCTCAGGACACTCATGGTCCTGACATGAGATGCCAGCAGGGAGGGAGAAAGGGAATCAGTTTGGAAAGCGGATACAGTCCTGCACGGGTTGCAGGTAGTGCTGGTGGCACAGGGCTCGCCAGAGGCTCCTGCCTCAGCCACGCAGACCCGGAGCCCAAAGGTGGCACATCCTGACAGATGGATCCCAAAACGGCTGCTGCTCATTGCTGCCGGGTTTGGGTATGTGCGGGGGCTGGAGCCACTGCAAGAGCTGCGGGGGGGGCTCCTGGCTGAGCCCCAGCTCCCACCCTGCCAGCTCCCAGAGGAACCCAGGTGCCCTGACCCAGCAAGGCTGGGCCAAGGGCTCACCTGCCTGGAGCAGGCAGGTCCCCGCAGCAGATGCTGCTGACCCCACACGCTGGGACCAAGACCTCAGTTGTCTGGAGTCTGCCAGAGACTGATGATGCAGCCAAGTGCTGCTTGCTGACTGGTTGGGCTGGGGGTTACTGGAGGGCAAGGAGAGCAGGCAGGGCCCTTTCCCCGAAATGCTGGCGTGCCCATGGCAGGGACAGTGGCTTTGGTGGAAATCCCCTGTCTCTCGGGGGGGCGGGGGGCAGCGGGGGCAAGCAGGCAGGATGGACAAATGGAGCCTCTGCTGGGCTGTCAGGCAGCTCTCACCTCACCCTAAGGATGCCAAGCCCCACAGTGTCAGGGTTCTGAGGCCAGGAAGGGATCACTGGCGCACCAAGCCGAGCAGCCACAGCACCAGCTTGCACACAGGGGTGTCCACTTTCATTGGGCAGTGCCCCATGGGGAGTCAACTCCCTCGAGACTTTCGCTAACTCCAGCCATCGCCTCTGGCTGTGCTGGAGCTGTCTGAACAGGACCCTCATGACGCTGTTAGCAGCCAGGTGGGAGCTGGTGCTTCCATCCCTTGTGCTGCTGACACGCAGCCCCCACAGTTAAGGTAGTCTGTGTTTGGGTCACACAACCTCCCCACCCCCAGCCCCATGCCAGAGATCCCCTCTGCCTTCTTGAGAGCTCAGGGGTGTCATGGGAAGGGGGAAATGGGTCCGAATGGTGCCAGGGGATTTCCAAGGGAAGGTTGCCCCCACCCCCAGGGCTGCCATGTCACCAGTTACCAGGGGAAAAGTTGTGAGGGAAGACCAGAGCCCAGAAACTGGCAGAGCTGAGCGAGCAGGACAGTGCCCTCACCCTCCCTGCATATTACCCCAGAGAACGGCTTCCCAGCAGGCAGCACTGCACTAGAATGACACCCCCACCAGGGATGGTATAATGCTGCCAATGCTCTGGAGTGGGAGAGAGACTAAAATCCCCCCAAAGGCTCAAACAGCCTCTTAGTACTGTCAGAATAGCTGCAGCTGCAGGAAACAGGAGGGTGATGGCACATGAGTGTGGGGTGGGAAAGAGAACAGACATGTCTCCCCCCACCCTTGAGCCACCCTGTGCCCCAGTGCTGGGTCTGGACTCCCACCCTGGAACAGAGCAAGACAAGCACGATGCTGAGCTGGGAGCTGTCCCCAGTCCCATAGACCACTGCACAGGAGAGCTGCAAGCAGCAGATTTACCCCACAAAGGCGAAGCACCTTTCAGGGGTCCTGGCCCTGGGACCCCCTCAAAGCCCACCCCATCCCACTGACACCACGGTGCTGTGGGCAGGAATGTGATGCTGGGAAGTGGGGCGGGGTGGCAGCACAGCAGCCCTGGCATGCACCAGGACCAGCCCAGGCCCTTTGGACTCAGCAGCACTTTGCCCTGACTGCAAGGGGCACAGAGCAGCTCCAGGCACCTTCTCCCTCTCCAGGCCTTGCCCAGGGCAGTACCACTCCCACCCAAGAACAGGCCCAAGTCCACTCCAACGCAGAGCACTGGAGCAGTCTCTGGCAAATTGGTGCATGGCGAGCACAGGCAAGGCAGCACAACAGGTGGCTTCATTACAAATCTATCCTCTGTCACAGTGCCTAGCAGAGCTCCCTTCGTTTCGAGGGAACCCGACGGTAACGCGTGGCTCTTGAAAGCTCCCTGAAAACTCATTTCCACCCAGACCCACTGGAACCAAGGCCACCTCCCTGCCACGCTGCCACCCTCTGGTCCAGCCTGTCCCTTGCATACAAGGTTTTGCTCCTCACTTAGGGTTTTCATGTGTCAGGTCCCTCCTGGGCCAGGACTTTCTAAGCTTCAACACGGAGACCCCCACTTGCCTCGCTGGGCTGCCCATCGAGGGATGCAGGAAGGCAAATGCTCTCTTTTTGCCTTGAGACCACACCTGCCGCAGTGGAAGAGCTTTTCGTTATTACATGCATCATAGATGCTGAGAGATCCCTCCAACAGCAGCCACATTCAGCATCTCCCTGCCTATGCAACACCAGCCAGCAACTCGCTTCTTGCCTGCTGAAAGGCAGACGGCTGGTGGTAAACGATGGTGCCTCTGAGAGACACAGAGCAGTCAGGTGACACCCAGATGGACAGCGCTGTCTCCTTGGCTCAGTGTTTTTCACAATGCCTGAACACTGGCTTGGCCAAGTGTTATCTTCCCTGCTCAGTTTTCAAGTGCCTGTAATGGCGTTTGGGACACAGCACCTCAGGGAAGATCACAGAATCATAAAATGGTTTAGGGTTGGAAAGGACCTTTAAATGTCATCTAGTCCAACCCTGCTGCCATGAGCAGGGACATCTTCAACTAGATCAGGTTGCTCAGAGCCCCATCCAGCCTGACCTTGAATGTTTCCAGGGATGGGGCATCTACCACCTCTCTGGGCAACCTCTGCCAGTGTCTCACCACCGTCAGCATAAAAAATTTCTTCCTTAGATCTAGCTGGAATCTCCCCTCTTTAAGTTTAAAACCATTAACCCTTGTCCCATTGCTACAAGATGAGCGAGGTGCCAATCCTCCCTCTGTGCCCCTTCCACCACCAAGGCGAAGCGTCCCTGCCCTAACCCAAACAGCCCTGCCTTTGTCACCACGTCCTCTCGCACAGCCACAGCGCAACCTCCAGCAGCGGCTACGACCATCACGCTCTGCCAACCCAGCTGCCCGCCCTCAAACCCTGCCTGCCCGGCGCTTGCCTGCACAAAGAGCGCTTTGACTGTGGCCAGCCCCGCCTTGGCGGGCTTCACAGCTGCGCAAACGGTCGTTCCACACTAAAAGCGTGTTTTGGGGGGACATTGTTACCACAGAAGCCCGCCTGCTCCTCATGGACAGAGCACCAGCGGCTTCCCCGCCTCAGTCTCCCCCTCAGGGGGAAGGGGACGCCGCGGCTGGGCGTACGATCGCCTCACCTCAGCCGGCGGTGCCCTCGCTCTAACGGCAGCCCCGAGCGCCGCTGCCCGCCGGGGAAAGGGAGCGGCCCGGGCGGCGGCTGGGGCCGGCCCGGCGCCCCCCAGCGACCGTTACCGACATTGTCCCTCACGCAGCTGCCGCTTCCCGCCCTTTTCTCCACTCACGTTGCTGCCGATTCCCACTTTTTTCCCTCCCTCACACTGCTGCCACTTCCCGCTCTTTTTCCCTCCTCACGTTGCTGCCGCTTCCCACCCTTTTCTCACCTCTCACATTGCTGCTCTTTCCTGCTCTCTTTCCCCCCTCAGGCTGCTGTCACTTGATACAGAGAACGATCTGCTAATTGCTTAATGATTGTCTCTCTGTAACTTTACATACCAACGAAGGTAATCCTTTATCAAGGATTAAGCCTGTCAGAGACTGGTACTTGGGAGTGATGAGCAAGAAGGAATCATGAACAATCACAAAACTTAATTAAATGTTTGATGAATTTACGATCTTGTCCGAGAAGGCACAAGTAGACGCCTTGCTTGAATAGATAGGGCCAGAAAAGATAAGAACTCCTGCCTTTGTTCTCCTCCTTGTAGATAATTTAGCTTAAACTAACCATATGGTTCCACACAACTAATGAAAACTTAGATAATAAGAGCACTAACAAGCACTGATGTATCAAAACATGTAAAAGACCATACTGCGCAGAATCACCTGAGGAGGGTCAAATAGCGGACAAGTGAGGAAGACTATGGAAGACCACCAGAGGACTCCTGAAGACCACCAGAGACCTTCAATGCGCCTGTGTAAAGGACATTTGCATATGCTAATAGTTTCCCAGAAAACTAATGAATATGTATAACATTTCTCGGAAATCTAGTGAATATGTATGTAGAACATGTACTTAACTTGCACAATTAGACCCAACGGTGTGCACAACAGGTGGAGCGATCCCCCGTGCATCCAGCGCTACCAATAAAGAATACCTACTTAATAGTTAATCAAACTATTGAGTTAATTTCTTTGAATCACACTTCCTGCTCTTTTCTCTCCTCACGTTGCTGCCGATTCCCACCTTTTTTCCCTCCCTCACACTGCTGCTGCTTCCCGCCCTTTTTCCCTCCTCACGTTGCTGCTGCTTCCTGCCGTTTTCTCACCCCTCAGGCTGCTGCCACTTCCCGCTCTTTTCTCCCCTCATGTTGCTGCCGCTTCCTGCTCTTTTTCCCTCCTCACGTTGCTGCCGCTTCCCGCCTTTTTCTGACCCTCAGGCTGCTGCCACTTCCAGCTCTTTTCTCCCCTCACATTCCTACTGCTTCCCACCCTTTTCTCACCTCTCACATTGCTGCTCTTTCCTGCCCTCCTTCCCCCCTCAGGCTGCTGTCGCTTCCTGCTCTTTTCTCCCACCTTGGGCTGCTGCCACTTCCCGCTCTTTTCTCCCCTCACGTTGCTGCCACTTCCCACCTTTTTCCTACCCCCAGGCTGCTGCTGCTTCCTGCCCTTTTATCCTCTCAGGCTGCTGCCGCTTTCCACCCTTTTCTTTCCCCTCACGTGGCTGCCGGTTCCCATCCTTTTCTCACCCCTCGGGCTTCTGCCGCTTCCCGCCCTTTTTCCCTCCTCACGTTGCTGCTGCTTCCTGCCCTTTTTCTCCCCTCACACTGCTGCAACTTCCCACCCTTTTCTCCCTTCATGGCACTGCCGGTTCCCACCCTTTTCTCACACCTCAGGCTGCTGCTGCTTCCCGCCATTTTCTCCCCTCACGCAGCTGCTGCTTCCCATCCTTTTCTCACCCCTCGGGCTTTCTCCACTCATGTTGCTGCTGCTTCCCGCCTTTTTCTTCCCCCTAGGCTGCCGCTGCTTCCCACCCTTTTCTCCCCCCCCCATGCTGCTGCTTCCCGCCCTTTTCTCCCCTCACCTTCCTACTGCTTCCCGCTCTTTTCTCACCCCTCAGCCACTCTCACTTCCCACCCTTTTCTCCCCTCGTGGGGCTGCCACTTCCCACTCTTCTCCCACTCATGCTGCTGGCCATTCCCACCCTTTCCTCCCCACATGTTGCTGCCACTTCACGCCCTTTTCTCCCCCCTCACTCTGCTGCTTCTTCTTGCCCCCTTGTGCCTCTGCTGCTTCCCGTCCTTTTTCCCCCTTGTGCTGCTGCCGCTTCCCTGCCTTTGGCTGCCTCCCAGTAACAGATGATGGTGCAGGCTCTGTGCCAGTGGAATGTCCATACTGCCAAAAGAGGGAAAGTGGAGGGCAGAGGCTGGCATCAAAGTTATGTGAGTGGGGTAACGGGTCTCTGACAAGAAGCAGAAAGCATTAGAGGATCTGAGGGGGGAAGTTGGCAGTTGGCATTGGGTGGTGGTTTGGTGATGGTGACCGGTGGTTTTGGGCATGGTGGGAGTAGGGTCTGTCAGGGTAAACTGGAGCCAGGAGGGAGATGCGGATTTGGGAGGGATGTGGGGTGTGGCAGGTGGGAAAGGTTCTGTGGTAGCCAGCCACAACCAAGCACGGGCAGATCCACAGACAAGAGCCGAGAGGAACAAGAGGCGCTGGCATGAGGAGGGGGAAAAGGTGAGCACAAGAGGGTTATGGGTGCATCTCTCTGGCAAGAACCAGGTTCCCAGCCATCCCATGGGGCTGCCAGAAACTTGTTTGGTATTAAAGCAGCATTCAGTCACAGCAGTGTTTGTCAACTGGAGAAAACACCCCAGTCACCTTAGCAAACCCAGACCAGAAGGCTGCTCACCCTCCAGAGGGTTTGCACCACCTTGTTCCCCTTCTTCCCCTTGGGTTTGGGGTTACCTGGTCCACCACCGAGGGATTCTCCTCGGATCCCATCCCTGTGCATGAAGACCTAGAGCCTCCATTTCAGACAGCTCCTGCTTGAGCTGAAATCCCCACAGAGCTGCAGTTCCAGGGGACTGGGAGTCTCCTGTGTTTTCCACGAAGCTTTTTTTGTTTGTTTGTTTGTTTTGTTATGGCTTTTCTTTTTAGCTTGCAAGACTTCTGTTAGGAGCTGTTGAGAAGCATTTTGTGGCCCGGATGTTCTGCAGCTCTTTCTGGACCAAGCAGCCTATTTGCAGGTGCGTTTACTAGCGGTGGATTTACGTGCATGTGTGTTTATTCCCCACTTTCTCCCCAGGATGGGAACTCATCTCTATACGGAGGAATTTCATGAAGGAGGAAATCACATAGGTAAGCTAGGGGAAAACAAGAGAAAGGAAACAAACAAAAAAATAACCAACCCCCAAAAAGCAGCAAAATTATAGATGATATATTACAATACAACTTAAAAAATTACTTACAAAACATTATACAGGCCGCCGGCTCAGCACCAGGGGGCACACCTCTGCTTTTTAAGAAAACTAAAAAGCAAAGACTGGTGCCCCTTTAAATTTCTTTTTATCGGACGGCACCAAGAAAATAAATTTTTACCTTTTTTTTTTTAATTATTATTTTTTCCTCCCCTCCCTCCTCCCCCAAGCACTGGGCTGGGTTAATCTCCATGCAGAAATTCACTTCTTGGGTTTTTTGGGGGAAATCCAAAATTATGCCGCAGGGACCAGTATTGATGGTTGTATCCACTCCTTTAAATAATATAATTAATTTAAAAAATAAAAAACACAGTAAAAACACAACGTTCTTCTTCCTTACTTCCTTCCACGGGCTAGGGATAGGCTTTGTCGCAGGCTTTTTAAACACGCCCTTTGTAAGAGGGGTGATTTGCAATGACTGGAGGTAGGACTGAGGACAGGGACTGGAACCCTTTTGAGCTAACGGGTGCAGCGGGAAAGAGAAGTAGCACCTTGATGGGAGAGGCAAGCTTTTTTCAGATTAATTAGCCTTGATTAGCAGAGTAGCAGAGTCAAGTGGCCACTCCACCTATATGCGTCAGGCTGGGCCAGACTGCAGAGCCCAGGTAGGTCGGTGCATTGTCAGGGGTAGATAGTGACTGTTGCTGTGGGGTTGCATACAAAGAGGATAACGCTCCTGGAAACAGATGTGTCCCTGGGTCCATTCCCATCTGACCCCGAGAGACCGGCTTTGGAGCACGAGGGTTGCGTGGTGCAAATCCACACACACAGAGAGGTACAAGAGCTCTCTTGGTGCTAATCCCAAACACATGCCAGCAGTGCTTGACCAGCCTGCCAGCATCATCCCAGGCTTGCTCACCACATTAGGCTTTAAAACCCTCCGGCTCTCCAGGCAGAGAGCAAACTTGAGTACTGTTCCCTCTGCTTGATGGGTGTGCTCCTCGAGGGGTTCCCCCTGGGGTGGTGGGGCCTGTGGGAGAGGGTAGAAAATAAGCCCTGGGAATGCTGGGAAAGAGCAGTGGGATTCAGAGGAAGATACAGGGAGGAAGGGAGCACTGCTGGGCGCCAAGGGAGGTAGCCAGTGGATCTGTTAAAAATTTTCCTCTCTGTCTCTCTACATATTAAAATATAGATTTATTCTAAGCGTTAAAGTCTCTTTGGCATCTCTCCAGACCCTGGTCCCCATGGGGGTGGCAGCGGCGGTGTGTCGGTCTCGGTGCTTGTGGGCAGGGTTGGCACCTCGGCTCCTCGCAGCAGCAGGTGGGTGACACGATGCGAGGGCAAGGCGGGTCCTGCTGCTTCGCTGCTCAGTGGCGGTGGGGGGATGCAAGGATGCAAGGTTTGCCCCACTGGAGGCCAGGGTTTGGCAGGGAGGGTGATGGTTTGGTCCTAGCCGAGGAAACAGACTGGGCCCACCTCGAACCCGAACCTCTGTCCGGGTTCGCCGAAGTCCATGACACGTACATCCAGCAGCGGGAGCTGCTCCAGGCGGGGCGTGCTCACCTCTAGCACCGTCCGGCTGGAGCCCTTTCGTGCCTGCAGGGGAAGGGAGGCAGGCGGATGGGTCAGGGGCTGGGGGGCACTGGGAGCACCAGTCTGGGACAGGCTCACACAGGACGAACCCTTCTCTTTTGTCCAACGGCCTCTGCTACTCCAGCATTACCCAGGCTCAACCCTGGAGTGTCTCTTGTCCAGCCACCCCTTCTCCGTGGACCCTGGCATTTCACTGGATCATGTCTCACCAGGGCATCATACTTACACTCATGGCACGCCCCAAAGGAGAGATCCTACCTTCTCTCAGTTCTTTCATCCCTCCATCTGAGTGTCTTCTAGTGCTTCCTCTCTCCTTGTTACCCATTTGTGCCTTCACCCATCCCTTTCTCTTCAACTTTCTCTCCCCATGTCTCCTCCAGACCCCATGTGTCTTGCATCCACTGACATCCCTGTCCCCACCGTCCACCTCTGCCTGCTCCCCTGCCGCACTCACCGAGCAGCCGTCCATCACAGCTTTGATGTAGGGGCTGGTGTCATAGCTGATCTCCTCCTCGTTGGCAGCCAGGAAGCGGAGGGCATGCTGGTGGTCCCTGGAGATGGTGCTGTGCCAGGCCACCGAGCGGTGGCAGTGGTAGGTGAAGTTCTGGCGGGCAGAGACACTGAGGAGCCGTAGGAAGGTCAGCTGCACCACGCCAAGGGGCTGGCTCTCCGAGTCCATGTAGGAGAACTGCAGGACCAGGACATGAGTTAATGGGGGCTGATGACCAGAGGCATGTGAAAAGCGGGGTCTGCTGGGATCTAGACCACCCCAGATGAGACAGCTGGGGAAGAGATGATGTTCAGAAAGGCTGACAGCTTCAATGTCACGTGGGAGACACTTCTCTTTCTCCTTAGAAACGGAGAGGAAGAGAGGCATCCAGCCACTCCTGACATAGCACTGAGGTAAGCGGCTGGGGACACACTAAGAGTGTTATAGGAGAGAGCAACAAAACTAAGTCAGAGCGCAAGCAGGGCGCTTGGGAAAGAGAGGGGGGCTTGCCAGGGGTCATGCGGGACTGACACACGGGCCGGCATTCTTAGACCACATCCTTCCTGGAAGAGGAGGGAGTCTACCTGCAGGGAACGCATCCTTGGGGCCTCACCCATCAGTGCCACAGGGGGCTCAGCCCACCCCCGCGAGCTATGTCCTTACCCTGCTGCCCTCCTGGAACTGACTGAACCACCGCTGGGGCACCTCCTCTTCCCACGCCGACATCTTCACCTGGAAGAGGAGAGGCAGCCATGAGTGAAGTGGGGAGCACCCCATGCCATCCTCTTCTCATGGCCGATCCCCCCTACCCTGCCTCCCAAGACTGCGCTGGGACCCCACATGCCAAGCTGCCCCTGGCTTCGCTCACCTCCTGTACATCCTTGCTGGGAAAGACGCAGGTCTCCCCGCCTGCTGTGAAGTTGCAGTAAACCTTGAAAGAGTCTCGAGCGCAGCCCTGGTTGGGGTCGATCCAGTACTCACCTGCGCAGGGAGGAGAGGGGTCAGCACACGGGGCGGTGCTGCTGCCCTAACTGCCATCCTTCTCCCCCTGCCACCGGCACGGCTCACCGTCAGGCAGGCCTGGGTGGCTGAGCTGCAGGTCCTGGCAGGTGCGGGCAGGGTTGTCCCGGGTGCCCATCGGGCGCCGCAGCCCCTCGATCTCCTGCTTGAGGGAGTTGAGGGAGCCGAAGATCTCCTCCATGCCGTCGGCGTAATCACGAGCCGCCTGGTCAGCAGCCGCTCTCTCTCCATCCTCGCCCTCCTCCTCATCCACAAGCTTGCTGGCGTCTATGGAGCGCTTGCTCTTCTTGGGCAGCTGGATCGGCAGGGGCTGGATCACCTCCCCGGGGGGTCCCTGTGGCAGGCACAGCATTGTCAGCACCCAAGCACAGGGGGCTGTGAAGCCCCCACTCCTCAGGGCCCCAACCATGCCGTGCTCAGGCTGTGAGATAGGAGACATCCCTCCACATCCATTCCTGGGTGTCATTTTACCTACCTATACCCCCCCCCCACCATGCCATCCCTTCCCTGGTGCCAACGCTTGAGTCACTCACCGGGTGTCCAGGGGGTCCTGGGGGTCCACGTTCACCTTTGGGTCCTGCTTGGCCCTAGAGGAAACAGACAGTCACGGATATCAGCCTTGGGAAGGACTGAAGGTGGTGGCAGGGTGGGGCACCGGCTCGGCACTTACCATGGCTCCCTTGGCACCTTTGGGACCAGCTGGGCCCTGCAAAGCAAGACCAGGTCTGTCAGTGACCGGAGCTGGCATGGTGGGGTGGGGAGACAGCAGCCCCCCACAAACACAGGGAGGGAAACTGGAGGCCCAGGTGCAAGAACGAGCGAGGGGGAGCGAGCATCAGGGCTTGGAGAGGGCAGCACGTGGGGGGCACTCACAGGAAGTCCAGGGGGGCCAGCGGGGCCGATGGGTCCAGTAGCACCAGGGATCCCCTACATGACAGGAGAAGAGCAGAAACCAGTGTGAGGAAACTGCGACAGCCCCATTCCCACCTCCCCCAGCACCCTGCAGGACTCCCCACTCCCAGACCCACCCCCCCCAGGTTGTCCCCTGTCCCCCTGCCCACCTGTGTGGACCCCTCCCGACCACAACCCTGTCCTCATTCCCCCCACAGGGTCCCCCATTTTGCAGGCCCCCGCACTCACAGTTTCTCCTTTCTGCCCTGTGGAGCCCTGGGGGCCAGGGAGACCTCGGTCTCCCTTCTCCCCCTGCTCCCCTGGGGGTCCGATCAGGCCGATGAGACCAGGGTGGCCCTGGGGAGACACAAGAGGAGATCAGCACGCAGCCGCAAACAGGGATTTGGTGGGTTCCCAGGTGGGGCACAGCACTCAGGGGACACATAGGAACCAGCCTACCCAGTGCTGGCTGCCCAGCGAGGTTTAGGGTCTTGGCCCCCAAATGTGGGGCATGCCCCACACCAGGGTGCCCCAGTCCCCGACTTGTGTTGGTGACCCAGAGCACGGGTCGCTTGCTGCACCTCACTCACCTTCTCTCCTTTAGCACCGGTATCACCTTTGAGGCCGGGGAGACCCGGGGGACCCTGCAGAGGTACACAGGAGATGTGGGGAGCATAAAGTGGGGGACCCCTACTTGGGGTGCCACAGCAGGGGAGAGGGGACCACACTCACCACTGGTCCTGGGGGTCCAGCCTGGCCTGTGGTCCCTGGTTTGCCTTGTTCTCCCTGCGCAGGCGAGAGGACAAGGTGAGCCTCTCCGGTCTGGAGTCGGTGCCACCAGTGGTGGCACACACCCCGGCCAGCCCCCTGTGAACTGCGGGCACAGTGACAGGTCCCAGCCCCCTCCCAGGGAGACAGTCAGACCCTTGCCCCTCTTCTGCCCTGTGCCAGCAGACCCCACTGCGCTTTCACCCCGAGCACGGGACCCTGGTGCCCTGTCACCGGGATGTCAGCACTTACCACTGAGCCAGGCAGACCTCTGAGGCCATCGGGGCCCTGCTTCCCAGCAAGGCCCTGGGGACCCACGGGACCTGTCTTGCCAGGAGCACCCACTGCACCCGGTTCTCCCTGTGGGGACAGAGGAGCTGGATGAGACCGATCCCGTATGCCAGTGCACGGAGCTCAGCCGCACCGCTGGGGTCTCCTCACGGGGCATCGCTGGACCCTAGCGTGAGGGGGTCCATTAAATCGCTCACCTTTGCGCCCTTCTCACCCTGACGCCCTTCAGGGCCGGGGGAGCCGGCTGGGCCCTGCAGAGAAGAGAAACAGGGCGGTGAGGGACAGGGACATCCAGGCAGGTGGCACAGGATGTGTCACAGGCAGAGCTGGGCTCACCCAGCGCTTACCCTCTTCCCCAGGGGACCGGGAGGACCGTTCTCGCCTGTCGGACCCGGCGAGCCCTACGGAAGGAGAAGAGAAAGAAGTCGAGTGAGCTGGCCTTGTCCCAGAAACAGGACGGAGAAGAAGGCAAGGAGGAGGATCCCGTGCCACGTGAGGAGCACCCAGAGGGATGGGAGGATCCCAGGACCAGGGAGATGAGATCCAACGGCTGCGGAAGGGAGGACAGGCTGGGGTCCCCACACCCCAGTGTTCCCAAAGCAGTGGGGTCAATCTGGTCCCAAACCTTGCAGGGGGTTCTGGTTGACATGTCTCCGCCCAGGGCAATGGTGAGAGGGTAACACACTGGAACGGGGCACTCACCGGCTCTCCAGGCTCTCCGTCCTCTCCACGTTCGCCCTTGGCACCATCCTGGCCCTGTCGGGAAGAGAAAACCTGGAGTCAGCAGGAGACCCCCCACACCCCCCACCTCTGAATCCCAACCCCATTCCCAGGGAAGCCCCCTCCAGTGGTTGGAGAAGCCCAGAAGGGGTGGGATGTGACACTCACCCTAGGACCCATTTCACCTGGGGGTCCGGGGTCACCTGGAAAGCCAACGGGACCCTGAAACAGAGAGAGCTGCTAGCCTGAGGGGACCCCAGACCTCCACCCCAAGGGGTCCCAATGCCTTCCTGGAGCAAACCTCCCTCCCCGTGTTCCCCGCATCCTGGGCGGGGACACGACACTCACGGGGTTGCCCTTGGGCCCGTCATCGCCGGGGGGCCCTTTCCCTCCAGGCGGTCCTGCAGCACCGGCAGCTCCGGCTTCTCCCTTCTCCCCTCGCTCTCCTCGCGGGCCCTGCAGTACAAGATGGGGTCAGCAGCTGGCAGGAGCAGCTGGGGGACGGGGACAGATTGGGGGGTGTCTCTGCCGTCACTCACCTTGACTCCTGGCTCCCCTTGGATTCCCGGGGCTCCCGATTCACCGGGGTCCCCCTGCAACAAGAATAGAGAGAAGTCAAGTCCCCCCCCCCAGTGCCACCCTGTCCCTGCTCTGGGGTCAGTCCCTTGTCCCACAGCACCATGGCCTCACCCCACCTCTGCACCCCAATAGTGCGGCTCCCGTCCCTGTCCCAGTCCCCCCCACCCCGGTAGTGAGCCCCGATGTCCCAGGACGTACCTTCTCACCAGGAGGTCCCAGGTTCCCAACGCCTCCGGGGGGTCCCTGGGGTCCCTATGGGGTGGGGGGGTGGGAAAGCAGAGCCGGTCACCCCAGCATCCCACATGGGGAAGGGCAGGGGGGCAACAGGGGGAAAGTGGGGTCACTTACATCGGCTCCAGAGGGTCCAGCTGGGCCACGGGGACCTGGGGGTCCAGGTGGGCCCTGGGAGGGACAGGGAGAAAGCACAGAGTGAGAATGTTCCTGGGCTACCCCCCCAGAGTGACACAGGGCCGGGGGCGGGGCAAGGTCACTTACCATGGGGCCCACATCACCCGTTTCACCCTTCTCACCAGCTGGACCCGGCAACCCCTGGAGTGAGAGAGAGCATTAACAAGGCAGGGGGGGCATAGCGGGTGATGGGGGGGGCAGATGTGGGGCACTGGGTGGTGGGGGGCAAGCAGCGATGAATATGTAAATGGGGGGCACATCTGGATGCAACGCGTGGGAGGTGCAGAGAGCTGGGGCACAGCTGGATGGGGATAGGTGGGTGGGGGGGCACAGCTGGATGGGGGCACCAGGGGATGCTTCCAGCTGGGCACCCAAACCCCCAGCCCCTTCTGGGCATGTGTGTGTGTGTCGTGTCCCCCCCGCTCCCCCAGTCTGGGGACAGGCAGGACGGGTGCGGTGGCACTGCCCCAGGGTGAGGGGGTGGCTGTGGGGTACTGGGGCGGGGGGGGGGGCTGCTCACCTGGAGCCCGATGGGGCCGGGGGGGCCATTGAAGCCCCGCGTCCCCTCGTCGCCCTTGGCCCCGAAGTGTCCCTGGGGACCTCTGGCACCCGGTTCCCCGTCAGCACCCTGCAAGGTGGGAAGGAGGGTCGGCTGCCGCTCGCCCCTGGGGACCAGACCGGAGGACAGGGACGTCTCCTCACCGAGACCATCCCCTCTCCTCGGCGTGACCCCAGGGGTGACACAGAACAACCCCCCCCCGCCTTTTTGCATCGTGCCCCCAGCCGTGGTGGTTGCCCTGCCTCCAGGATACTCACGGCTGCTCCGGGCTGCCCAACCGACCCGATGGGCCCAGGGGGACCAGGAGGACCCTGTGAGGGAGGGAAGGGGTCAGCGAGGCTGGGACAGCCCCAGAGGACAGTGGGGACAAGGTCTGGGGTGAGGGGGGGGGACACCAGTCACACTCACGTGCTCGCCCTTATTGCCTTTGCTGCCCTTTTGTCCTGGCTCGCCCACCTCACCCTAGGGGGGAGAAGGAGGGTGCTTAGCGGTGAGAGGGGGACGACGACATGGGGACACCAGGGCAGGGTCAGACCTCACCTTGTCACCGTCCTCCCCAGGACCGCCGGGGGGGCCGGCTGGGCCAGGTAAACCCACGGGACCCTGAACGCCATCACGGCCAGCGGGACCCATGGGGCCCTTCTCACCCTAAAGGGATAGGAAAACAGGGGGGAGTGAGGGGTGCAGGCACCCACCCCCTTGCACCCCTCCCGGACCCACTGCCTGTCCCTGAGGGATGCCAGCGGGATGTCCCTGGGCACTCACAGGAACTCCTTTCTCTCCGGCGGGGCCTGGTGGTCCTTGCGGTCCCGGTCGTCCTGGGGGGCCAACGGGACCACCTTGTCCCGGACCACCTCTCTCCCCAGGAGACCCCTGGGGAAAGATGGAGGGTGGGGGGTCTCAGCCCGAGGAGAGCCATGGGGCCGTGGTGAGCAGGACACCAGGGCTCATGGAGGGGGGAGACACTCACTGCGGGTCCTGGGGGTCCCGCCGGTCCCTCGTTGCCTTTCAGCCCCGGGCCACCCTGCAAGGGGGAGGGGGGGCCGTGTCAGTGTGATGCTGCTGGGCGTGAGGGGTGGGTGGGCTGGGGGTCCCGGCTGAGCCAAGGATGGGATTTACTCACCGGGGTGCCAGGCAGACCCCGCTCACCGGGGAAACCCCGTAAGCCGGCAGGACCGTCCTTCCCAGGGGAGCCAGTGGGGCCGGGGTCTCCCTAGGGTGTGAGGGGGTGAGATAGGGGGGGCTCCACACCCCGGTACCCCATCCCACTCACCAGGGATTGTCACGGTGCCCACAGCACCTTCCCACCCTGACCCACCACCTTCCCACCATCTCACCTTGGTGCCCTCCTTGCCAGATGGTCCCGGTAACCCTTGTTCTCCTGGGGGGCCGGGGGGGCCTGGGTGGCCTCTCTCCCCCATGGGGCCAGACTCACCAGCAGCTCCCTGGCACATGGTGGGGGGAACATGAGTCAGTGTAGCCCCTGGGGGGAATTGGGGACCCCCCCATTCACCCACACAAAAAACCCCCATGAGCTCACCTGAGGTCCCACCACCCCGGGGGGGCCAGGGGGGCCGGTCTTGCCTTGGAAGCCCTGGAGGAGAGATGAAAAAGGGTCAGGCGGTGAGTTTCAGCACCAGGAGTAACTCTTGAGTAAGTCAAGAGTAGCCTGGGAGTAGCAGTGCATCCCTGAGGAGGGACAGAGGGGGGGTGAGGAGGGAGGGGGGGGTTGGGGACAAGCGGAGGGGACAGGAGAGCTGCTCGAGGGGCAGCGTGGGTGTCAGCACAGTGAAGGGGGGGACAGACACACTTACGACTTCTCCTCGCTGGCCGGGGTGCCCGGGGAGCCCGTCCTTGCCGGGGGGGCCCTGCGGGGAGAAGAGCGGGGGGTGAGCGGCACTGGGGACACCTCATGGGTTGGGTGGGGTGGAGGGGGGGGAACCCCACTACTTACGGGGGGTCCTTTGGGTCCTGGGAAGCCGTTGGGTCCCTGCGGTCCTGGCAGGCCCTAGAAGGGAGAAGAGTGGGGTGGTTACGGCACTGCGGGGACAGTGCTAATTAACACAGAGCTCGTTAGCAGAGCATCACCGAGCCCCCACCCCCAGCATGAGCGTTGTGCGCCGGGGGTCTGGGTGACAGTAGGCACTGGGGGGGTGGTCACAGAGCCCGGCACAGGCATGGTGGCCGCAGGGTGGGTGGCTGGTGAGGATGGCACCAGGGGACACCAGCTGGGATCCCCCCTAAATCCAGACCGGGACACCCACTTACCCGTTCACCCGGAGGTCCGTGGGGGCCGTCGCTGCCAGACGTGCCCTGGGGAAGCGAGGAAGGGGAGAGGTTTTGGGTGCCCAGCAGGTGACCGGCTCCGGCGCACTTCGGTGCCAGAGCCGCCTCATGCGTGTGCGATTGCACACGCACAAGGGTTTGGGGTCACCCCAGGCCCCCCCCCCAAAACTGACCTTCGCCCCTGACTTTCCAGTGGCTCCTCGTGGTCCTCGCTGGCCCCTGGGACCCTGTGGGGTGGGGGGGTGACGGATGGTTTATCAGCCCCCCCCACATACACAGGGAGCCCCCCACCCCACAGATTGGGGGGTGCTGGGTCCCCCACTCCCAGGGCGCTGGCTGGAGTACACCCCGGGGGGGGGAGAGGACAACCCCCCCCCACTTAACCATGCCCCATACTCACCGTGGGGCCACGCTCGCCCCTGGGCCCCGATTTGCCAGACAGACCCTATAAGATAGAGCACTTCAGTGACATGATGAGGGGGGGGGACAGGGCAGGGACACCCCCTCCCAGCATTTGTGTGTCCCCTCTGCTTCACGGCTGGTCCTTGAGGGGGACACACACACACGAGTTTAGGGGGTGGGAGGGATCACTCACCCGTGCGCCCTTCTCGCCATTGCTGCCTGGGAATCCGGGGAAACCTTGCGATCCCTGGGGATGGAGAGGAGTTGGGGTGAGGGGTGATGGGGGGGGGGGTGGGGCATGTGGGGCAGCCCCATAGCTGCCAAACTTACCTTGGGACCCTGACGGCCCGGGTAGCCGGGCAGGCCTGGCACTCCCAGCTTCCCCTGTGGGACACAGACATGACAGGGGGGGTGTCACGGGGTGCCCACAGGGGTCTTCACTGGCCCCGTGGCAACGGCATGCCATCCCCCCACCCCTCACCGCCACGGCCGTGTCCCCTCACCTTCTCTCCGACCAGCCCGATGGGACCGGGGTCACCGGTGGGTCCCGTCCGCCCCTTGGGACCTTCGGGTCCATCCTCACCCCGGGAGCCCGGCACGCCGACTTCACCCTGCGGGAGATGCCGGGGTGGGGGGCATCAGGGTGGTCTGACCAGGGCAGCAGCCCTTGGGGGGGATGTCAGGGAGCCCCACCCCCACCCCGCGCACCTACCCGGTCTCCTTTGACGCCCATGTCCCCCTTGAAGCCAGGGAAGCCTTCCTCGCCCTGTGGAAGAGGATGAGGATGGAGATGCTGGCATCGAGGCGCAGGGGACAGTGACACAGCCCGGCTGCCGGCCGAGGAGCACCGCACCGTGGGTGGGGTGGAGTTGGGGGGGTACAAGGACAGACACCCACCTTCTCACCCTTGTGTCCTTTCAGCCCCCGGATGCCGTCCACTCCCTAGGGAGAGAGGAGCGGGGTGACCCCTGGCGCGAGAAGGCGTCACGGCTCCGGATTCCTCCCGGGTTTTTTCCCCCCAAAAAGCAGTGTTGGCCGATATCCACTGGCCCCAGCCCGCCCCCCCCCCCCCAAAAAATCAGGTACTGACCTTCACACCACGTGGGCCTGGGTAGCCGATGGGTCCCTGGGGACCCGAGGGGCCCTGCGGAGAGAGGGGGAGGTTTGTACCGTGGGCCAGGGGACATTTGGGGAGGGTCACCCCCCAACGGGGTCAGGGCTGCCCGTTGCCCCCCCTGGGGTGGGGGGGCAAGAGAGGGGCAGAGCCCGGGGAGGGGGGGACACGTGGTGTGTTACCTGGTTGCCCTTGGTGCCAGGGGGTCCCTCCTTCCCGGGGTGGCCCTGGGGACAGAAGAGGGGACAAGGGGGATGAGGAGAGAGCGTGAGATGGGGCACGCAGCCACGTGTGTGTGTCCCCCCCGCCACCCCCCCGGACCTACAACCAGTCCCTTTGGTGGCTCCATCCCAGCCTGGGTTGTCCAGACTGGGGGAGACAGCGGGGTCAGATGGGGCTGGCGCGTGGCCGGAGCATCCTTCGGATGCTGGCTGCATCCCTGCCCCCAGGGCACGGGATTGGTGGTGGGGGGGGGGGGAACGGATGACAGTGCTCAGGAGTGGGGTGACACTGTCCGGGTGTGATGGGGGGTACTCACAGGGGGTCCGTCGGAGCCGGGCATGCCGGGCAAACCGGGTTTCCCTTGGGGACCCTGAGGAGACAGAAACCGGGGTGAGCACCGGCAGCGAGGGGGGGGAGCAGCCTCATGTGTTTCCCCCCACCACCAGTCCCAGTTCCCTTCGCACCACCCCAGGTTCAGGACCCAGCACCCACCTTCTCTCCAGGAGGTCCCATGGCACCTTGTGGTCCTGGGAGACCCTAAAACACAGAGATGGGGGGGGGGGGAGTGTTACCACCCTGTGCCCCCCTACTCCCACCAATGGGGCCCCCTCCCATCTTGCTCCAGGAGGAGGGAAGCTGGGGGTGGTCCGGCTGCTGGCTGAAATGGGGGTGCTCACCTGCGTTCCTGGGGTCCCCTGCTGGCCGGGGGGTCCGGGCTCCCCTTGCGGCCCCTGGGACAGTCAGAGACGGTGGGTTAGTGCTTGTGTCCCCAATGGGGTCCTCACCGGTGTCCCCAGTGGGACATGACTTGTCCCTGGGGGGGGTATCATGGTGGGGACGGGCACCCCACAGAGGGACACTGGGGGGGACACTGCTGCGGGCAAGCTCACGGCACCCAGGTGGGATGAACTGGCCACCCCCCCCGCCCCCCGAACTCACCAGGTTCCCCTTGGGACCGACGGGACCGTCCATGCCACGCACGCCCTGCGGAGGAGATGGGTGCTGAGGTGGGGGACACAGGACACGGCGGGTTTGGGAGAGGACGGGGATGAGGGTCTTACTACAGCACTTACCGGGGGGCCGGGGATTCCTGGGGGGCCTTTGGGGCCGAGCAGACCTCTGGGTCCCTGTGAGGGCAGATGGGGCATTAAGGGGGCACCCAAGACAAGGGGGTCTTTTCTCCCCGAAGTGGTGGGAGTGTGATGTCCCCCCCACCCCAGGATCACAGCGACATCCCAGCAGGGCCCAGCGGGGCCGTGGCACTGCTTCGTCCCCCCTCCTCAACCTCTGCAAGACCCCCCCCCCGCAGTGGGTGCAAGAGCCCGTACCGCTTCTCCGGGGAGTCCTCGGGGTCCCACCTCTCCATCGTCACCCTGCGGAGGGAGAAGGGGGGACATAAGCAGGGACGGCGGGGGATTGAGGGGGGGTCCAGGCTGTCCCACCCCAGTGGTACCCACACCCCGAGCCACTCACCCTCTCGCCATCCTCACCGGGGGGTCCCGGCATCCCCTGCGAACCAGTTTCACCCTACGGGACAAAAAAATCCCAAACCTGGGTCAACCAGCGGGTATGGTTGTGCCGCGATGGTGCCAAGGGGGTGTGACGGGGGGGGGTGGAGCGGGGGGGGTGGGTGGGTGTTGGCACGGTGGGGGGGGCGCGGGGAGTGTGTGTGGGGGGGTGTCAGCAAGGTAAAGGGGGTGTTGAGCGACGTCGAGGCGGCGTGAATGCGCTCAGTGTGCGCCGTGAATGGGGGCTCTGTGCCGGCCGGAGGCGGTTGGCGGCGGTGACGGCATGAGCCGCGTGTTTGCTCAGGCCGCGGTTTACGGGTGCAGCCGGTGACGGGGTCCCGGGGAAGAAGGAGGGGGGGGGGGTGGAAATGTGGGTACCCCCCAAACCAGGGGGAGAGGCAGCGGGGTGTGTGGGCAGGAGCCGGGGAGGGCAATCCCGGGAATACCGTCCTCCCGGTGACTCACCCGGTGGCCTTTGTCGCCCGGTAGCCCCGGCAGCCCGTCGAAGCCGCGGTCACCCTTTGCGGGGGGGTTACAGAAATGTCACCGAGGTGCCACCCCTCGGAATTGGGGCAGACACCTCTTGGATGCTCCCCGGGATCAGCGACAGCCAGGATCTGGGATCAGACCCCCAGAGCGGTGCTGCCCCCCCCCTCGCCCCAATCTCTCCCCACCCCATGGAATCAGTTTGTTCAATCCAGGATCCATCCCCGCTCCCATCCCAGCTCTGATCCCATGGGATCCCTGTATCCCAATCTGCCGTGGGGCTGCCAGCCCGGTGCTGGGGGGGGGGGGGGTGGTCCCCAGCAGAGCTGTTCTAGGACATGGGTGGGCACCCAAGGGTGCTCCAGGTGTGGGGGGGTCCCCAATGCTGGCTCGGGAGCATCCCGGCCGTTACCTTAACACCGGGATCACCGGGCATCCCCCGTGCGCCGTCAGCTCCCGGTCGGCCCTGACGGATACAGAGGGGGTGAGGGTGGGGGGCACAGACACCACCCCCCCAAAAATCTCCTCCCAGCCCCTCCAACTCACCCTCCGGCCAGGCTTTCCTGGGGGTCCGGTCAGGCCCTGAGGACCTCGGGGACCCTACAGAGAGGAAGGGCAGAGTGTTAACGAGGTCCTGGATAACGAGGTGAATGAGGCAGTGTTTTGGGGGGGGGTGTCTGCTCGCCCCTCCCCTGTTCTTGGGGCTCACCTGGGGGCCGAAGTCTCCGGACTCCCCCTTCATGCCGGTACTGCCGGGCTGCCCCTGCAAGGAAGAGTGGGGTGGGGGGCAATCATAGGGGTTCTCCACCCCCCCCCCCATCCCACAACCCCTCCCCAACCCCACAACCCCCCCTTATGCTCCCCATCCCCAAATTCCACCGGGACGCTGATACCCACCATGGGTCCAGGACGGCCAGTGTACCCCATGGGTCCAGGGGGGCCCCGCAGGGCCAGCTGGGGGGGGGCGAGAAGCAGAGGGGGGGGTTATTCCTCACTTGGGGGGGGGATATGGGGGCAAAACCGGGGGTGGGGGTACCGGGTGCAGGATGCAACCCCTGGGCATCCCCAGGTTCAGCATCGGTGGGGTGCGAGCAGCACCCATCAGAGGGTCTTAGGGGTGGGGGTCTCCCATGAGCCTCCCCCCCCCAAAATGCTGATATTCCCCCCCCTTCAACTTACCCGGGCTTGCTGCAGGATGGCCTGAGCCTGCGCCTCCTGCGCGGCCACCACCGGACCCTTGTCCCCGCCGCTGCTCCCGAAGCGGAACTGGGATGGGAAGATGGTGGGAATGGGATGGTGATGGGGGGGGCCTCCCCAAAACGGGGGGGGGTGGGGGGAAGCCATCCCATCACCCCTTACCCAGCTGCTCTGCCCCACTCACCGGCAGCATCATGGAGGTGCCGGGGGGTCCGGGGGTCCCGTCGGAGCCGGGGAGGCCGGCGCGGCCAGGGGGACCCTGTTGGGGGCAGGTTGGGGGGTGTGTGTGTGTGCCAATGGGATAAGGGAGGGGGGACCAATGCCACCATGGAGGTTTTCAGAGGGACACCCCCCCCCAAGCCCATACTCACCCTCTCACCGGGCTCTCCTGGGGCTCCTGGGGGTCCCTGCGTCCCCGGTGGTCCCGACATGCCCTGGGGGGGGGGGGGGGGGAGACAGACCAGAGACATGGGGTGATGGTGGCACTGGGGGTAGGGGGGGGTCACAACAAGGTGCTACCACCCCACCCCATAGCATCACCCAATGGGGGGGGGGGTGTCTTACCGCAGGTCCCTCGGGACCAGGGGGTCCCTCCACCAACATGCCCTGTGGGAGGAGAAGGGGGGGGGTTTAGGGAGACAGAGGGTGGCCCTGGGATGGTGTCACCGGCCAGGGTGGGGGGGGGACACCACAAACTGGGGGGGACACAGGACAGGGACACACACGTACCGGTTCGAGGACGGCGGGCTCGCCCTTCTCGCCCTTGTAGCCCCTGACGCCGCGCACAGCCTGGGGGTGGCAGACATGTAACCCCCCCCAAGAGGGACCCGTCAGTGCAGGGCACCCAAGGGACCCCGCGTGTTCCGTGTGTCCCCCCCCCATCCCGCAGCCAACCCCACCGTGGGGGTCTCTGCCCCCCCCCCACGCTGACATCCCCGTTAATGCAGCCTTAATCAAAACCCAAATACACACACCCCCTCCTCAAAAAGGGAGGGTCAGGAAGGGGGAGGGGGGATTTAGAAACTGGGGGGGGGGCACAACACCCCCAGTTCAAATCCCAGTGGTCCCCCCCCGAGATGGCGGTGTTGGGGGGGGTGGAATTACCTCATCCCGCAGCGGTAATTAACACCAGCGCCATCATTAATTGGGGGGGGGAGCAGCGAAGCACACAGGGGAAAAAGGGGGGGGGTGATGATGTCACACGCAGCCTGAGTGACATCACACCCTAAGCAAGGGTGAAGGCATGCTGCGAGGACAAATGGCGAGGTGGGGGTGGGGGGAGAAGGACGACGACACGCGTGGGGCAGAGCCAACACCAGGGAGGGGATGAGACAGACGGACGTGGAGACAGGACGGACGGATGTGGAGACGAGCCAGGACGGACACTCAGGACTCCCCCCCACTCCCCCCCCCAACTTACGCCCAGCTCCTCAGGGTGGTCCGTATAGACGTACTCATACGCCCGGCCTGGACCCCCATCCTCCTCCTCCTCCTCCTCCTCCTCCTCCTCCTCCTCCTCCTGCCGCCCCGACGGCGGGGTGATGGGCACCCCGAGGAGACATGGCGTTAGCGGGCGCACAGATGGATGGGGAGGGGGTGAATAACCCCCCCCCACCCGCTTCCCCACTGCACCCCCCCAACCCCATCCCATGGCGGGGACCCCGGGGTCCGGGGTGGGTGTCGTGTCCCCCCCCGGGTGTTACCTGCGTCGGCCCTGTCTCCTCCCAGGAGGCACCGTCGGGGTCCCGGGGGGGGACCGGGGCATAATCTGGATACGCGGTGGCCCCCCAAGGCTCCTCCGTGGGGGGTAGACCCCCATCCTGGGTGGGGGGGGAGGAGGTAGGGAGGGGGAGAGGTCATGGGAGAACAGGCGAAACGGACGGACAAACGGACAAGCGAAGCGATGGATGATGGAGACGTGCAGCCAAGGCGGGGGGGGGCGGTTAGTAGGTGGCTCCCCAAAAACACACCCGGATTGTTTTGGGGGACAAAGCGATCGCAGGGCGGGGGGTGGGGTGGGTGGGTGACAGAAATAAAGGTGGGAGATAACTGGCTGGAAAGGGCCCCCTCCCCATCTTTCCAGCGTTCCCCCCACTTTATTTCCATTGCCGGGACGTCACCGAGTGGCCCCGTGGTGGGACGGACGGACGGACTCGGGATCGTTCTCTACCTGCTGGTAGCTGTTGCCTTGGCTCCTGACCCCATTCCCGGGGGGGGGGCTCAACCCCATCTTGCTGTTTTCGGGGGGACCCCCATTCCCGGGATGGTTCCCAGGGGATTTCCCCTTCCCAGGGGATTTGCTGTAGGTGGGTGCCGTGTTCATCATCCGTTGTTTTTTCAGGGTGCCGGCCCTGGGGGGGCCCTTGGGGTTGGGGCCGGGGGGGTTCTAGCTCCCAGAGTGGCGAGGAAGAGGACGGCGGCAGCGGCGATGAAGAGGCAGCAGCAGCGACAACACACCCACACACAAACCCACCCGGGGGGGGGAGCAATTTGGGGGGGGGGGGGGGAAGACAAAACACAAAGCACCCAGTGTGAGGTCCCTGGGGACGGCATGAGTTGGGGGGGGGACGACACACAACCCCTGGGTGCAGCATCCCCCATGCACCCCCCCACCCCCGCCATTGCCTTCCATGCTCCTGCTTGGGGGGGACACACATGACTGCAACACAACTGGGACGGACAGACGGACGGACAAACGGACAGACAGGCCCCTGCCTGCTGTTACCTCTTCAGGGACCCCCCCCGGGGGGGGCCCATCCTCACTATTAGTGTAGTAGTAGGGGTACTCGTAGTACTCCACAGCCTCCTCGGAGTACTTTGGGGGGTGGGGGGGGGGGATATGACACACGACAATGGGGGGGCGAGAAGAAGCAAACGTCACCGAAACGCAGCCATTATCGAGGCGGGGGGGGGACACACCGGGGACATGTCATGTGTCCCCCCCCACCGCAACCCCATCCCCTTTACAGGGGTTAAACCCACCCTGGAGTAAACACCCCCCCACCCCATCCCCAAGGAGAAGCGTGTGTCCCCCCCCACACACCTCCTGCCGCTGCCGGGGGGGTTCCTGCGCCTGGGGGCCGCCGGCCGCCGTCGCGGCGCAGCTGGGACCATAGTGCTCGCAGTAGTCGAACGCCGCTTGTGGGTCGGTGGCGATGAGCAGCTGCTGGATGTCACCCTGCGGGGGCACGCAGTGACAAGGGGGGGGGGGGTGAGATGGGGTGACACCCCCACACACACAAACACACACACCCCTTTCCCCCTCAAGCCCCCCGACCTGGAAAACCTCCTCATCGAGGATACGGGTGCCGAAAACGGTGATGCCGTGGGTGTCGAGGATGGGCCGGGCGCTGCGGGGAAGGGGTCGCGTCTCCTGCTGCCGACAATCCACCAGCAGCGTCACCGACCGCCGGCTGACGCTCAGGGCCACCCGGTGCCACCTGCGAGGAGACGAGGAGGTGGGTACGGGACCGTCGGCGTCGGAAGATGCCGGTCGGCGAGTACCCACTTGCCATCGGCCAAATCGACGCCCCGGAAAAGGGGATAATCCTCGGGGGCCGGGCGGCCGTGTTGGTCTTCGTAGAGGAAGACGGGCGAGCGGCCGAGCTCCACGCCCAGCTGCTGGATGCCATCCTGGTTGTAGACGGAGAGGAGGAATGCCTGGATGCCGGGTTTGGCTTTCACCAAGGCCATGATGGAGAAATCCTCTGGGAATTTACCTGGAGGTGGGCGAGAGGTGGTCGAGCGTGGCACGGAGTGGGTGGGTGGGGAAGGGTCCCTGGGTTCCCCCCGTCACCGGCTTCACCCGCTTACCGGCAAAGAGCTGTCGGGTGGGAGCACTGAGCTGCGCCTGCCGATTTATCCGGTAGGCGACGTCGGAGCCGGCGCCGCGTTGGGAGCAGAAACCCGGCACCTTCTTGACGCCTTCGGGCAGGGAGTGGAGCTGGAGGATCTTCAGCACATCCACGGGTTCTCCTGGGGGCCGGAGGGGACACGGTTGGGTGCAGGGTCCCCCAGGTGGACCCACCACTCCCCCGGCACCACCACAGGCACTGGGAGCGGTGCCACGGGTGCTGTTGAGTGCCGTGGGGTAGTACAAGGTGCCATAGGGTGCTATGGGATGCCCTGGGCACCGCAGGATGCTGTGGGATGCTATGGAGTGCAACAGGGTGCCATGGGTCACCCTGGGCACTGCAGGGTGCCATAGGACGCTGTGGGGTGCCATAGGGTGCCATAGTGTGCCACGGGCTGCTGTGGGTACTGCAAGGTGCCATAGGAAGCTTTGGAGTGCCACGGGGTGCCAGGGGGTTCCCTGGGCACTGCAGGGTGCCGTAGGATGCCATGGGATGCCATAGGGTGCCATGGGGTACCACAGGGATCCGTGAGCACTGCAGGGTGCCGTATGGTGCCACGGGATGCCATAGGGTGCCGTGGGGCACCGTGGGCTGCCCTGGGTACTACAGAGTGCCATGGGGTAAAACAGGGTGCCGTGGGGTGCCCCCGAGCTCTGCGGGGTGCCATGGGGTGCCGTTGGGCACCACGGGCTGCCCCGGGCACTGCCAGGTGCCGTGGGGCACCGCGGGGCACCGCAGCCGTGCCCGTCCCGCCCCGTCCCACCACTATCCGAATTCCGATCTTCCTCCCGGGACGCCCATGAAGGGCGGCTTTGTTCAGCCGCCAGCAGCACCGGGCCGCCGGCGGGGGCTCTCACCAGCGCCTGCGTTCCCCCCGTCCCCGCCCTCCATCGCCGGACCCCCAAACCACCCCCCCCCCCATCCCCGCCCTGGCCCAGTTTCCCCATCGCAGCCTCAGCATCTGCAGAACCCATCAGGGGCAGCAGCCAAACACCGGGGCCGGGGTGGGGGACAACGGATGGACAGACAGACGTGGTGCCACCACACCGCTGCAGCCCGGTGAAACCGGCCAGGACAACCATGGCGAGCACCGGCGTTCCCCCCCCCCCCGCCCCCCCTGCCCCAACCCCTCCATCCCCACTGGGGTGCGTGGCCGTGGGGACTACGCCACGTCCGTCTGTCCGTCCGTCTCCCATCCCCCTCCGCCAGCCCCGGCCTGCGTTTCTCATCAGCCCCATCACCGTGGCACGGGGCTCGTGTGTCCCCCCCCCCACCTCCATCACCGCCCTCGGCGCCTGGCCGCGATGGTTGGGCCATACTGGGGCACTGCGATGGGGAAGCTCGCAGCACCACGTTACCCACCCTCCCCCCCAAAAAAAAACCAATCCACCCCACCCCACCCAGTGTGTGTCTCCCCCTCCCACCCCGTTCTCCGGCCTGGCCTCGAAGGATGCTCAGGGCGGGAAAAGGGGGGCAATCCGCCGACGCCGGGTTCCCTCCTCTTCCTCGCCGCCCGCGGTGCTGGCCCCCTCCCAACCCGGCCGGCACAGAGGCACCTTTCTTCTGCCGGCGACGCCGGGCGAGAGGAAAAGCCATTACGGGCGCATAGCTCAACTCCCGGGGGGCCGGGGCTGGGGGGGGCGGGGGGGTGGAGTGGGGCCCCCCTTCTCCCATCCCACGTCCCCCCCCCCCCCACGTCCCCCGTCCGATGGCATCGGGGCCATCGTCCCCAACCACCTGGCGTGTACCCCCCCATCCTGGGGAGGGGACCCAGGTGGGGGGGCCTGCCTGTTCTCCCCAAGGATGGGGTGCCGGCACCCTGCCTCCTCCTGGGGGGGTGTCTCGGACTCCTGGGTCCTCCTTGGAGACCCCCAGGTCCTCCCCAAAATCCTGGGTCCTCCCCAGAGACCCTCAGGTGCTCCTGGACTCCTGAGTCCTCCTTGGAGATCTCTGGGTGCTCCTGAACTTCTGGGTCCTCCCTGGAGACCCCTGGGTGCTCCCTGAGACCCCCAGGTCTTCCCCAAATTCCTGGGTTCTCCCCGAGACCCCTGGGTCCTCCCCAAATTCCTGGGTTCTCCTCCGAGACCCCCGGGTGCTCCCCAAATTCCTGGGTTCTCCACAGAGACCCTTGGGTGTCCCTGAACTCCTGGGTCCTCCCCAAAGACCCCCCAGATCCTCTCCAAATTCCTGGGTCCTCCCCAAAGACCCCCCAGATCCTCCCCAAATTCCTGGATCCTCCCCCAAGACCCCTCCCTGGGTACTCCCGGACTTCTGGGTCCCCCCGGGGACCCCTGGGTGCTCCCCCAAGCCCCCCAGGTGCTCCGCAGACTCCTGGGTGCTCCCCCCCCCCCAAATTCCTGGGTGTCATCCCCCCCTCCCCAGACTCCCCCCCCCACACATCAACCAGGCAGTTGGGGGATAAGCGGTGTCGGGGGGCTCAGCCGTGGGGTGCAGGGGTCCGAGGGGGAAGAGTGGGGGGCAGGGGAAGGTGTTGGGGGGCTGGGGTGGGGGGGGCAGCAGTCAGCAGCCACCTCCGACTGATCCCGGCCCAAGGAATTTCCAGCGGCTGCTGCCAGGCCGGGAGCGAGTGGAAAAAGAGCCGGAGTCTGGCCGGGAGAGCGGCACCGGCTGGCAAAGCCATCGGCGGGGAGGGGGACAAGGCGGGGGGGACAGAAAGGGGGGGGACCCCATATCATATGTCCCCCCCCAGCTGCAATGGGGCTGGGGGACGCGATGGGGGTGGATGGACGGAGGGACCGAGTCCCCGTCACCCCCAGTGGGGTGACTTGGGGGGGGGGTGAGGGGACCCCCCCCAGGACCCCACGGCCCCTCGGGGACGGCTGGCACCGTCGTTGTCCCCCCCGTCCCCGTCCCTGTCCCCCCCCCCCGGGGTATAAATAGCCCCGGAGCCGCCTGCGGTGGCCACGGGGCTAAAAATAGCCCGGGTGGGACTGTGGTGGCTGGGGCGTGCCGGGGCCATCCCAGTACAGCCCAGTACACCCAGTATGGCCCAGTACACCCAGTTACAGTGGCCCAGCAGCTCCCAGTGCTGCATTCCCCCAGTTCGAGTCCTGTCAGATCTCCCAGTCACAGCCCCCAGTAGCCTCCAGTTCCAGTCCCAGGGTATCTCCCAGTTCCAGTCTGCACACAGTTCACAGTTCAATCATTCCCACTGCTCCCAGTCACCCATTGCCAGCAAATCCCAGTTACGGCATCCACACAGTTCCCATCTCCCAGTTGTCCCAGTTACCGCTTCCCTGTATCTCCCAGTTACAGTCCTACAATACCTCCCAGTATCTCCCACTTAAAATCTCCACACAGTTCCCAGTTGCTGTTACCCAGGACCTTCCAGTTCTCCCAGTTACAGCTCTCAGGTATCCCCCACTGCGCCTCCCAGTTACCACCACTGGGATCCCCCAGTGCCCCCAGTATTGGCTCTGTGGTACCTCCCAGTCAGAGCCCAGCAGCATCCCCTGGTGCTGCATCTCCCCAGTTCCCCCAGTGCTCCCAGTAGCAGCTCCCTGTCAGGGTCCAGCAGCATCCCCTAGCGCTCTATGCTGCCGTTCCCAGTTCTCCCAGTAGCAGCTCCCAGTTAGCGCCCAGCAGCATCCCGTGACGCTCTGCAGTGCGTTTCCCCAGTTGCCCCAGTGCTCCCAGTACCAGCACCCAGCAGAATCCCCTGGTGCTTCGTGCTGTGGCTTCCCCAGTTCCCCCAATGCTCCCAGTAACGGCTCCCAGTTAGCGCCCAGCAGCATCCCTGGGCGCTCCGAGACGCACCTCCCCAGTCCTCCCAGTGCTCCCAGTACCAGCAGCATGCTGGGTCGCTCCAACCTGCACGTCCCCAGTCCTCCCAATTCCCCCAGTGCTCCCAGTCAGCATCCCCAGGACGCTCCAAGCCGCACCTCCTCAGTCCCTCCAGTCCTCCCAGTGCTCCCAGTCAGCTCCCACCAGCATCTCCCAGGCGATCTGAGCTGCTCCTCCCCAGTCCTCCCAGTGCTCCCAGTTAGCTGCTAGCTCCCAGCAGCATCCCTGGGCGCTCCGAGCCGCTCCTCTCCAGTCCCCCCAGTGCTCCCAGTCCCAGCTCCCAGTTAGCTCCCAGTCAGCATCCCCGGGTGCTCCGAGCCGCGCCTCCCCAGTGCTCCCAGTAACAGCTTCCAGCAGCATCCCGGAGCGCTCCGAGCCGCTCCTCCCCAGTGCTCCCAGTCCCAGCTCCCAGTCAGAAGCCCCGGGCGCTCCGAGCCGCACCTCCCCGGTCCCCCCCAGTGCTCCCAGTCCCCCCCCCCAGCGCTCCCAGTTAGCTGCTAGCTCCCAGACAGAACCCCCGGGCGCTCCGAGCCGCTCCTCCCCAGTCCCCCCAGTGCTCCCAGTGACACCTCCCAGTCACATTCCCGGGGCTCTCCGAGCCGTACCCCCCCAGTCTCCCCAGCGCTCCCAGTCCCCAGCTCCCCCCCCCCATCATCCCGGAGCGCTCCGAGCCTCACGTCCCCGGTCCCCCGCCGTCCTCCCAGCGCTCCCAGTCCGCCCCCATACTGGTCCCAGTCCCACCTGGAGCCGCCGCCGCGGGCCGGACCGAGGCGATGCCGAGCCCGAACAGGACGAGGGGCAGCACCGGGCAGGGCCGGGCCATGGCGGGGCCGCTCCGGTCTCGGGGCCGATCGGCGGCTCCGGCTGCTCCCGGTCACGGTCGGGCCCCGAGTGCGCCCCGGCCCCGCCGCCCGCCCGGCCCCAGCCCCGCCGAACCCCCCCCACCCCCGGGCCGGCCCCCGGGCCGGCCCCCGGGGCTGCCCCGGTCCGCCCCCCCCTTCCTCCTCCTCCTCCCGGTCCCCCCCCCCCCCCAGGCCGGTCCGCCCCCTTGCCCCCCCCGCCCCCCCCCCAAGCCCACCTCGGTCCCCGGCCCCGGTTCTGGGTCCGTCCCGTGGCCCCGACCCTGTCCCCATCCCGAGTCCTTGTCCCCAACCCCCTGTCCCCATCCTGTGTCCCATCCTCCCCGTCCCCATCCCAAGTCCTTGTCCCCACCCCCCACCCCGTGTCCCTGTCCCCATCCCATCCCCACTGTCCCCATCCCGTGTCCCCCCTGTCCCCAGCTCCTGTCCCCATCCTGTGTCCCATCCCCTCTGTCCCCATCCCATGTCCTGTCCTACCTCCCAGTCCCCATCCCACATCCTTGTCCCCAGCCTGTGTCCCATCCCCCCGTCCCCATCCCATGTCCTTGTCCTACCTCCCTGTCCCCATCCCATATCCTTGTCCTATGCCCCTGTCCCCATCCCGTGTCACTGTCCTACATCCCTGTCCCATGTCCCTCTCCATTCTAGATCCCTGTCCCAATCCCACATCCCTGTACCCATCACAACTGCCCCAGTCCTGTCCCCATCCCATTATCTTTATCCCTGTGCCCGTCACAGCTGCCCCTCTCCTGTCCCCATCCCAGCCCCCTGTCCCCATTCCCTGTCCCCATCCCAACTCCTCACTCCTGCTCCCTGTGCCCCAACCCCTGTCCCCAACCCAAAGGCTGGTCCCCTTCCCTGTCCCAGGCCCCATCCCCTCCCATTCTTTGTCCCCAGCCCTGTCCTGTCCCCATTCCCTGTCCCGTCCCCATTCCATTCCCTGTTCCCATTACCTGTCCCATCCCCAGTCCTTGGCCCCTGTCCCCATCTGTTTCCCATCCCCATTCCCTGTCCCCATCTGTGTCCCATCCCCATCCCATGCCCCCATCTGTGTCCCATCCCCATCCCGTGTCCCATTTCTATTCCCCTGTCCCCATTCCCTGTCCCGTCCCCATCTGTGTCCTATCCCCATCCCGTCCCCATTCCATATCCCATCCCTAGTCCCCTGTCCCCATCCTGTCCCATTCCGTCCTCCACCCCCATCCCTGTCCCCGTGTCCCATCCCCATTCCATCCCTTCCCCATCTGTGTCCCTTCCGTGTCCCATCCTTATTCCCCTGTCCCATTCCCTGTCCCCTGCTCCCCACCCCGTCCCCCTCACCTGTCCCCCATCCCTACTCCACTTCTCCATCCCCACTCTCTGTCCCCCACCCCACAGAGGATCCCCCCCCACCCCAGACAGGACACGGGAACAGGCAGGAGCAGGCAGGGAGACCAGGAGGGAGGAGGGGGGGTCCCGGCAGGACGTGGCAGCGGGTGCCCCCCCCCCGGTCCCCCCCGGCCCCGCTGCGGTCCAGCCCTGGCCCCGGCCCAGGCGCAGACACTCGGCCCTTCACCGCCGGCACAGAGCCGGCACTGTCCGCCGGCAGCCACCGCCGTGCCGGGACGGAGAGGGGGGTAGCGGGGATGGGGAGGGGGGGGGGGCAATATCCCCTCTGTGTGTCCCCCCCCTCCCAGCCACAGGGGCTATTTCAGGAACCAGAGCTTTGACCCAAAAATAGCTGCGGTGGGTGGAGGTGGTGGCTGCATTGGGGGTGGGACACAGGACAGAGGGGATCCCCCTGTGGTGTTGGGGTATGGGGGGGGCCCTGTGGGGTGGTGGGTGGGCCCTGCCATGGGGGGGGCCCCCCCCCCAAAACAAGCCCCCGAAGCCCCTCGGTGACTGAGAAGCAGCAACTTTAATCACTGAAAATCCAAAGCGACCGGGTTTGGAGGAGAGGGGGACGGGGGGGGGGGGGGGAAGGTTCATAAATGCCGAAGCAGAATAAAACCACAGGGGAAGGGGGGGGAGACTTGGGGGGGAGGGGGCTGTAGGACCTACAATAAAAACAAAGCCCCCCCCCCCTCCCCTCAGCAGCCCCGGGGTGGCCAGGGATTCCCCCCCCCCTCCCCCCTGGCCCCGGGTACCTGCTGCATAGTTGGGGGGTGGGAGGCGATTCAAAGTGCTATCGGGTGCCTGAGTGGTGGTGGGAGGGGGGGGGGGGGAGTTGGGGGGGGCCATGGAGGGAAATGGGGACCCCCCCCAGCCCCGGGACACGCTGTTATGGGGGTGTTGGGGGGGGCTGCGTCATCCCGTGTCCCGTCCCCCCCACACCACCCCGGGGGGTTGCCCCAGCACGACGGCCACCATGGGGGGTTATTTTACAAGGGCCCAAATTTGGAGGAGGGAGGGGCACAGGGGACCACCCTCCCCCGGAGGAGCCCTGTTGCCCCTCCCCCCTCCCTTTTTTTTTTTGGGGGGGGGGGGGCAACGCTCAGGAGAGCTGGTGGGGGGCTTCGAGCATCTCCATGAGGAAGGTGTCGATGGGGGTGTCCCCGATGAGCTTGAAGAAGAAGAGGTGCTCGAGGCATTTGAGGCCGATGGAACGCAGGGCCGGGAGGCGGAGGAGCAGCTTGGCGAACCTTGGGGGGGGCCCAGGGGGAAATTTTAGGTGGGGGGGGGCAGGCACGACACAATGACTACAAGACACCCCCCCCCCCCCCAAAACCCTTTCTCTACCTGCCCTGTTGCTCCGGGTATTTCTGCTTGCAGTAGGACTCGAGGGAGGCGTAGACTTTCTCCCGGAGCAGCTCTACCTCGCCGGGGTTGGAAAGCCCCTTGGCATCTAGGAATACAAAATGGGGTGAAGCGGGGGGGGTCCCCAGAATGTGTCCCCCCCCCCCATGAACCCCCCCGAGAGCCGTACCCGGATTGAAGAGGATGATGGCGCGAAGGCAACCCAACTCCGTCTTATCCATACGCATGTCTCGCATTTTGGAAACCAGTTCGGTCAGCACCCTGTGGCGAGAAGAGAAAAAACCCGGGCGGGTGAGGTGCGTGAGTATGATTTGGGGGGGTTACCACCCCCCCAGTAAGACCCCCTAAAATCCCCCCCCCCCCGACCCCCACCTATCGAAGATGGCCCCCACGCCGGCGCTGTGAGCACTGTTGCGGTGGACGTGGAGGCCAGTGGCCAGCAAGATCCCGTCTTTGACCGAGATGGAGCGGTGGGAGAAGGAGGCGATGAGCAACTCGTTCCAACCTGCGGCAGGGGGGATGACACGGCGTTAAATAACCCCCCCTCCCCTGCCCCCCAAAATCGAGGGGGGGCACCCCTGAGCCCCTAACACGCCCCCTCACCTGCCCCGTCCCAATCCCAAACACCCCTATGTCTCCACTGGCTCCCACCTGTGTCAGGGCAGGGGCCCCAAATCCCCTCAGGTACCCCAAAACCTGCCCCCCATGGGGCAGATATTCTTCCCTCCCCCCAGGCCACTCCCATAGTGCAGACAGTCCCCCCTTTTCCACCCTGGACAACCCCATTTAACCCCACAATGTCCTTTCCATGGAGCCAGTGCCCCCCCTTCAACCTCCTGGGCACCCCCAATGTGAGGCAGACCCCCCTTTTGTGAGGAAAATCCCCTCCTGGACCCCCAAATGCCCCTGTCATGGGGCAAATCCACTCCTGTGGGTCCCCAAACATTCCTTCTATGGGGCAGAACACCCCCCCGTGGGGCAGACCCCCCCTCCACAGGACACATCCCCCCAGGGTTCCTGAACCCCCCCCTCTATGGGGCAGATCTTCTCCTGTGGCCCCCCAGAACCCCCTTCTGTGGGGCAAATGCCCCCCTCCACCCCCCAAAAAAACCTGCTCCATGGGGCAGACATCTCATGCGCAAGTCACATCCCCCTGAAGCTCCCCCCAAAACCCCCCTCCGTGGGGCAAATACACCCTGGCGACATCCAACCCCCGCAAGGAGACCCTAAACACCCCTGCTGTGGGGCAGGAGACCCCAAAACATCCCTTCCCACTTCGTTGTGGGGCTGCCCCCCCCCCCCCCCCCCATTTTCCTCACCCGCCCGCAGCAAGATGACTTGGTCGTCCAGGGGCAGCTCGGAAAAATGGGGGATCCTCTTGGCCCACTCCACCAGCGTGAAGAGCTGCTTGTCGGCGGCCTGGCAGATGTTGGTCACCGGGTCATTGGGCTGATGAGTAACGTGAAGGGGGGGGACACGTAAAAAGGGTCAGCGAGGTGGCCCGGAACCCCCCACCCCCCAGGGACTCCTCGTGCCCCCCCTCCAAAATAACTCACCGAGCTGCCCCCCGTGCCGGCGCCGTCCACGTTTTGGTCCGATTTCTGCTCTACCGCCAACTCGGCTTCTAAAATCTTTTCCACCGGCATTTCCTCGTTGGCGTTGGCCCCCAGGTCACCGTCCCCTTCTTTCTCCTTCCCCCGTTGTCGCTCCTCCTGCACGGCTGAGGACGGAGCCGGTGACGGTGAGGAAGAGAAGAAGATCCGGGAGGTCTCTATCCCGTATCCCGGTGTTCCCGGTTACCTTCCCGTTTCATGCCGGTGGCCAGGCACTTCTGGTAACGGCAGTACTGGCAACGGTTGCGTTGGCGTTTGTCCACCACGCAGTCCTTGTTGTCGCGGCAGGTGTAGGTCAGGTCCTTGCGTATGGTGCGTTTGAAGAAACCTTTGCAACCTTCGCAGCTGTACACCCCATAATGCTTCCCTGCGAGGAGACAAAAGGGGGGGGGGGTCAGTGGTGGGACCCCCAACTTGGCCCCACACATCCCCAAGGTGGGTGGGTGGAAGGAGGGGAGATTTCTGCCCCAGGGTGGCGGGCTGGGGGCAGGATGGAGGTGGCGTCGTCCTCTGGGGTCCACCTCAAGAAGGACCCTGGTGTCCCCATCCCCTGTGGCCCACCCCCACAGAGGACCCTGGTGTCCCTATATCTCACCCTGAGAAAGATCAAGGTGTCCCTGTCCGCTGTCCCACCCTAGAGAGGACCCTGGTGTTCCCACATCCCACCCTGAGAAAGATCAAAGTGTCCCCATCCCGTGTCCCACCTGAGAGAGGACCCTGGTGTCCCCACGTCCCATATCCCACCCTGAGGAGGATCGAGGTGTTCCCATGTCCCACCCCAGGGAGGACCCTGGTGTTCCTCTCCTCCATATCCCGCCCCAGGGAGGGCCGACATGTCCCCATACCCCATTCCGAACATGACTGAGGTGGCCCCAGTCCCTGTCCCACCCCAGGGAGAACCCTGGTGTTCTCGTACCCCATATCGCACCCTGAAGATGACCAAAGTGTCCCCGTCCCTTGTGTCCCACCCCAGAGACAACCCAAATGTCCCCACTCCCTACATCCCACTCTTAGAGAACCCAAATGTCCCCACAAGAACCCCAAGGCTGACCCAGGCATCCTGGTGCCCCATAGGGACCCCACAGAGAGTTCAGACATCCCCACAGAGATCTCACGGAACACCCAGGTGTCCCAATGCCCCACAGAGACCCCACGGAAAACCCAGTACCCCACAGGGACCTCACAGAGGACCCCGGCATCCCCAAAGGCACCTCGCGGAGGACCCCGGCATCCCAATACCCCATGGGGACCCCACAGAAGACCCAGTACCCCACGGGGACCCCACAGAAGACCCAGTACCCCACAGGGACCTCACAGAGGACCCTGGTGTCCCCAGAGAGACCTCACGGAGGACCCTGGTGTCCCCAGAGAGACCTCACGGAGGACCCTGGTGTCCCCAGAGAGACCTCACGGAGGACCCTGGTGTCCCCAGAGAGACCTCACGGAGGACCCTGGTGTCCCCAGAGAGACCTCACGGAGGACCCTGGTGTCCCCAGAGAGACCTCACGGAGGACCCTGGTGTCCCCAGAGAGACCTCACGGAGGACCCTGGTGTCCCCAGAGAGACCTCACGGAGGACCCTGGTGTCCCCAGAGAGACCTCACGGAGGACCCTGGTGTCCCCAGAGAGACCTCACGGAGGACCCTGGTGTCCCCAGAGAGACCTCACAGAGGACCCTGGTGTCCCCAGAGAGACCCTACAGAGGACCCCGGTGTCCCAATGCCCCATAGGGACCACGCAGAAAACCCAGCCACCCCCACAGGGACCCCACAGAGAACCTGGTACCCCATAGGAACTTCACTGAAGACCCCAGTGTCCCGAAAAGGACCTCACAGAGAACCCTGGTATCCCAGTGTCCCATATGAACCCCATGGAAGATCCAGATGTCCCCGCAGGGACCTCACGGAAGACCCCAGTGTCCCCAGAGAAACCCTTACAAAGCACCCAGGCAGCCCAGTACCACCCCCCTAGGGACCCCCCATGGAAGACCCAAGCTCGCAGGTACCTGAGGAGCGATCCCCGCAGATGGCGCAGAGACGTTTGCCAGCGACGCCGGGACCGTGGGGGTGACAAGGGACAGCCCGGATCCCCAAAGGTGGCTTCACGTCATCTGAACTGCTGACGGGGTGCAGCCCCGAGAGGTTGACCGTGGAGTTGATCTGCGAGAGAGAGGGAGGCGGGCAGGGCCGGTGGGAGCCTCCCCCCTACCCTCACCCCAAAATCCAATCCCCTCCTCCCAATTTGGGGGGCTCCCCCCTTACCTGGGGGCTACTGACGGGACCGTAGGCGATGGCGGGGGTGGCGGGGAGCCCCGGGGAACCCATGGAGGAACTGATGACGGGGAAAGGGGAGCCCAAGCTGGCGACGGGAGAGTTGAGGGAGGAGGTCATGGCCGAACCGATCATGGAAGGGTGATGGAGGGGGGCCGACGGCTCCGGCGGGGGGGGGGGAGGCGCTCAGGGATGAACTGTCGGGGCTCCGGCAGTCTAAGGGAGGGGGGGCGATGGGGCGGGGAGTGAGGGACCCCCCCCAACTCCATCAGCCCCTGCTCCCCTCTGGTGCTAAGCCCTAGGGCAGCCTCAAAGCAACACCCCCCCCCAAGCCTGGGACCCCCACACACTGCCCTGTGCCCCCCCCACCCCCGAATCCAGGATCTCCCCCTCTTTGCAGCTTCAGCCCCCCAATACAAGGCCAGGTCCCCCCCCAAATCTGTAAGCTCCTATATGTATCCCCCTTTTGCACCTGCAGCCCCCACCAAATCCACCTCAGGACCCCCCCAAAACCCATAAGCTGCCCCACCACCACCCCACTTAGTACCTCAGGCCCCCACCCGAAACCATGAGCACCCCCCCAACCTGCCTTTGCACTGACAGCCCTCCAACATCACCTAAAGGCCCCCTCAACCAACAAACAACCCCCCTGAAACCTCCTTTTGCACCTAAAGCCCTCCCCAAACCCACAGGCACATGCCTAACATCTCTTTTCACAACTCAGAGACCCCCCAAACCCACAAACAGCCCCCTAAAACACCCTTTCACACCTAAAGGTCACCCCCCCCAACCCACAAACACCCCCCTTTCACACCTCAGGGCCCCCCCCAAACCCACAAGTACCCCCCTAAAACCCCCTTTTGCACCTAAAGGCCACCCCCAAACCCACAAGCACCCCCCTACAACCCCCTTTCACACCTAAAGGCCCCCCCCAAACCCCATTTCACACCTTAGCCCCCCTTCCAAACCACCAAGCACCCCCCTTTCACACCTCAGGCTGCCTGCAAACCCAAAGCACCCCCCTAAAACACCCTTTCACACCTAAAGACCCCCCCAAACCCACAAACACTCCACTAAAACCTCCTTTTGCACCTAAAGGCCACCCCCAAACCCACAAGCTCCCTGCTAAAACCCTCTTTCACACCTCAGAATCCTCCCCAAACCCACAAGCACGTCCCTAAACCCCCCCCTTCACACCTCAGGGCCCCCCCAAACCCACAAGCACGCCCCTAAAACCCCTCCTTCACACCTCAGAACCCTCCCCAAACCCACAAGCACCCCCCTAAACCCCCCCTTCGCACCTCAGACCCCCCCAAGCCCACCAACTGCCCCCCGCCGCCTCTTTTCGTACCTACAGCCCCCCAACTTCACCCCAAAGCCCCCCTCCAGCCCCACAACCCCCCCCTTTCCACCCACAGCCCCCCAACATCACCTCAGAGCCCCCCCCCCCCCACAGCCCCCCTCCCCCGGCCCTGCTGACCGCGGTCGCTGTCGCCCATCCCGCGTTGCCGGGGGGGGCTCCGGTCTCGGCCCCCCCCCTCCTCCCTCCCCCGCCGGCCGCTTTCCCCCCCCCCACCCCCCCCCGGGGCTCGGCCTAGCTTCGGGCACCGCCGCCTGCGGTCCCACCGGCCCACAATGCACCGCGCCGCTCCCAGCACCCCCCGCGCCGCTTCCCCTTTACTCCCGTCGAGGTGCCCGTCGCCAAGATGGCGGCGCCGCCGCCATCTTGGCGACGGGCACTTCCGCCCTTCTCTTTCATCCCTCCTCCCCCAGCCCCTTCCCGGAGGAATCTCGCGAGATCGCGAAGGGGAAAGGGGCGGGGCCGCCGTGCCACGTCGGGCCGGAGCCGGAGAGACCGGAGAAACCGGTGAGATCCCCCCCGCCGTCCCCGGAGCATAGAGACGTGGCTAGAGAGGCTCCCACCGCCGTGGAGCCGCTCTATCCCCTACCACCACCACCCCCTCCCCGCGCCTTCTCTCTATGGTTTTCCGTCTCTATGGTTTCGCGCCTGGTTCTATGGGGTGACCGCTCAGGCCGCCCCTTCCCCATCTCTATGGTGCTCCTGGGTGGGCACTCTGGACCCTCATCCCTTTGTCTTTATGGTAGGGTTGGCACCGCTCTGTCTCCTCTTGCCTTTAACTCTGTGGTATGGCCCCTTGGTGCCGCTTTAAGGCACCATAGAGAGGTGCCGCTCTAGGCTCTGTCTCTGTGGTCTGACACCCCCCCCCCCCCCCCAACACACCCCCTTGGGAGCCATCAGGGCTTGTCTGGACTCTCATCCCTTCGTCTCTATGGTAGGAGCCGTCGGTTGAGCCGTGTCCCCTCACCGGGGCGATGGCGGCGGCGCTCCGGACGCGAGGATTCGGCGCCGCCCTTGCCGCCGGCGTCGTGCTGGCCCTCTGCCTGCTGCCAGCCCCCACCGCCTCGCACGAGGGCGGCCACTCGCACGAGGATGCGTACCATGGGCACGGCCACTCACACGAGGACTTGTATCATGGCCACGGCCACGGCCACTCGCACGAGGGCATGTACCACGAGCACGGCCACTCGCACGAGGGCTTGCACCACGGCCACTCTCATGAAGGCATGTACCATGGCCACTCGCATGAGGGCTTGCACCATGGCCATGGCCACTCACACGAAGGCATGTACCACGGCCACTCGCACGAGGGCTTGCACCATGGCCACGGCCACTCGCATGAGGATGTGTATCACAGCCACTCGCACAAGGACCCGCACCATGGCCACAGCCACTCGCACGAGGATGTGTATCACAGCCACTCGCACGAGGACCCACACCACGGCCACAGCCACTCACACGAGGATGTGTATCACGGCCATCATGGCCACTCACACCAGGACACCCGCCACCCCTCGCACGAGCGCTTCCCCCCGGATCCCTCCAAACCATCGCCACGGTCGGACACGGTGACTCTGTGGATGCACGTGAGTGTGTGTCGTGTCCCCCCCACCCCAAGGACCCCCACCTCCCACAATGTCCCCACGGGACAAGCGTTGTGGGAGGAAAGTGACACCCTGTGACACCCTCCTCATGCGTCACCTTCCCCCTCCTCCACAGACAATGGCGGCCACCCTGGTGATCAGCGCCGCCCCGTATCTCGTCCTCTTCCTCATCCCGGTGGAGTCCAACGCTCCCCGGCACCAGGCGCTCCTCAAACTGCTCCTCAGCTTTGCGGCAGGGGGGCTGCTGGGAGACGCCTTCCTCCACCTCATCCCCCATGCCCTCGGTGAGTGCGTGTCCCCATCCCTCCCTCTCCCTCCTCTTGGGGACAACGGGGACACAGCAGCGATGCTCACCGTCCCTCCTTCTTGCCGTTCCCTGCAGCCCCCCACACGCATCACGGCGACGGCGGCCACGCGCACGCTGAGCCGGGCGGGCATGGTCACTCGCACCACGGTAGGACGCTTGAAGTGGCAGCGGCGGGGGGGGTGGTGGTGACCGTAGGGACATCAAGGGGACAGTGCCACCGCTCACGCTGTGCGTGTTGTTCTCCCTCGCCCAGGCCAGGAGCACGGCCGCATGCTGACAGTGGGGATGTGGGTGCTCGCCGGCATCGTGGCCTTTTTGGTGGTGGAGACCTTCGTCCGGCATGCCAAGGGCGGCCACGGCCATGGCCATGGCCACGGCCACGGTAGGTGACATCCCCGGCGGGGAGGAGGCGACAGGAAGGTTTTAGGGGGACACAGGACACACTGATGTCCCCCCACCCCGACCCCGTTGTCCTTCTCCCCAGGGGTGAAGGCCAAGAGCAGCTCCAGCGAAGGTGAGGAGGAGCCGGGGGTGACAGGGCGGCGGGAGAGGACGGCCACCAAGGGCCACCGTGGCAAGAACCGGCCGGCGGGGAAGGTGGCGGAGGAGTCTGGTATGGGGCGGGGGGGACGGGGACACTGGAGGTGGGAGGATGGGGACAGGGGACAGGAACTGGGGGGGGGGCAAGAGGGATCCTGATGGGGACGGGGATGCTGGAGGGGGGACAGGGGATCCCCACGGGGACAGGGATGGGGGGCAAGAAGGACGCTGATGGGGACAAGGACACTGATGGGGGTGACAAGGAGTGGAGGGGGACCCCAGTGGGGACAGGGACACTGGAGGGGTGACAAGGGGTGGAGGGGGACCCTGATGGGGACAGGGACACCGGGGGGGGGACAAGGAGTAGGGGGGGTCCTGGAGGGGACACGGGGACCCCAGTGGGGACATGGACACTGAGGGGGGGACGGACAACTGAGACCCTGATGGGGTAGAGGGACCCCATGGGGACAAGGACTGGAAGGGACCCTGGGACACCGGCGGGGTTGGGGACATTGTGGGGGGTGGCAGGGACTGTCACAAGGTGCTGATGTCCCCATTGTCACCCCCCCCCCCCACTGTCCCCGCAGCCATGGAGGTGTCAGGGTACCTGAACTTGGCGGCCGACGTGGCACACAACTTCACCGACGGGCTGGCCATCGGCGCCTCCTTCCTGGCGGGGACGGGGTTGGGGATGGTGACGGCGGTGACGGTCCTGCTGCACGAGCTGCCCCACGAGGTGGGCGACTTCGCCATCCTCGTCCAGTCGGGCTGCAGCAAGCGCAAGGTGAGGTTGGGGACGCGGTGGCAGCGGCGTCACCGGGGTTCCCAGTACTCCCCAGTTCCTCCAGGACCCCCGATGACCACGGTGTCCCCAGTAGCACCAGTAACCGCGGTGCCCCTGGTGCCAGCGGTGCCCCAAAGTGTTCACGGTGGGCGCGGTGACCACAGTACCTCCAGTGCTACCAGTGGCCCAGTCCTCCCAGTACCCCTGGTGTCCCCAGTTCCCGCAGTACCCCCAGTGTCCAGGGAGCCCCACGTCTGCCCAGCAGTGTCCCAGTTCCCCCAGTCCCCACAGTGTCCTTAGGGAGCCCCATCTGCCTGCCAACATCCCAGTACCCCCTGTGTCCCCAGTGTCCAGGGAGCCCTGTCTCTGCCCATCAGTGTCCCAGTCCCCCCAGTACCCCCAGTGTCCTTAGGGAGCCCCACGTCTGCCCAGCAGTGTCCCAGTTCCCCCAGTCCCCACGGTGTCCTCAGGGAGCCTCGTCTGCCTGTCAGCGTCCCAGTTCCCCAAGTACCCCCGGTGTCCCCACTGTCCCGGGAGCCCCATCTCTGCCCAGCACTGTCCCCAGTGTCCCCAGTTCCCCCAGTGTCCTTAGGAACCCCCGTCTCTACCCGACTCTGCCCCGGAGGAGGTGCCACAGTCTGGTGTCCTCGTCCCCAGGCCATGCGTCTGCAGCTGGTGACGGCGCTGGGAGCGGTGGCCGGGGCAGCCTGCTCGTTGCTGGCCGAGCGAGCGGGCGAGGCGGCCATGTTGGGGGTCCTGCCCTTCACCGCCGGCGGGTTCATCTACGTGGGCACCGTCTCCGTCATCCCCGAACTGCTGCGGGACGCCGGGCCCCTCCAGTCCCTCCTCCAGGTCCTGGGGCTACTGGCCGGAGTCGCCATGATGGTAGCCATCGCCCACTATGAGTAGGGAACCCTGGAGGGTGGGTTTGGGTGGGTTTTTTTTTGGGGGGGTGGTTTCCAGCCCCATGTGTGCCCCATTTTGGGGGCTTGTTCCTCTGGGGAGAGGGGGAGCTGTATTGACCCCCCCCAGCTCTCTGGACCAAAGTGGGGGGGAGGGGGGGTCCTGTGGCTCTCTGGTTTGGGTGGGGGGACACAACTTCGGCGGTGGGGACCAAGGGGGGTGACATAGGGGGGACACCCAGGTGTCCGGGTCCCTGTTACCAGGCAGATTTTGGGGTGATGATTTGTGTTTTTTTTAATGACTGTAGCAGATTGTGGCTTTGATTAATTAAAAGAGTAAAGGCTGAGATGAGCCAAAGGGGTCCTGAGGGGTGTGCGGGTCCCACGGGGGTGGGGACACCCAGGAATCCGGGTGGCACCCAAATGCAGGGAAAAGGTTGGAAGAAAAATACCAAAGAAAGAGAATGCTTGGAGGACTTTTACCATAGAGCGGGTGTAGAGCGGCAGCGCGCGGTGCCCTCTTCATCGCCCCTCGCTGGTCACTTCCGGTGCCGCCATGAGCTCGGGGGGGCGCCTCGGCGGGGCGCTGGCCTTGGTCACAGGTGGACGTGACGTGGCGGGGGGGGGGGGAACACCCTCACGTGGGGCGGGGTCGCGCGTGACGTAAGGGGGGGGGTGACAGACCCTACCGGGAGGGGGGGGGGGGGGTGACACGATCCCCTGTGACGTGGAGGGGGGAGGACACGGGGTGGGGGTGGGGGGACAGACCCCATGGGTGGTCCTGGGGGGAGGGTGACCCCACGGGTGGCACTTGGGGGGGTGACAGACCCCCATGGGTGGCAATTCGGGAGGTGACAGACCCCCACGGGTGTCACTTTATGGGGGTGACCCCACGGGTGGCACTTGGGGGGGTGACATACCCCCATGGGTGGCACTTTGGGGGGATGACCCCACGGGCGTCATTTGAGGGGGGTGACAGACCCCACGGGTGACACTTTTTTGGGGGTGACAGACCGCCGTGGGTGGCACTTTGGGGGAGGGGGGTGACTCCACGGGTGTCATTTTTGGGGGGGTGACAGACCCCACGGTTGGCACTTTTAGGGGGGTGACAGACCCCACGGGTGGCAATTTTGGGGGGGGTGGCCCCACGGGTGGCACTTGGGGGGGGTGACAGGCCCCCACGGGTGTCACTTTTGGGACACACACACACACACATAGAGAATCCCTTGTGCCATGTGGAGTGGTGACAGATACCACGGGGGGGGGGGGGGCGGGGTGTATATCCTGGGGAGCACCCACGGGTGACACCCCCCCACGCGTGACACCCCCCCCACCCACACCCCCCCAGGAGGCGCCAGCGGCATCGGCCGAGCTGTCTGCGCCCGCCTGGCACAGGAAGGCGCCCGCCTGGCGGTGGCCGATCTGGACGAGGGGGGGGCACGCGACACGGTGGGGGGGCTCTGTGGAGGGGAGGGGGCCACCCCCCACGCGGGAAATGGGGTCCCCCCACGCCCCCCCCACGCCGCCTTCAGGGTGGACGTGGCCTCGGCCACCAGCGTCACCGAGCTTCTGGCCCGCGTCCAGGTAACCCTCCTCACCCCCCCCCCCCAAAAAAAGTGGGGAGCTGGGTGGGCCCCCCCACCCACGCCCCCCCTCCCCTTACAGGACCATTTTGGGGCTCCCCCCCGTGTGTGCGTGGGGTGCGCGGGTGTCACCCGTGACGAGTTCCTGCTGCGGCTGGGGGAGGGGGCCTTCCGCGAGGTGCTGGGGGTCAACCTGACGGTACGGGGGGGGGACACGGGGACATTGGGGACATAGGGGGACATTGGGGGAGTGGGGGACATGGGGGGGGGGGAGTCGGAAGGGGGGGGCATGTGGGGGGATTTGGGGACATGGGGGGACTTTGGGAGGGATCTGGGGCCATGGGGAGATATGGGGACGTTGGGGACGTGGGGGGGACACGGGGTGGGGGGGACACATGGGGGGATCTGGGGACATGGGGGGACATGACTGTTGGGGATATGGGGACATCGGGGACACGGGGGGGACGTGGGGGGATATGGGGACACGGGAGGGACACGGGGAGTGTTGGGAACATGGGGGAGATGGGGACATGGGGGGTGTTGGGGACACGGGGGGACACGGAGAGCGTTTGGGGACGTTGGAGGACGTGGGACATGGGGACACGGAGGGATGTGGTGACAGGGGAAATGGACATGGAGGGCCATGGGTGACACGGGGGGGACACACATGACACAACACATGCCCCCCCCCCCCCCAGGGGACCTTCCTGGTGACACAGGCGGTGGCCCGGGCGCTGGTGGCCACGGGGGCTCCCGGCGGCTCCATCATCCATGTGGGCAGCATCGTGGGCAAGGTGGGCAGTGCTGGGGGGACAAGGGGTGACAGGGACACGGGGAGGTGTCCCCCCACTCGTGTCACCCCCCCCCACTCGTGTCACCCCCCCCCCAAAGGTGGGCAACCTGGGCCAGGCCAACTACGCGGCTTCCAAAGCCGGGGTGGAGGGGCTGACCCGGAGCTGCGCCAAGGAACTGGCCAGGTAGGGGACATGGGGGGGGGGACATGGGGACATGGGGGGACGGACATGACACCCTGACCCCCTCCTGTGTCATGTGTGTCATCGTCCCGTCCCCCCCCAGGTTCGGGATCCGGTGTAATGCGGTGCTGCCGGGGTTTATTGTCACCCCCATGACGGACAAGGTGCCCCCCAAGGTGCTGGAGAAGGTAATTGGGGGGGGGGGGGGTGACATGGGGACACGGGGGGGACGACACAGGGACACCCTTGGGGTGACGCTGTCCTGGTTCAAGTTTGCAGGGATGGTGCCGCTGGGACGTCTCGGGGACCCGCAGGGTGAGTGGGGGACGTGGAGGGGGGGGCGACACACACCTGGGGGGACAGGACGGTCCCCGGAATGTCACCGTGTCCCCCCCACCCGTGTCCCCCCCCCCAGACGTGGCGGACGTCTGCGCCTTCCTGGCCTCGGAGGAGAGCAGCTACATCACGGGGGCCAGCGTGGAGGTGACAGGTTGGGGATGTGCTGTCACCCCCCCCGGGTCCCTGCCCCCACTGGGGTCCCCGTGTCCCCCCCCCAGTGTCCTGTGTCCCCACTGGGGTCCCTCATCCCCCCGTGTCCCTATTGGGGTCCCTCATCCCCCCCTGCGTCCCCATGTCCCCATTGGGGTCCCTTTTGCCCCCCCAGTGTCTCCATGCCCCCCCTCAGCGTCCCCATGATGTGCCCCCCCAGCATCCCCATGTCCCCACTGGGGTCCCTCTTGCCCCCCCAGTGTCCCCATGTCCCCCCCAGTGTCCTGTGTCCCCATTGGGGGGTCTCTCTTCCCCCCCCCCATGTCCCCACTGGGGTCCCTGCTGCCCCCCTCCCGCGTCCCCATGTCCGTCCCCCCCCGAGTCCCCATGTCCCCATTGGGGTCCCTCTTGCCCCCCCAATGTCCTTCTGTTGTCCTCCCCCCAGTGTCCCCATGTCCCCCCCCCCCCAACTCTCTCTCATTTCAGGGGGTCTCTTCATGTGACGGATCCAGCCCTGCCCCCCCCACCGTGTCACACCCCCCCCCGAAATGTCACCCCCCCCCAAAAAAAAATAAACGGAGTGAACCCCCCCACACTGCTCCTGCCAGGACACCCGGTCGTCCCCCCCCCAGTATAACGGGGTCTCACCGGGAAGGGGTGGGGGGGCACCGGGAGGTGGAGGGGGCACCGGACCGGGAAGGCGGGGGGACACACCGGGACCCGGTGGGGCAGAGCCGGGGCTTCCCCCCCCGCCCCCGGTACGGGTACCGGGGGGCACCGGGGACTGCGGGGGGGGGGGGGAAGCGGACCCCGGGTCACGGACCCCCGGGGGTCCCCGCGGTCCCGGCCGTGTCCCCCCCGCCATCCTCTCCCGCTGCCGGCGCCAAGTGGCTCTGAGGCCCCGCCCCCTCGGTACAAGGCCCCGCCCCCGCCCCGCCCCCGCCCCGCCTGGGCACTCCCCGATACCCGCCCCCTTGCACCTCCGGCTCCGCCTCCCTCGGAACCCCGCCCTTCTGCTTCTTCCCCATTGGTCGAGCCGTTCCATCGGCGGGGAGAACGGAGACAGCGCCGGCGGTGAATCCTACTGGCTGCCGGGACTCGCGGGAGAAATTCTCCGGTTGTGATTGGTTACGTAGGAAGGGGGGAAGCCGGGCGGGTGTCGCGGGTGACGTCATCACCCCGGGCCATCAGGAAGTGACGCGCTCTCCAGGCGCCGCTTCCTCGGCGAGCGGCAGGAAGAAGGTTTTTTTTTGGGGGGGGGGGGGGGGGGGAACCCGCCGGTGGCCGAGGGTGAGGGGGCAGCCGGGACCCTGAGGGAGGGGAGGGTTCCGTACCGGGGGAGCCTCCGGTAACCGGTCCCGTCCCCTCCCCGCAGAACGCCCCGCCCGCCATGGCCGCCCCCGCCAACGCGCAGAGCGCCAGCAAGACCTGGGAGCTGAGCCTGTACGAGCTGCACCGCACCCCGCAGGTCTGGGGCGGGGGGGGGGGGGGAGGGGGAACACGCACACACACACACACACACCCGGGGGGGCGAGGGGAGGGGTACCCACTTGGAGGGAGGGGGGACAGGGGACACCGAGGCCTGGCAGCCCTAGAAGATGGGGGGGGCACCCCCAGGATGGGGGGGAGTGGGAGGGATGAGGTTTGGCACCCCTCGGGGTGGGGAGGGGGCATTGTGCGTGGGGACGGGGTGCTGTCACCCTAAATCCTGGGCGCAGGGGGGGTGTCCCCGGGGTGGGGGGTCAGCATCACGTCACCCCAAACCCCAGAAGAGTGGGGCTGAGGTGGGGGGGGGGGACAGACACCCGGACGCATCCTGTCACCCCCCCAGCAGCAGACCCAGATCAAGCCACCCCATCCCAGTGTCTTGTCACCCCATCGGCCGTGACGCAACGTCCCCTTTCCCCGTGTCCCTGTGTCTGTCCGTGTCCGTCTGTGTCCCCCCTGTCCCCCCCCAGGAAGCCATCATGGATGGGACAGAGATCGCGGTGTCCCCGCGCAGCCTCCACAGCGAGTTGATGTGTCCCATCTGCCTGGACATGCTGAAGAACACCATGACCACCAAGGAATGTCTCCACCGCTTCTGCTCCGACTGTATCGTCACCGCTTTGCGCAGCGGGTACGGCGTGGCGATTGCATCACCGCCTCGGTTGGGATTCGCACCTCGCCCATTATCCCGCTTTTTTGGTTGTTTTTTTTTCTTTACCAGGAATAAGGAGTGTCCCACGTGCCGAAAAAAATTGGTTTCCAAGCGATCCCTGCGACCGGATCCTAACTTTGACGCCTTGATTTCCAAGATCTATCCCAGCCGGGATGAGTATGAAGCCCATCAGGATCGTGTCCTGGCCAAGCTCAGCCGCCTCCACAACCAGCAGGCGCTCAGCAGCAGCATCGAGGAGGGGCTCAAGATGCAGGCGATGCACAGGTAGGACCCCCCCCGCCAAAAAAAAATCTGCACCCCCCCCGAGCGGGTGAGGGATCCAGCAGGATCCCCCCTGACATCCTTGTCCTTAAATCGGAAAGAGATGGGTTGGGTGAAGCAGGAATTGGGTGGATGGTGGCATCCAAAGAATTGTGGTCAACGGCTCGGCATCTGGATGGAGACCAGCGATGAGTGGAGTCCTTCAGGGGTCCTTACTGGGACCAGTACTGTCCCATATCTTCATCAGCGACACGTGCCACCGTCGTCCCTTTGACGTGGTCTTCCACAATGTCCTCTTCTCTCAGTTGGAGCTGAGGGACGGACCATTTGATGGAGTAGTAATTGGGTGGATGGTGGCATCCAAAGAGTTATGGTCAATGGTTCCACGTCCAGATGAGGATCAGTGACGGGTGGCGTCCCTCAGGGGTCCTTACTGGGACCAGTACTGTCCCCTATCATCTTCAATGACACGTGTCACCGTCATCCCTTTGATGTGGTCCTCCACAACGTCCTTCTTTCCCAGTTGGATGGAGTTGAGGATGGTGCAGCAGGAATTGGGTGGATGGTGGCATCCAAAGAGTTGTGGTCAATGGTTTTGGGTCCAGGTGGAGACCAGCGATGAGTGACATCCCTCAGGTTGTCCTAACTGGGTCCAGTACTGTCCCATATCTTCATCAACCACATAGATGGTGGGATTGAGTGCACCCTCAGCAAGTTTGGAGGTGACCCCAGGCTGAGTGGGGTGGTTGCTACTCCAGAGGGATGGGATCCATCCAGAGGGACCTGGACAGGCTGGAGGTTCAACCAGCCCAAGGGCAAGGTCCTGCCCCTGGGTTGGGGCAACCCCAAATGTGGACGCAGGCTGGGGGATGAAGGGATGGAGAGTGGAGAAGGACTCGGGGGATGAAGGGATGGAGAGTGGAGAAGGACTCGGGGGACGAAGAAGCGGATGCTCGCAGCCCAGAAAGCCAACCATCTCCCGGGCCACATTGGAAGAAGCGTGGCCAGCAGGTCGAGGGAGGGGATTCTGCCCCTCTGCTCCGGTGAGAGCCCACCCGGAGCGCTGTACCCAGGGGTCCTCGGGACGAGAAGGACACAGACCTGTTGGAGCGGGTCCGGAGGAGGCCCCGGAGATGATCCGAGGGCTGGGACACCTCTGCTATGAGGCCGGGCTGAGAGAATTGGAGAAGAGAAGGCTCCGGGTAGACCTTGTGGTGGCCTTTCAGTCCTTCTGGGGACAGGGCTTTTAGTAAGGGCTGTTGCGATAGGACGAGGTGGGGATGGGTTTTAAGCTAAAAAAGGAAAGATTTAGATCTAAAAAGAGAAGATTTTTTTTACACTGAGGGTGGCAAGACACTGGAGGAGGTTGGAGATGCCCCAGCCCTGGAGACATTCAAGGCCGGGGCTCTGAGCACCCTGATCTGGTTGGAGATGTCCCTGCTCGTGGAGGAGGTGACTTCCCAAAGTCCCTTCCCACCCAAACCTTTCCGTGATTTTAATATAGAGTTGATCTCGGTTGATCTGTCTTCTCATCCTGTAGGGCTCAGCGAGTTCGGAAGCTTCACCAGGAATCGGATAACGCCACATTCAGTGGTGGAGAGGACAACTGCGACAGTCGTTCCCACCTCAGCAACGCCTCGGCTCCCAGTCATCCTGAGGCCGGACCCAGTCGGAAACGTTCCCGAGCTTCCGACGATTCCGGGCCCGATCCTGATCCCGAAACCTCTCACGAGGGTGGAGGGCGGGGGAGCCCTGAGCCGGGCGCCGAACCGGGCAGCAGCGAGATCGAGCTGGTTTTCCGTCCGCATCCTCTTTTGGTGGAGAAGGGCGAGTATTCGCAGACACGGTGAGGGCAGGGATGCGGCGGGCAGGGGGTCTGTGGTATGGGCAGGGGGCTCCGCTGGCGCAGGCAGGGGGTCCAGCACCCTCCCAAGACCCCCCCCAGCTCCTCGGGACCCCTCCCAACCTCCCAAGGGCGGTGGGAAGCCTTCCTTTCCCTGCCGCTGGCCTTAGGCCTTCTTCCTCCTTTTCCTCTCTCTTGCCTTTCTCTCTTGCTCACCTTCCTCCTCCTCCTCCTCCTTCCTCCTTCCCCCCTCCTTTTTCCCTGCTCTCCTGCTTCCTCCCCTCTCCTTCTGCCTCTCTTCTTTCTCCTCCTTCCATCTCCCCTCTCCCTCCTCTCTCCTCCTTCCTCCCTCCTCCTCTTCACTCCTTCCTCTTCTCCCTCTCTCCTCTCCCACTTCCTCCTTCTACCTTCTCCCTCCTCTTTCCAACTCCCCTTCCTGCCCTCCTCTCTCTTTCCTCTCTCCTCTATCTCCTCTCATTTCCTCCTCTCTGCTCCTGCATCTCTCCTTCTTCCTTCTCTTTCCATCTCCCCTCTTTTCCCTCCCCTTCCTGCCTCTCTTTTTCCTTCTCTATCTCCTCTCCTGCTTCCTCCCCTCTCATCCTGCCTTTCTTCTTCCTCCCTCCTCTCCATCTCCTCTCTCCCCCCTGCCCCTCTCTCCTTCTTCCCCCCCCCTCCTCCTCCCCGCCACCGGCAGGTACGTGAAGACGACGGCCAACGCCACGGTGGATCACCTCTCCAAGTACCTGGCCCTACGGATCGCCTTGGAGGAAGCTCCGGGGCCAGGCCCCGAGGCGACGGCCGGGCTGGAGGAGGTGAGCGAGAAGCAGTACACCATCTACATCACCACCGCCGGCGGAGCCTTCACGGTACCGGGGGGAGCAATAAAAAGGGACACAGAGGGTTGGGGGGAGGGTCTTGATGGGGGGTGATAGAGGGTGACCCCGTTTCCTTTTCTCCCCTCCAGACCCTCAACGGGTCCCTGACGCTGGAGCTGGTGAACGAGAAGTACTGGAAGGTCAGCAAACCCTTGGAGCTCTACTACGCGCCCACCAAGGAGCAGAAGTAGGGGGTGTGGGGGGGAGACCCCCCCCCGTCCCCCCCTGGGTCCTTCAGGACCCCCCCAGGGTCCCCCCCTGTCCCCACAGACTGGCTGGGGGCTCCTGAAGGTGTTTTTTTTCTCTCTCTCTCTCTGGAGTGGCAGCACTGGGGTGACGCTGGGGGGGACGACGACACACAGGGACACACGGGGGGGGGGGGGGTGTAACGGTCCCCTGTCACCTGCTGGGGGAGAGGAAGGGGAGGTGACAATCCCAGTGCCCTCCCCCCCAGGGAAGGATTGGGACAGGGATCATCCCCAGTCACCCAGTGGTGGTAATGGTCGGGGGTGGGGGGGGGACAACACACATGGACAGGGACAAACCCAGTGTTCCCTCCCCACCCAGGGAGGGATTTGAGGGGGGGGTGAAGTCCTGGTGCTCCCTCCCACCCTGGGGTGGGGGGGAAGCTGGGAGCCCCCAGCCCAGGCTTCAAGGGTGGGGGGAGGACCAGGGGGGGCTTTCAGCCCTGGGGAGCCCTAAGCTGGGCTGGGGGACGGGATGACACACAAAGGGAAACCCCAGCCTGGGGGGGTTATGTACACAGATGACACCCTCCCACCCCCCATAAAATGCCCCCCCACCGTGTGTGTCATCCCCCCCAGTCATCTCCAGGGGACACACACGATGCTGTCCTGGATCAGGGGGACAAAAATCTATGGGGCTCTGGGGGGGGGCCCTGGTGCCTGACAACCCCCACCCTGCTTTGAGGTGAGAGAAGCCTCTGAGCATCCAGCGGCAACGGGGGGGAGCTGGAGGTGACACCCAGGGGGTCCCATGGCACAGGGGGGATGACACTGACCCCCCTCGATGTCCCCAGAGACCCCCAACTGCCCCCCCCCACGAGGTTTTGTGTGTGTGTGTCCCCACCAGCAGCAGACGGCATCACTGCGGTGAGATGCCACCTCCTGCCCTTCGTCCCCCACCCCGGTGGGACATACACACACCCCAGTGGCTGCCCCCCCCGACTTTTGACACCCCACTAACCCCCCCGGCCTCCCCCCCCACCCCCGCTGTCAGCAGCAGCAATAAAGCATCTTCCTGCACCTCCTCGCTTTTATCCACACGCAGTGGGGAGGAGGAGGGGGGGGTGATGGGGGGATGATAGCTGCCATCAGCATGGCCAGACAGACAGCTGGGGCGGGGGGGCAGACAGACAGACAGATAAATCCCCCCCCCCCCCCCTTTTTTTAGAAGTTGGGTTTGTGCTTCTTGAGCTCGACCATGAGATGGTGGATGTTGATGAGCTCGGCGCGGGCGGGCAGGGAGCGGAGGGGGGGCTGTGCCAGCACCTTGTGGAACCGGTGGTAATATTGGATCAGCTGCGTCAAAGCACCCTAGGGAGAGGGCCGAGGCGGGGGTTTAAGGTGGGGGGGGCATTAGGAACCTTCCCCCCCCCCCCCCCCCCCCTTCCCCAAAATCCCCCGGATCCCACCTGGATGATGCCGGTGCCATTTTTGAAGTTGCTGAAAGAACGCATGACGTCCTGGCTGAGCGACTCCACCGCTGCCTTCCAGGTGCTGGAAAAACCTCGAGCCAGTTGTGTTACGCGGGCTGAGGAGGTTGAGGGGGGGAAATGTATAAAAATTGAGGACCCCCCCTTCTCCTTTTTAGGGTGGGGGTCCCTTAAATTCACATGTTGGCCCCCCACACTTCTTACCTTCCTCCCCACGCAGCCGTTCCAGCTGCCCTTTCTCCAGCAGCGCCTCGGCCTCCTTAACGAAGGCGATCATCCCGCCAAAGGGTGGGGAGAGGATCTCCTCGATGAATTCCTGTGGGAGGTGGGGGGGGAGATGAAGGTGACACGCCCCCCCACCCCAAGGTGTCACCCTAAAATTGGGGGAGCCCCAAAAATAGAAAGTGGGGGGGCTCTTACCTGGGTGCGGGCAGAAAGTAGCTGCTGGAAGCCCTCCACCTCTTTGCTCTCCTCCACCGCCCGCTCCTGGGGGTGAGATGGGGGGGGGGGAACGACACAGGGAGTTTTGAGGCCCCCTTTTAAATTTGGGGAGGGCCCCTGGGCTTTGGGGGGGGGGGGGGGGCATGTTTGTTACCATGAGGACCCCCAGCATCATGTCATAGTTGTTAATGAGGAAGATGAGCTGCTCCTTGCGGGAGGAGAACTCGGCCGCCACACGCAGCACAAAGTTTTCCACTTCCACCTTGGCGGGGGGAGAATGGGATGGGGGGGAGTGTGGGGGGGTCCCCAACACTCCTGGGTCCCCCCTGAAGTTTGGGGGGGGCGGGGTGTCCCCCCAATACCTGGAGTTGCCCCAGCAGCGCGTGGGTCTTCTCGTTAGGGAAGGTCTGGTTGATGCTGACGATGGCAGAGGAGAACTCAGCGTAGCGACGTGTGATCTGAGGGGCGGGTTGGGGGTGCGAGGTGAGGGGCAGGTACGGGGGGGACCCCAAACCCCACCCCCCTGCATCACCCTCCCCATACGTAGTGAGGTCGGGTGTCGAGGAACCCCAACTTTTGGGGGTCGGTGCTCTGGATGCTCTGGATGTTCAGCTCCAGGATGTACTTGAAGCGAGGCCACAGGATGTCCAGTAGCGTGTCCCAGTACCTGGGTGGTGGTGGGGAGACACACACAGATTTGGGGGGGTCCCTGCAGGATTTTTGTGGTGCCCCGGGTGGGTGCATTGTCCCCCCAACTCACTTATCGACGGCAGGGATGTTGCGTTTGGCCATAATGGCTTTGAAGCGCAGGACGATGTGGATGCAGAGGAAGATGGCGATGCTGTCATAGCAATCGCAGACATACGCTTCCATGTGCTTCTACGGGTTTTTTTGTTGGGGGGGGGGAACAGAGACAGACGGACACGTCAGCCAGCGGCTTTGGGGGCCTCCCCAAAACCCCACGGCACTCCCCCCCCCCCCCCCAAACCTCACCAGGAACATGGTCAAGGTCTTTCCCATGACGGCGTTGAAAAGATCTTGGGCGCTGGGACCCGTCACCATGAAAAAGTCGCAGAGGAACAAATACTCGCGGCAACTGTTATCCAGGAGAGCGTAGTGCTGGCTGCGGAACAGTGACTCGAAGGGATACTACGGACGGACAGAGGGACAGACAAAGGTCAGGACACCCCCCCCCCGGGGCCCCCCGCTCCATAATTCCCTCCTCATAACTCACCCGCACGTCGCTCTTTTGGGCAGCGTGGGGGACTATTATGGGACCCTCCAGCTCGGCTGCCCCGATGACACTGCCCCGGTTACCCAGAGTGAAGACAGTGTTGCGGTTTTTCAGCGAGGGCTTGGAAAAAAAACGTGATGGGGGGGCAGAAATGACGATAACAGGGGTCAAGGCAATAACGGTGTGTCCCCAGCCTCCTCCCTCCCCCCCCCAAAACCTCTGCCCTGTCATCATCCTGTCCCCCACGATCCCAGGATATCTTTTTTGGCCGTGTCCTCCACGCCCATGAGATCATCCTTCTCGGCCACCTCCTCGTACTGCGGGTGACAAAACGGAGGGGAGTCAGCACCCAAAATACGTCCCCTGGTGTCTCCAACGCGTCACCCAGCCCCCCAAACCCCACCTGGATCTTCATGAGGCGGCTGGTGTAAGATTTGAAGTAGGAGAGATAAATCTTGCTCATGGTGTCCACGTACTGCTCCCGCAGCTCCTGCGCCACTGTCCGCTCGTTGCCCAGCAGGAACTGGTAGAAGAACCTGCTCAGGGTGAGGGGAGAAGTTGGGGTACCCCCCCGCACCCCCATTTTCTTCCCTGATCCACCCCCCAACACCTCACCTATACTTCAACAAGGCGTTTTGGGGGATCTGGTAGTTGGTCATGGGCTTGCGGAAGGAGTAAATCTTCTGCAGGACGAACTCCCGGATCTTGGTGACGGCCTTGGGGGGACACAGGGATGGGTTGGGGGATGCTGAGGGGTCCCCTGGGTGCTGGGGGGGGTGTCCTCACCTTAATCTTGAGCTTCTCCAGGACGTGCTGGACGTCGGCGCAGGCCACAGTCTCCCTGAATGCCTGTTCCTTCACCGAGTTGATTTTCCCGTTCAGCTCCTGCAGCTGCTCCAGGAATTCTGGCTCCGTCACCGGCGCCTCCAGGATGGTGCTACGAGGTGACAGAAAGGTGACACGGGGCCATGGAGATGACAAGAGACCTCTTTCATCCCCCATATCCCACCTGATCATGGCAGCGGGGACGACCAGCTCATCCAGGAGCTGGCCCAGCTGCTCCCGTACGGCCCGGCGGTTCTTCAGCCGCAAATTCATGGCCACCGACTGCTCTTGTAATGTCCGGATCTCGGAGCTGATGCTGCTTAGGTCGCATTGGAAAGCGCTCAGCATCTGTTCCATGCGCTGCCGGGGGGGGGACACACACAACGAGGGGTCAGGGGACGCCTGGGGACACCGGGGGGGGGGGGGGCGGTGGGATGGACACGGAGACAGGAACATCCCGTCCCAGTCCTCACCTCCAGGATGGCGTCGCAAGCGGTGATCTGGTTGTGCAGCGAGGCGATGTTCTCGCTCTCTTTGATGTCTGCGGGGGCAGGTAAAGGACGTGGGGACACGTTGGGGACACACGGGGGACACTGTGTGTCCCCCCTAGGTGACAGCCACCTCCCCCCCACGCCCCCCCCACCCCCAAACAAGGATACAGTCGTTGATGGAAGCGCGTTCAACCTCTTGCAGCTCCAGCTCCACCTGCTTGGAATACTGCTGCAGGTCCACGCCCTACGGGGACAGCTGTGTCACTGTGGGGGGGACACACACGCTGGGGACGCTATGGGGCAGGGTGTTTGGGGTGCGGGGAGGAGCAAAAGCCACTCACTGTCTTCAGGGCCTCCTGCACCAGCGCGTCCTCCAGGTTGGCCTGGATGTGAACTGGAGGTGGGGGAGGATTTATTTTTTGGGAGGGGACACGACATGATAGTGGCTGGATGTCCCCGCTGTCCCCACGCCAGCCCCCTAACTGCTCCTTGCCTCCCCCAGCATCATCTGTTCCCCATCATCCCCCCTCAAAACACCCCAGTGTCCCGCTCAGCTGTCCCCTCCCCCCTGCCTGTACCCCCATTTCCCCCCCCAGCTCCCCCAAAACATCCCTCTGGCCCCCCAACTCCCATCACAGCTCCCCTGTGCCCCCCCATCACTGGTCCCTCATCCCCCCCCCCCCCCAATAACAGGTCCCCCGTGTGTCGTCGTCCCCATAACCGGTCCCCCCGGTTTCCCCCCACAAAACCGGTCCCCCCCGCTGTCCCCCACCGTCCACTTCGTCCAACACCAGATCTTCCCCCCCCAGGTCCAGCTCGGGGTCGGGGGGGCCGGGGCCCAGTTCCGCCTCCAGCTCCGGTTCCAGCGGCGGCTCCGAGGCTCGAACCTGCGACAAAGGGAACGGCTCAACCCGGCCCGGGACCCCCCCCGGGACCCCCAAACCCCCCCAGTATTCACCCACCCCCGGTTCTACCGCCATCGCCGCCGCCATGACACCCTGCCTCTGTCACGTGACGGGTGCTCCCCCTCCTCGGCCCGGCGCGCTGACGTCACTTCCGCTTTCTTTCCCAAAGGAGCCGGCGGGAGGAGGAGGCCGCAGCCATGGTGGGTGCCGGTGGTTATCGGTCGCCATCGGGGTCAGGGGGGAGGGAGAGAGCGGTGGGGAGGGAGCGGGGAGAAGCGGGAGGATACGGGGGAGTGGGGGGGGAGGGATGGAGGCGGCGGCGGGAAGAGATGGCGGTGAGGTATGGCCGGACACCACACCCCCCCCCCCCCCCCGATCTTCTCCCCGGTGGCGGCCATGTCAGCCCCGGTGGCCAACCCCACGCCCCCCGTGACCATGTCCCCTCCCCGGTAACCGTGTCCGCGTGTCCCCCCAGTCTCTCGTCATCCCCGAGAAGTTCCAGCACATCCTGCGTGTCCTCAACACCAACATCGATGGGCGCCGGAAAATCGCTTTCGCCATCACCGCCATCAAGGTGAGGGGACAGCGGGAGTGGGATACGAGGCGGGGGGGGGGATGACACAGTGACGTGACGAACCCCTCACGCTTTTTGTCGCGTGTGTGTGTCCCCCAGGGCGTGGGACGCCGCTACGCCCACGTGGTGCTGCGCAAAGCTGACATCGACCTCACCAAGCGAGCAGGCGAGCTGACCGAGGACGAGGTGAGAGGGTTGGGAGGGGACAGGGACGTTTCTTGGGGGCTTGGGGACATCTCTAGGGGGGCTTGGGGATGTGTCTAGGGAGGTTGGGGACATTTCTTGGGGCTTGGGGACATTTCTGGAGGGTTTGGGGCATCTCTTGGGGGATTGGGGGCAATTTTAGGAGCTTGGGGGCATTTCTGGGGGGGGGTCGGGACGTTTCTAGGGAGCTTGGGGACACCTCTGGGGTGTTGGGGACATGTCTGGGGGGGGTTCAGGGCATCTCTGGGGCGGCTTGGGGACATTTCTAGGGAGGTTGGGGACATCTCTAGGGGTTTGGGGACACCTCTAGGGGGGTTTGGGGCATTTAGGGGGCTTGGGGACATCTGTGGGCGGGGGGGCTGGGGACATTTTTAGGCGCCTGTGGACATCTCTAGGGAAGTTGGGGACATCTCTGGGGGGGTGTCCCCCTGCCCTGTCCCCCCCAGGTGGAGCGGGTCATCACCATCATGCAGAACCCCCGACAGTACAAAATCCCCGACTGGTTCCTCAACCGGCAGAAGGACGTGAAAGATGGGAAGTACAGCCAGGTGAGGGGGGAGACACACATGGGACACCCCCCCCCGGGTGTCCCCTGATGTCCCCTAATGTCCCTTGATGTTCCCTAATGTGTTCGTCGACCCCCCCACAGGTCTTGGCCAACGGCTTGGACAATAAACTGCGAGAGGATTTGGAGCGGTTGAAGAAAATCCGGGCACATCGGGGACTGCGACACTTCTGGGGGTGAGTTGGTGGCTTGGGGACAGTGGGGGGGGGCTTGGGGACACTGGGGGGGGTTGGGGACAGTGGGGGAGGTGACACTAGGGGGGATGGGGTCCTTGACACCGCTGTCGTGTCGTGTGTCCCCCCACTTGCGGCGGGCTGGGGCACTTCTGGGGGTGAAGTGGGGGGATTTGGGGACATGGAACACAAAGAGGGAGGGAGGTGACACTGGTGACATGTCCCTCCTGTCTTGTCACACCCCCCCCCCCCCCCCCCCAGGCTGCGCGTGCGAGGCCAGCACACCAAGACCACCGGACGGCGGGGCCGCACCGTCGGTGTCTCCAAGAAGAAGTGATGGGGGCAGGGGAGGAATAAAAGTGATGTTGGTGATGACAGAGGTGGCCCCTGTGTGTGTGGCTTCGCACGAGGACGGGGTGGGGGCTCGCACGAGGAGGGGGGCTTGGGAAGTTGGAGCCTCGCAGGAGAGCAGGGCTTCCCACGGGGATGGGGAGGGTCTTTGCACAAGGATGGGATCTTGCACGAGGGGTTTCGGCCCTGGGGCTGGTGCTTTTGCACCGGGGCGAGGTCTTGCACGAGGATGGGGGTGCTCGCACGAGGACGGGCCTTGCACGAGGATGGGTCTTTGTACGACGACGGGGCCTCGCTTGTCCACTGTACGAGGGCAGCCAGGCTTCGGGGGGGCGGGGCAGCGGCGTTCAAGCCCCGCCCCTTTGCCGCGAGTGTGCAAGCCCCGCCTACCCGCTGTCACGCGTGTGGTATGGAGCTGCCGTTCGCCCAGGTGCCCTCAACAAACATGGCGGCGCCGGCTTCCACCCCTAGTTGCCCTGAACAAACATGGCCACCGCCCCCCGCTGCCCTCAACCAACATGGCGGCGCCGCCTCACCCTTGCCCTCCTCCAACATGGCGGCGCCAGCTTCACCCCTTCCGCCGCGCCTCTGTGTTTTGATTGGCCGCGCTCTTACCTTCCCTGTCTTCTGATTGGTCCCCACGCCGGAAAGGGCGGGGAGGCAGATCGCACATGGCGGCGGCGGCAGCAGCGAACGGCGGGAGGTCCCGCACCCTTCACCGACGGCAACGGGCCAGGCCGGGCCCCGCCGCCTCCGCCAGCCATGGCGGGGAACGGGGAGACACCGGCAGCGTGTCCGGGGTAGGGCGGGGGACTCCGGGAGGGGGATCCCGCTACGGGAAAAGGGGAATTCGGGGCGGATTCGGTACCGGGGGGGGGTCCCGGTGCTTCTCCCCCCGGTACCAGGCCTCTGTCTCTCTCCGCACAGAGGAAGGACCCGTTCCCCGGGCCCGCCCCGCTGCCCCGGCCCAGGGTGAAGCGGTTCCTGCGGGGGACGAAGGAGAAGGCGGTGAGAACGGGGGGGGGAATTCGGGGGGAGGGGGGTGTCAGGGGGGCTGGGGGAGTGATTGGGGGGGCCCTGGGGGAGGAACTGTTGGGGCAGAGGTTTGGGGGGGCTCTGGGGGTGGAGACTGGGGGGGGGCGACCCCACCTCACGGTGTGTCCTCCCCCCCGTCCCGCCAGCCCCGAGCCAAAAGCCAGCGCCTGCGCTGGCACCTGAAGCTGTCGGGGCAGCGGGAAGAAGCGGCAGCCGCCCGGGCGGCTCGGTTGGACCTGCTGCTCCCCGAGGAGCCGGGGTGAGTCCCCTGTGTCCCCCCCACAGCGTCACCTGCGTCCCCCTCCACCCTACTTTGTCCCCTCACACCCCCCTTTCAATGTCCCCCCCAGGTTCCTGGAGGCCGACCCCGGCGAGGACACCTGCACCATCACCCAAGGGGACATCGCCGAGGCCGTGGACATCGCCAGCGCCGCTAAGGTGGGACGGGGACACGGCGAGGGGGGAACAAGGTACATTTTGGGGGGGGGGATGACACACTGGGGAGGTCTCACCCCCTTTTCTCTCCCTTTCCCGCAGCACTTTGACCTGAGGTTGGAACAGTTCGGGCCGTATCGGCTGGATTACACCCGCAACGGGCGGTAAGTTGTGCCAGGTCGGGGTGTCCCCCACCTTGTCACGCCTCCTTGTCACTTCCTGTCGTCATCCCCCCGTCACCTCCTGTCCCCCTCCATTCCACAGGCACCTTCTGCTGGGGGGCCGACGGGGCCACGTGGCCGCCATGGATTGGCAGACGAAGGCGCTGATGTGCGAGATCAACGTGATGGAGACGGTGACGGATGTGGCGTGAGTACACATGGAGCATGTGCAAGGCGTGCATGGAGCTGCAGCGGTGGCGTCGCACCGCGAGTGTGTAGAGCCGGGGACGTGTGGGTGTAAGCCGCGGCGCGTGTGAGTGTAGAAAGCCAAGGATGCACGCGCAAAGCTCTGTGCACAGCGCCTAGCGCGTGCGTGCAAGCAAACCCGTTGTGTGTGCCGCATTGGGCGCTCGCATGCAAAGCCCCGTGGGCAGAGTCGGGGATGTGCGTGCAAACCTCCTTGTGCTGCGCACGTGTGTGCAGACATCCATGTGTGCAAGGGACAGGCGTGCAAACCCATCGCACGTGCCAGGTGCAGCACCACGCGCACATGCGCAAACCCCTTGCGTGTCCCACGTGCTGTGCTGTGCACCCGCATGCAAACCCCTTGCGTGTCCTGCGTGCCACGCTGTGCACCCACGTGCAAATCCCCTGTGTCATATTGTACACCCAACTTGCAAACCCCGCTTGTGCAGCGCCGTGCACGTGCGTGCAAACCTTGCGTAGAGTTGGGGACGTGAGTGCAAACCCATTATATGTCCCACATGCAAATCCCCTCTCTGTGCTGCACCGTGCACCCACGTGCAAAGCCCCACGTACAGTGCACGAGGCACGTCTGCAAACCCCTTGCATATCCCGTGTGCTGCGCTGTGCACCCACGTGCAAAGCCTTTGCATGTGCCACGCTGCGCCTGCGCCCACAAACCCCTTGCATCTCGCCTGCCCCACATGCAGCCCCGTGCAACCCTCGTCCCTTGTGCTTGTCCCCCACCGTGTCCCCCCACCCGTGTCCCCCCTGCAGGTGGCTGCACACGGAGACGCTGCTGGCGGTGGCCCAGCGCCGGTGGCTCCACGTTTACGACAACCAAGGGCTGGAACTCAACTGCCTGAAGAGTTTTCCCGGTGTTTTACAGCTCCAATTCCTGCCTTACCATTTCCTCTTGGCCACCGCGGTGGGTGCCCGCAGGGATGCCAGGGTCCTTGGTGGGGTGGGGGTCGGGGGGGGGGGGGGGGGGGAAGGTCCTGATGATCTTTTTTTCCTCTCTTTTTGCAGAACGACAAAGGGTTTTTGCAATATCTGGATATTTCAGTGGGGAAGGAGGTGGCTGCGCTTTGCACCCGGGGTGGGCGTTTGGCCGTTATGGCACAGAATCCGGCTAATGCCATCATCCACCTGGGTCACAGCAATGGTAAGACCAACACCCGCCCCCCCCCCCCCCCCCCAAAAAAAAACCCCCAGAGGGGTGTCTTTAACTCTCTCCCTCCCTTAAATCACGTCCTTGTCCCCAGGGACAGTGACGTTGTGGAGTCCCACTGTGTCAGAGCCGCTGGTGCGGATGCTTTGCCACCGTGGTGCCCTGCGGGCACTCGCCGTCGATCCCACCGGCACGTGAGCACTGGGAAACATTTTGGTGGGGGGAACACACACCTGATCCTATAGCTAATGAGGATTGGTGTGTCACATTTTTGTGTGTGTGTGTCCCCCACTTCTTTTCCCAGGTACATGGCGTCCGCGGGGCTGGACCGCAAACTGCGGGTGTTTGACCTGCGGACGTACCGGGTGCTGCAGGAGCTGGTGCTGCCACAGGGTGCCGGGCACCTTGCCTTCAGCCAACGCGGGGTGCTGGCAGCTGCCTGCGGTGACCTAGTACAGGTAGGACCCCCCCCCTCAATCCCCCCCTGATTTGTTCCTCTCCTATGACCTCCCTAAATGTGTGTCCCCCCAAAAAAACCAAGGTGTACAAGGACGTGGGGAAGGAAGTGCCACCCCAACCGTATCTCTGCCATCGCCCGCCCCGGCCACCGCACGGGCTTCGCTTCTGCCCCTTCGAGGACGTCCTTGGTGCTGGCCACGGTCACGGTTTTACCAGTATTTTGGTGCCAGGTAGGGTGGCCCCCACCCAAGGGTGTCAAAAGCGGGGGGGGGAGGGGGGATGTTTCCAGACAACCCACACACCTGTTATCCCCCCACCGCCGCCGTCTAGGTGCCGGTGAAGCCAATTTTGACGCGTTGGAGAACAATCCCTATCGCAGCCGGCGGCAGCGGCAGGAGTGGGAGGTGAAGGCGCTGCTGGAGAAGGTAATCTGGGGGGCGGGCACCCCAAAAACTGCTGGGGGGGCCAAAAGTGCAGCTGACCCCCAAACCTTTTGCTGATCCCCTACATCACCGCTGATCTCCTTAAACTGCTGGTGATTCCCCCACATGGCTACTGAGCCCCCCTAAACTGCTGCTGACCCCCCCAAGCTCCTGGTGCCCCCCCCAATCCTACTTCTGACCCTCCAAACCGCAGGTGACTCCCCCTAAAACTACTGCAGACACCCCCCAAAATGTAGCTGAGCCCCCCTCAAATCTCCTGACCCCCCCAAACTCACCACTGACACACACCCCCCCAGATCCCAGCGGAGCTGATCACACTGGATCCGACCCAGCTGGGATGCGTGGACACGGCCAGCTTGCAGCAGAAACGGGAGGAGCGGATCCAGCGCCTGGTACCAGGGTGGGGGGGTTGATCTCAATTTTGAGGTACAGTCCCCCCTCAAACCCAGCTAATCCCCCCCCTTGTATTTTTGTTGCCTTCTCCCCCCCCCCCCCCCCAGGGTTTCGACCCCCAGGCCAAGGCCAAATTCAAACCACGGCGGCGGGCAAAGGGCAACAACCTCCTGCACCGCAAGCGGAAGGTGGCCCACGAGGAGCAGCGGGTGCGTGTTGGAGACCCCCCTGTCCATGAATCCCCAAATAATTTGGGGGGGAGCCACCCAGCTTCATTTTATCCCCCCACTTCCCCAGGCTGTTATCCGTCAGAGCGTGGAGCAGCGAGAGCAGGAGAAGAAGAGGAAGAGGAAGGAGGGGAGGAAGGGGGAGTCCTCCCCGCCCCCAAAACGTGGGGCCCTTGACCGCTTCAAGAAATAATTTGGGGGGGGGGGGGGGGAATGACACGACACCCACTATGGGGGTCCCCAGGGTGCTGTTGTATCCCCCCCAGGTTGGGGGTCCCCAGGGTGTGTGTGTGCCCAACTTGGGGGTCCCTGGGGTGTCCCCCACTGTGGGGGTCCCCTAAACCCCCCTGCCCTGCACACTCTGGGGATCCCCAACGTGGCCCCCCCATTATTAAAGTCTCTCGGCCGAGCCCCTGCTGTCCCTATGTGTACCAATCTGCCCCCCCCCCCCCAAAGCCAAGTGCCACCGCTGGTGTCACCAGCCCCATCGCATTTATTGCCCACTGGGGATGGGGTCGCTGCAGCATTGGCCAGCGCGGGGGGGCGGGGACACACGACGACTGCGGGCAACGCCATGCAATGGCCTCGTCAGTCACCGTGCAATGTCCTTGTCCTCTTTGCACCACGGCTGAGGGCTTGCAGCGATGCAACGCTGCATCCCAGCGCTGCTGTGGCTCCTCCAACATGCGCAACATCCCGTGCAACGTCCTTGTCGCACCGCAGCTGATCACTTGCAGCGACGTGATGTTGCATCCCGGTGTTGCTGCAGCTCCCTGAACACATGCAAGCCCTGTGCAACCTTGTCTTTGCACCATGGCTGATCACTTGCAGCAGTGCAACGGTGCATCCCAGTGCTGCAGCAGCTCCTCCAACACGTGCAACGCCCCGTACAATGGTCTCGTCCTTGTTGCGCTGTAGCTGATCACTTGCAGCGACATGATGTTGCATCCCAGGGCTGCTGCAGCTCCTTGAACAAGTGCAAGCCCTGTGCAACATCCTCGTCCTTGCTGCACCACAGCCGATTGCTTGCAGCAACACCACGCTGCATCCCAGGGCTGCTGCGGCTCATCAAACACGCGCAAGCCCCATGCAATGTCCTCGTCCTCTTATGCACTGCGGCTGACTGCTTGGAGCGATGCAACGCTGCATCCCGGCGCTGCTGCGGCTCCTCGAACACGCGCAACGTTCTCGTCCCCTTTGCACCGCAGCCGATGGCTCGCAGCGACACCGCGCCGCATCCCGGCGCTGCCGCGGCTCCTCCAACGCGCGTGAGCCCCATGCGGCGGCCTTGCCGCGCCGTCGCCCTCCCCGCTCACTGCCAAAGCCACTCGCCGACGGCCAGCGCCTTGCACCGCAGCACACCCAGCGCCCGCTGCAACGCGTTACAGCCCCCCCCCTCTCCTTGCAACAACCCCCAGACCCTCCGCAACTCGCCGGGGCCCAGCCCGTGGGAGCTGAAGAGCACCTCGCCGTAACAGCACCCGTCCAGGGGGAACCGCGCCGACCCGGCCATCCGAGCCGAGTGGCGGGGCGCCAGACCGGCTCGCTGGGCGCAAAGGCCCACCCAGACGTCCTCGGGGGCGACAAAAGGGACGCGGGGGGCCGCCGCCAGCACGGCCGCCGCCGCCTCCCCCGACAAGACGTACGCCGTGCCGCTGCAGTAGAGGGGGAAGGTGGCGGCGGGGTAAACGGCGGCGGGGACGTGGTGACGACCGCGGGGGTCCCGCTGGGGTCGGACCCACCAGTGGATCCGTCCCAGGTACAACCGCGGCGGCGCTCGCCGGAAGGACGCCAAGTAATTCGTCAGGGCCGGGAGGTTGACGAAGACGTCGTCGTCGGCTTTGAGGATGAAAGGGGCGGCGGGGCAGCGGCTCGTCGCCCAGCGGAGCAGAAACGCCGTTTTGCGCGTGAGGTTGGCGTACGTGTCGGCGAAGGCGCCTTGCAGGAGGTCGCCGTGGCGCTCGGCTTCCGCTCGCAGCGCCGGTTGTTCGGACGGCGCCGTCGGCGCCCCCAGGACGAAGAGGGTGCGGGTGGGGAGCCCGCCCGGTCGCCCGCCCGCCGCCGCCCCCCCCCCAGGTTTCTCGGATGGCCTGGCGTCGAGCGGAGTGGGACGGGGCGCTGGGGACCAGCACCAGGAGGAACGGGGGGGTCGGTCCGCAGCCGCTGGGGGAGAGGAGGACGGGGGGGTCGTTGGCGAGGGCCGCGTCGGCCGCAAGGGCTGCGACGCCGGCGTCCTTTGCTAAGCTTGCGGCGTTTGCGACGCCTGCACCGCTTGCGACGCCTGCGCCTTCTGCAAAGCTCGCATTGTCTGCAACGCCTGCACCTTTTGCAACGCCTGCGTCCTTTGCAACGCCTGCACCTTTTGCAACGCCTGCACTTTTTGCAACGCCTGCACCTTTTGCGACGCCTGCACCTTTTGCGACGCCTGCATCCTTTGCAACGCCTGCACCTTTTGCGACGCCTGCACCGTTCGCAGCGCCTGCATCCCTTGCACCGCCCGCATCCTTCGCACGACCCGCCTCAGTCGCACCCCCCCCCCGCCCTCACAGCCCCCCCCAAGCCCCCCCCGCCCCTTTCCCGCCAAATCGCCAGCCCGGCCGCCACCAGCTCCTCCCCCCACCCCCCTCCCCCCACCAGCGCCAGCCCCGCCAGCGCCAGCGCCAGCCCCGCCCCCCGCCCCGCCCCCCGCAGCCCCGCCCGCCTCCTCCAACGCCACATCCCGCTTACCGGGGGGGGTTGGTCCCTGCCACCCCCCCACACCCCCCCGGGAGCCCACGGGTGCGTAGAACCCGCGGGGTGACACGCGTGGGGGTAAAGATCCTCGGAGGTGGGGAGGGAAGAGGGGAGGTGGGAGAGTGCGCCTGCGCGGAGCGCCGGGAGGGCGGGGCCAAAGGGAAGGGGGCGGGGCTGGGGAGCGGGAGGGGGGCGTGATGTTGGGGAGACGGTGTGGTGTTGGAGGAAGGGGGCGTGGTGTTGGGGAGAGGGGGTGTGGTGTTGGAGGAAGGGGGCGTGGTGTTGGGGAGAGGGGGTGTGGTGTTGGGAGAGGGGGTGTGGTGTTGGAGGAAGGGGGCGTGGTGTTGGGGAGAGGGGGTGTGGTGTTGGAGGAAGGGGGCGTGGTGTTGGTATAGGGGGTGTGGTGTTGGTATAGGGGGTGTGGTGTTGGGGAGAGGGGGTGTGGTGTTGGTGGACGGGGGCGTGGTGTTGGGGGAGCTGGGGGGGCGCGGAGTGGTGGTAGGGGGCGTGGTGAGGGTGGAGGTGGGTGCGCAGGCGCGGAGCGGAGGGGGCGGGGACGCGGCGCGTCACGTGGGAGGAAGAGGGCGGGGCCGGGCCGGAGCCGGTTCCTGCGTGAGGCGAGTGGAGAAGGTGGGGGGGGTCGGTGGGGTGGGGGGGGTTGGGGGTGTTCTGTGGGGCGGGGAGTTCCTGAAAGGGTTTGGGAGGGTCTGGGGGGCCCTGTGGAGTGGGTGGGAGGGTCCTCGAGGGGTTTGGGGGGGGGGGGTCTTGGGGCGTCTGGGGGGTCTTGTGGGGTCTGGGCAGCGTTCTGTGGAGTGGGGAGGTGTCCTGGAAGGATTTGGGGGATTTGGGGGGGTGCTTGGGAGGTCTGGGGGGGTTCTGTGTGGTGGTGGGGGTCCTGGAGGGGTTTGGAGGGGCCTGTGGGGCTCCGTGGAGTGGGTGGGAGGGTCCTCGAGGGGTCGGGGGGAGGCGTGAGGGGGTTTGAGGGGGGCCTGTGCGGTGAGGGGGGTCCTGGAGGGATTTGGGGGGGTTGGGGGGAGCTTGTGGGGTGAGGGGGGTTCTGTGGAGTTGGGGGGGGTCCTGGAGACGTTTGGGGGGGCCCTGTGGAGTGGGTGGGAGGGTCCTGGAGAGGTTTGAGGGGGGCCTGTGGGGTGAGGGGGGGCCTGGAGGGATTTGGGGGGGCCCTGGTGGGCTTGGAGGGGTCTGGGAGAGGGTCCTGTGGGTTGATGGAGTGCTAGAGGGGTTTGGGGGGACTGGGGGGGGGGGTGGATGCTCGGGGGGGGTCGAGGGGGCCTCTGTGGGGGCCATGAGGCTGCAGGGGGTATTTGGGGGCCCTATAGAAGTCCGCGGGGGGGGGGGGGGGGGGTGTTCCCCGGGGGCCTGGGGGGGTGTCTCTGTGGGGCTTGAGGGGGGTCTGGGAGGGGGGGCAGTTTTGAGGGCTCTCTGGGGTTTGGGGGGGGCTCTCTGGGGTGCAGGGGATCCCCATGGGGCACAGAACTGCCCTGGGATTTTGGGGAGGGAGGGGGGCTCCATAGGGTGAGAGGTGCCTCCCCCAATCCCCCCTCCTGTCCCCCCCCCAGCCCTCCCCATGGCAGAACAGATCCAGAAGAAGCTGCAGGGCGAGCTGGAGAAATACCAGCAGCTCCAGAAAGGTACGACCTGGCCCCCCCAGATGCCCCCCTGCACCCCCATAACCCCCCCTGCACCCCCAGACCCCACCCCGCACCCCATAACCCCCCCCTTCCTCTCCCTTCAGCACCCACCACCCCCCTCCCACCCTTCCCCTCCTCATGGGGTGCCCCAGGACCCCTATTCTGGGGGGGGTGCCAGCACCAGGGGGAGCCTGGGTGACTCCCCCCCCACTTTTTTTTTTGTGTGCCCCCCCCACCCCCACCCCAGACCTGAGCAGGTCAGTGACAGCGCGGCAGAAACTGGAGGCGCAGCTGACGGAGAACAATATCGTGAAGGAGGTAGGTGAAGCCCAAACCCCCCCCATCTAAGGGTGACACCCCCCCACACACCCTACTGACCCCCCTCCCCAAAAAAATCCCCAGGAGCTGGAGCTGCTGGATGCCACCAACACCATTTTCAAGCTGATGGGGCCAGTGTTGGTAAAACAAGATATGGAAGAAGCCAAAACCACCGTCGCCAAACGCCTGGATTACATCAATGGCGAAATGTAGGTATTCAGAGGGGGGGACACAGGGGGCGGCAAGGGGATTTGGGGGTTGCTGTGGCGTTCATATACCCACCCCCAAAACAAAATTTGGCAGCAAGCGCTACGAGCAGCAGATGCAGGACCTGGAACGACGCTCGGAGCAGCAGCGAGAGACGCTGGGGCGGCTGCAGCAGGAGCTCCAGCGGGCGCAGGGAAAAGCTTAGGTGTTTTTTGGGGATCCCCCCTCCATTTATTTTTGGGAGGGAGGTCCTTGTACCCCAAACTCACTCCCCAATTCAGATTAAATCCCTTCCCAAAACAGAAACATCGCTGTGAGCATCGGGTGTCCCCGCTCCTTCCCGTAGTGTCTTTATTGCCGTAGTGTCACAGCCCCGGCACTAGGGGCCTCCCCCCAGATTAATTTGGGGGGGGGCACCCCTAAAAGAGGGCACGGGTGATCTTGCGGCCGGTGGCTTTGATTTTAGGGAAGGTGGAGCTGAGCTCGGCCCCCCGGGGTTGAGACGGGGAGGGGGAAACACCGGGACCCCCCCCCAATTCCCGGGGACGTAGGGCAAAATCCAGGCTGGTCCCCGTCATGGCGTAGAAGACGTTGGCGGAGGGGGGTAGGAGCAGTTCTGGGGGGGGCAAAGAGGGGGTGAAGGGGTATTTGTGGGGGGGAGGGTTTAGGGGTGCCCCCCCTGCAAATCAAAAGCTCACCTCGGTTTTCGGGGAGCAGCTGGAGCAGCTGGAAGCGGGGGGCAGCGCCCGGATCCTGCCCGTGTTTCTCCAGCACTTTGGCCACCACGGCTGGAGTCTTGTCCTGGCTGGTGATCTGGTGGGGGGGGGGCACGGTGGGGCGGGGGGGTCAGCACCCCCAAAATCCACCCCCCTTGAATTTTTTTTTGAGGGGGGAAGCTTTTGGGGTGGTGATGGGGACACCCCCTCTCCCCAAAATCCCCTTCCTTGGATTTTTAGGGAGGGGGACACTCCTGAAAATGATTTTTGGGGGAGGGGCGGACAAGGTATACAAAACTAAAAGCCCCCCCTAGGATTTTGGGGGTCCTGGGGGACCCCAATTTTTTTTTTTGGGGGGGGGGGGGTGGTGGGTTCCTCACCAAGATGCTCTTGTAGAGGCTGCCGTTGTGCAGTTCCATGCGGGCCCGGATGATGCGGCAGTCGGTGGGGGGGGGCCCCCCCCGGGCCTCCCCCCACCCCCCCCCGCGTCCCCCCCAGCTTTAGGGGGGAAGGTCGAGCCACAAGAGGCCGAACGTCGATGACCCCGGGGGGGGGACAATGTCCCCGGGGGTGGGACGGGGATGGCAGCGGGGGGGGCGGCCGCCTTGTCCAGCGCCGACACTGATGGCCACTTCACCTGGGGGGGGTGACAGGGTGGGGGGGGCACCCCAACACCCCCCCTAGATTTGGGGGGGCTTTTGGGGTGGTGAAGGGAGTACCCTGGATTTTTTTGGGGGGTGCACCCTGTAACCACTCCCCTTGGATTTTTTGGAAGAGGGGGATTGGGGTGCTGATGGGATTGAGACACCCCAATCCCACACCCCCACACCCCCACACCCCCCCCGCATTTTTTTTGTGGGGTGGGGGTGTCTTACCTGCTCCAGGCGCGAGGACGGCTGCGGGGGCTCTGAGGGGGGGGGACACAAGGACATCGGGGGGGCAGGGTTGGTCCCAGGTCACTGAGGGGGTCCCCACGGATCTCAGGAGCCTGGGGGGGGTCAGGGGTGAGGGGGGGCACACATGGGGTGCACCCCCCCCCTTCCCCCTACCCCCCCCTCCACTCACTCTGCGCAGTGGGTGATGACGAGGGCGGGTTTGAGGGGGCGCGGGGGGGGGGTCCCCGGGGGGCTCGATCTCGTAGGAGAGGCTGTGGCTGCGGAGAGATGGGAGGGGACGCGCTGGGACCTGTCACACCACCCCCCCACCCCACGTGGGGACATGTCACCCATCTGCCAGCGTCTCCCCCCCCCCCCACCCCAGGAGCTGCCACCCATGTGTCAGGACACCCCACTCATGTGCCAGGACCACCACCCCAGGACACCCCCCCCCCCCCCCATATACCAACACCCCAGGAAATGCCACCCATGTGTCAGGACCCCCCCCCCCCCCCCCCCTTGTACCAGGGTCCCCCACCCATGTGCCAGGACCTCCCCCCAGGACCCCCCACCCACGTACCAGCCCGCCAGGAGATGCCACCCATGTACCGGGACCCCCCACCCATGTACCAGGGCCCCCCAGTCCATGTACCAGGACCCCTGGGAGATGCCACCCATGTGCCAGGACCCCCCCCCCCACCCATATACCACCCCCCAGGAGATGCCACCCATGTGCCAGGACACCCCCCCCCACCTGCGAGCCTCGGGCAGGGGCCGCAGGGTGCGCAGCCAGCGGCGGAAGCGGGGCTGGGGGTGCAGGCGGTACCCCCGGCACAGCCCCTGCAGCCCCTGCACCTGCGCCAGCACCTCGAATTCCTGCCGGGACACCGCGGGGGGGTGGGGGGGGGTGACACTGGTGTCACTGGGTGGGGAGGGGGTAGGGGAATGGGGAATTGGGGGATCTGGGGACATGGGGGGGGTCTGGGAATTTGGGGAGTGTTGGGGGACATTGGGGGGGGAGAAGGGACATGGGGATATAGGGGACATGGGGGGACGGGATTTGGGGGGACATGGGGTGACAGGGAGTTTTGGGGATGGGGATATGGGGGAGGGGGGGGACATGGAAACATTGGGGGTGACACAGGGACATGGGGATATGGGGGACATGGGGGGACACAGGGAGTGTTGGGGGACATGGGGACATTGGGGGGGACATGGGGATGGGGGGACACGGGAGGACACAGTGGGATATGGGGGGGATATGGGGGAGACACGGGGAGTGTTGGGGGATATGGGGGGGACATGGGGACATTGGGGGGCACACAGGGTCATGGGGATGGGGGGACAGTGGGATATGGGGACTGGGGGACATGGGAGGACAGGGGGATCTGGGGACATGAGGGGACAGGGGATATGGGGGGGGGGACATGGGCCACAAACCTTGCGACGCTTGTCGAAATTGATGTAGCCGTCCTGTGGGATTGGGGGGGGACGGGGACATCAGCTTGGGAACAACCCCCCACCTTGGGGACACCCTGCCCTCCTTGGGGACACCCCCACCTCAGGGCCATCCCTTCCCTTGGGGACATTTCTCCTTGGGTACTCCCTAGCTTAGGGACAACCCCCCACACACAACTTGGGGACCCCCCCCCCCCCCCCCCCTCCTTGGGGACAAGTGACACCCACCTCCAGCTCGTCCTTCATGGCCGCATCCAGCATCACCAGGTCACGCAGGAAGGTGCCCAGGTAGGGGACAACCCCCTGGGGGGGGTAGGGGGAGACACACATGGAGGGGGGGGGACACGGGTGAGGTCAGGAGGTGGCACCGTCCCCTCCCTGTCCCCATGTCCCCTCCCTCACCACAGAGCGCTGCTGCAGGGGGCGGCGGGGCTGGCGACGGTTGGGGGGCTCCGGGGGGGGGTCCTGGAGGGGGGGACACACAGGGAGGGGGATTGGGGACAAGGACAGAGGTCAAGCCTGGGGACAGGGCTGGTGACAAGGGACATGGGATGAGGGATGGGGTTGGGGACAAGGGACATTGTTGGGGACAAGGACGGGGACAAGGATTGGGGACAGGGGTTGGGGACAAGGGACATAGCTAGGGACAAGGACAGGGATCCAGGTCGGGGACAGGGGGTCAAGATTGAGGACAAGGCTGGTGACAAAGGATAAGGTTGGGGACAAGGATATGGGTCAGGGCTGGGGACAGGGACAGGGGTTGGGGACATGTCCCCGCCTGGAGCAGCAGCTGGCGGCTGGCGCTGTAGTTGTCCTGCTCGGAGCAGATGGCACTGAGCTCCTCGTAGCTGCGCTGGGCATCGCTGGGGACAAGGACAAAGCCACCACGTCACCCCCGCCCCGTATCCCCAAGTTCCCCCCCACCCCATGGCCCCTCCGTGGCCCCGTACCGGCTGGTCTCGTCCCAGCTCTGCCGGAGCCGGTGGATGGGGCTGGACTGCAACGCCGAGATGATGGCACAGAGCGAGGAGAAGTTCCTCAACGCGCGGCACTCCTGGGGACAAGGGGACTGTCACCAAGCCCGGCTGGGGTGGGGACAACCCCAATGGGATGGACACAGGGACACCTCCATTGGGGCCACCAACCCCCCCCCTTGGCGTAGAGATGCTACCGCTGGGGACAGGGCCACCTCGGGTACAGGGTCACCTCTGTTGGGGACAACTCCATGGGGCCACCTCCCTTGAGGAACACTGCCATGGGGTCATCTCCCTTGAGGGACACCTCCATGGGGTCATTTCCATTGAGGGACACCTCCACGGGGCCACCACTGTTGAGGGCCACCGCCATGGGGTCACCTCCACTGAGGGACACCTCCACGGGGTCACCTCCATGAGGCCACCTCTGTTGAGGAACACCTCCACAGGGCCACCACTGTAGAGGGCCACCTCCATGGGGTCACCTTCCTGGAGGAACACCTCCATGGAATCACCTCTGTTGAGGGTCACCTCCGTGGGGCCACCTCTACTGAGGAACACTTCCATGGGGCCACCTCCATTGAGAAATATCTCCATGGGGATCAATGTGTCATTGTCTCCCCCCCCGGGGGTCCCCACTGACCTCGGCCACCCGGATCCACTTCTCGAACAGGCGGGCACGCTGGGGGGGCCGCAGCCCCACGCTCCCCAGGCAGGAGCGGACGACAGCCCCCGCCAGGCAGTTGAACTGGCGCACGGTGGCCCGGACGCTGGGACAGGCGCCTTCGCGTCCCCTCTTGTCCCGTTGGGACCAGAGGGCCCCCAGGCACTCGTAGGGCACCAGGCGCAAGAAGAGCTCCTGGGGACACGGGGGCAGGAGCATTGGGGACATGGGGACACCGATGTCGGGGACTAGGGGACATGGGGACACAGGGGACACGGGTGTTGGGGACATGGGTGTCAGGGACTAGGGGACATGGGGACAGAGCTATGGGGACATGGGGCGTTGGGGACATGGGGGACATTGGATGTTGGGAACTAGGGGACATGGGGACACAGGGGACATGGGTGTTGGGGACAAGGGGGACATTGGATGTTGGGAACTAGGGGACATGGGGAAACGGGACATGGGTGTTGGGGACAGTGGGACACAGGGGACATGGGTGTCAGGGACTAGGGGACACAGGGACACGGATATGGGGACACAGGGTGTTGGGGACATGGGGGACATTGGGTGTTGGGGACTAGGTGACACAGGGACATGGGTGTCAAGGACTAGGGGACATGGGGACACAGATATGGGGACATGGGTTGTTGGGGACATGAGGGACATGGGGACATGGGGGACATGGGTGTCAGGGACTAGGGGACATGGGGACAGAGATATGGGGACATGGGGCGTTGGGAACTAGGGGACATGGGGACACAGCGGACATGGGGACACAGATATGGGGACATGGGTTGTTGGGGACATGGGGGACATGGGGACATAGGGACATGGGTGTCAGGGACTAGGGGACATGGGGACAGAGATATGGGGACATGGGGGACATTGGATGTTGGGAACTAAGGGACATGGGGACACAGGGGACATGGGGACGCAGGGGACATGGGGGACATTGGGTTGGGAACTAGGGGACATGGGGACACAGGGGACATGGGTGTTGGGGACAAGGGGACATGGGCATGAGGGACAGGGACACATGGGGACAGTGGTGCCGGGCACAGGGGAGGACATGGATTGAGAGGGACATGGGGGACCCAGGGACACAACAGGGTGCTGGGGCAGATTTTGGGGTGCTGGGGGGGTGTTAGGGGTGCTGGGGGAGGGGTTGGGGTGCCAGGAGAGGTTAATGGGTGCCAATGGGGAGGTTTGGGCCCCCCCCCCCCCCCCCCCCCCCCCTCACCGCCTCGGTCAGGGTGAGCTGCTCGGCCACCTCCTGGGCCTGGAAGGACAGAATGTCCAGGGGGTCAGCGTCCCCCTCCTCGTCCTCGTCACCCCCCTCCTCCTCTTCCTCTGGGGGGGTCGCGCTCTGGGCGAGTCCCCCCAAATTTTCCAGGCGTCGTGCAGCTTCTGAGTCGGGCCCCAACACTTGGATCAAGCCCTCGGCTAAGGGGGGGATTTGGGGTCCCCTAAAATCTTCGGGGTACCCGTCCAGCCAGGAGCAGAGGAGAGTTGAGAGAGCCCTGGGGGGGGGGGATGACACACACATGGGGGGGGGGGGGGGTCAGTGGTGGGGGGGACAGTTGGGGAAACAATGGGGGGGGTCACTCACGCCTTGGCCTCGGTCAGCTCTGGAGTGTTGGGGGCCTCTGAGAGCGCCCCGAGTTCTTCCAGCCTGGGGGGGGTGGGGTGTCAAGGGTACTTGTGTGATGTCCCCCATCCCCCCCAGCACCCTGACCCCCTCCCTAAGCACCCCCTAACTCCCCCCATACAGTCCCCTAACCCCCTCCCATAGACCCCTAACCCCCCCATACACCCCCTAACCCCGTCCCACAGCCTCCTAAGCCCCCATACACCCCATAAGCCCCCCCTACACCCCGCATACCCCCCAATGCCCTCCCACAGCCCCCTGAACCCCCCCAACCCCACAAACACACAACTAACCCCCTCCCTCAGCCTCCTGACCCCCCATACACCCCCCTAACTCCCCCCTAAGATCCCCTACAGCCCCCTGACCCCCTCCCACAGCCCCTGACTCCCCCATACAGCCCTGTAACCCCCCCATACACCCCCTAACCCTCTCCCACGGCCCCCTAACCCCCCATACCACCCCAAATCCCCCCCATACACGCCCCTAACCCCCTCCCACAGTCCCCTGACCCCCCCATACACCCCCAAATCCCCCCCCATACACACCCCTAACCCTCTCCCACAGTCCCCTGACCCCCCCATACACCCCCAAATCCCCCCATACACCCCCCTAACCCCCTCCCACAGTCCCCTGACGCCCCCATACCCCCCCAAATCCCCCCCATACACCCCCTAACCCCCTCCCACAGTCCCCTGACCCCCCATACACCCCCAAATCCTCCCCATACACCCCTTAACCGACTCCCACAGTCCCCTAACCCCCCATACACCCCCCAAATCCCCCCATACACCCCCCTAAACCCCCTCCCACAGTCCCCTGACACCCCCATATCCCCCCAAATCCCCCCCCATACACCCACCTAACCCGCTCCCAGAGCCCCCTGACCCCCCCATACCCCCCCAAATCCCCCCCATACACCCCCCTAACCCCCTCCCACAGTCCCCTGACACCCCCATATCCCCCAAATCCTCCCCATACACCCCCCTAACCCCCTCCCACAGTCCCCTGACCACCCCATACACCCCCCAAATCCCCCCATACACCCCCCTAAACCCCCTCCCACAGTCCCCTGACCACCCCCATATCCCCCAAATCCCCCCCCATACACCCCCCTAACCCCCTCCCACAGTCCCCTGACACCCCCATACACCCCCAAATCCCCCCCCCATACACCCCCTAACCCCCTCCCACAGTCCCCTGACACCCCTATACACCCCCAAATCCCCCCCATACACCCCTTAACCGCCTCCCACAGTCCCCTAACCCCCCCATACACCCCCCCAAATCCCCCCATACACCCCCCTAACCCCCTCCCACAGCCCCCTGACCCCCCCATACCCCCCCAAATCCCCCCATACACCCCCCTAACCCCCTCCCACAGTCCCCTGACCCCCCCATACCCCCCCAAATCCCCCCCATACACCCCCTACCCCCTCCCACAGTCCCCTGACCCCCCCATACCCCCCCAAATCCCCCCCATACACCCCCCTAAACCCCCTCCCACAGTCCCCTGACCCCCCCATACCCCCCCAAATCCCCCCCATACACCCCCCTAAACCCCCTCCCACAGTCCCCTGACACCCCCATATCCCCCCAAATCCCCCCCATACACCCCCCTAACCCCCTCCCACAGCCCCCTGGCCCCCCCAAACACGCCCAAACATCCCCCCGGCCCCCCCCATACCCCGCCCCGGCCCCTCACCGGCGCAGCAGCAGCCGCAGGACGTGGGGCCCGCGGGCGAAGGCGCGGAAGGTGCCCAGGAAGGCCGGGCCGAAGGCGGCGTCGCCGCCGGCCGGGGCCTCCAGCAGGTGCCGGACCAGGCGGGGCAGCGGGGCCGCCCGCAGGCGCCGGGCCGGGGGCAGGCCGCGGCGGGGGGTCAGGGCGAAGACGGCCCCGCCGGGGCCTTCCTCCCGCTCCTCCTCCTCCGCCTCGGCCTCCTCGGCCTGCCGCGGGGGGACGGGGAGCGCAAGGGACACCGGTCAGCCCCGCGGAAACCGGTCACCCCAGTACAAACCAGTCACCCCAGTAGAAACCAGTGACCGAAAGGGACACCGGTCAGCCCCGCGGAAACCAGTCACCCCAGTAGAAACCAGTCACCCCAGTAGAAACCAGTCACTCCAGTAGAAACCAGTGACTGAAAGAGACACCAGTCAGCCTTGCGGAAACCAGTCACCCCAGTAGAAACCAGTGACCGAAAGAGACACCGGTCAGCCCCGCAGAAACCAGTCACCCCAGGAGAAACCAGTCACCCCAGTAGAAACCAGTGACCAAAAGAGACACCGGTCAGCCCCGCGGAAACCAGTCACCCCACACCAATCAGCCCCGCAGAAACCAGTCACCCCAGTACAAACCAGTCACCCCAGTAGAAACCAGTGACCGAAAGGGACACCGGTCACCCCAGTAGAAACCAGTCACCACAAGAGACACTGGTCAGCCCCGCGGAAACTGGGGGGCCCAGCAGAAACCAGTCACCCCAGTAGAAACCAGTGACCGCAAGGGACACCGGTCAGCCCTGCGGAAACCGGGGGGCCGGCAGAAACCAGTCACCCCCATAAAAACCAGTCAGCCCTGGTAGAAACCAGGGATCCCAGGAGAAACCAGTCACCCCCATAGAAACCAGGGAGCCCAGTAGAAACCAGTCACCCCAAGAGCAACCGGTCACCCCCAGTAGAAACCAGTCAGCCCCATGGAAACGGGGGGCCCGGCAGAAATCAGTCACCCCAGTAGAAACCAGTCACCCCAGTAGAAACCAGTCAGCCCTGGCACAAACCAGGGGGCCCGGTAGAAACCGGTCACCCCCATATAAACCAGACACCCCAAGAGCAACTGGTCACCCCAGTAGAAACCAGGGACCCCAAGAGTAACCAGTCACCCCCCAGTAGAAACCAGTGCTCCCCAATATAAACCACTGACCCCCCAATAGAAACCAGGGCCCCCCCAATAGAAACCAGTGCTCCTAACAGCAGCGACCTCCCAATAGAAATCAGTCACCCCAAGAGCAACCAGTCACCCCCCAACAGAAACCAGTGACACCCCAGTAGAAACCAGTGCCCCCCAATAGAAACCAGTACCCCCCCAATAAAAACCAGTGATCCCCCCCCATACAAACCAGTGCTCCTAATAGCACCCAGTGCCCCCCAATAGCACCCAGTGCCCCCCCAGTAAAAACCAGCACCCTTAAGGACACCCAGTGCCCCCCCCAAGAGCACCCAGCGCCCCCCCTGGGAGCCCCCCCCCCTCCCTTGGGACCCCTCCAGTGTCCCCCAGACCCCCACGTCCCACCCCCAGTGCCCCCAGGACCCCTGTCCCTCCCAGTGTCCCCCAAGTCTCACCCGGGGGGGGTCGCCGTCGGGGGGGCAGGGCCGGTAGGAGCTGAGCACGACCCCCGGCTCCTCGCCCCCAGGGGGCCGGGCCCCCTCCAGCAGCACCCGCAGCACCCGTGGGAGCATGGGGGGCCCCACGGGGCGCTCAGCCCCACGGCGCGGTCATGGGGGGGGCACTGGGAGAGAGGGGACGCCCCTCAGCACCCGCTGGCTGCCCCACAGCCCCCCCAGTGCTCCCAGTGCTGTCCCGCTGCCAGCCCCAGTGCTCCCAGTGCTGCCCCGTAGCGCCCCAGTGCTCCCAGTGCTGTCCCATGGCCCCCCACTGCTGCCCCACAGCCCCCCCCAGTGCTCCCAGTGCCGTCCCATGGACCCCCCAGTGCTCCCAGTGCTGCCCTGTAGCCCCCCACTGCTGCCCCACAGCCCCCCCAGTGCTCCCAGTGCTGTCCCGCTGCCAGCCCCAGTGCTCCCAGTGCTGCCCCGTAGCGCCCCAGTGCTCCCAGTGCCGTCCCGTGGCCCCCCAGTGCTGCCCTGTAGCCCCCCACTGCTGCCCCACAGCCCCCCCAGTGCTCCCAGTGCCATCCCGCTGCCACCCCCAGTGCTCCCAGTGCTGTCCCGTAGCGCCCCAGTGCTCCCAGTGCCATCCCGCTGCCACCCCCAGTGCTCCCAGTGCTGTCCCGTAGCCCCCCACTGCTGCCCCACAGCCCCCCCAGAGCTCCCAGTGCTGTCCCGTGGCCCCCCAGTGCTGTCCCGTGGCCCCCCAGTGCTGCCCCACAGCCCCCTCAGTGATCCCAGTGCTGCCCCACAGCCCCCCCAGTGCTCCCAGTGCCGTCCCGCTGCCACCCCCAGTGCTCCCAGTACTGCCCCGTAGCACCCCAGTGCTCCCAGTGCCATCCCGCAGGGCCCCAGTGCTCCCAGTGCCGTCCCGCTGCCACCCCCAGTGCTCCCAGTGCCGTCCCGTGGCCCCCCAGTGCTGCCCCACAGCCCCCCCAGTGCTCCCAGTGCTGCCCCACAGCCCCCCAGTGCCATCCCGCTGCCACCCCCAGTGCTGTCAGTCCTGCTCCGTAGCACCCCAGTGCTGCCCCACCGTCCCCCCAGTGCTCCCAGTGCTGCCCCACTGTCCCCCCAGTGCTCCCAGTACGGCTCTGCAGCCCCCCTTGACCCCCCCCACTCCCATTCCCCCAACCCCATGCTCCCTGTGCTCCCAGTGCCCCCACACCCAGTGCTCCCAGTCCCTCCCAGTTCCTGTTCCCAGCAACACCACTCCCTGCTCCCAGTCATCCCAGTGCTCCCAGTCCTTGCTCCCAGTAACCTCATCCCCCGAACCCCAGTGCTCCCAGTCCCTCCCAGTTCCCCCCAGTTCCAGCTCCCAGTCCTCCCCAGTTCCCTCTCCCAGTCCCCCCCAGTTCCCTCTCCCGGCACCACTTCCTGCTCCCAGAGTTCCCAGTCCTCCCAGTTCCCCCTCCCGGTGCTTCCAGTCCCCTCAGTGCTCCCAGTCCCCCCTCAGTCCCTCCCAGTCCCCTCCCCAGTGCTCCCAGTCCCCCCAGTTCCGGTTCCCAGCCTGCTCCCAGTCACCCCCCAGTTCCCCCTCCCAGCACCACCACTTCTTGCTCCCAGTCCTCCCAGTCAACTCCCACCACTCCCCAACCCCATGCACCCAGTGCTCCCAGTTCCCCCCAGTTCCTCCCAGTCCCTCCCAGTGCTCCCAGTCCCTCCCAGTGCTCCCAGTCCCCCCCCAGTGCTCCCAGTTTCCCCTCCCAGTTCCCCCTCCCAGCGTTCCCAGTCCCCCCTCCCGGTGCTCCCAGTCTCCCCCCAGTCCCTCTCAGTTCCCCCCCAGTGCTCCCAGTCCCTCCCAGTTTCCCCCCACTCCCACCTACAGCCTCCCTCGCTGCCGCCGGGGTCCCGCAGCGCCGCAGGGAGCCGCTGGGGGGCGCTAGAGGCGCGCGCGGGGGGGGAGACCGCCGAGGGGGGCGGGGTCACGGAGGAGGAGGGGAAGGGGGCGGGGCCAGCGCTAAACCCCGGCCTGGATCGGCGCCGCCGCTGGAACGGAGCCACCGCCCCCTTCCCCCCGGTTCGGCGCCTCCCAAAACCCGGCGCTGGATTCTACCGGGAAAAGGGGGGGGGGGTAAAAGGGGGACAGGGGTGTCCCCTCTGTCATCCGGAGGTGTCGTCGGGCCCGGCTCGACGTCCCCGCCCCTGCAGGGCGGCAGGAAACCGCGGGGTGGGAGCGGCTTCCGATGGGGAAGTGTCACCCCGGGGAGGGGGGGACATGGGGACAGTGGGGGACTGGGGGGGACACGGGGGACATGAGTGATATGGGGGGACATGGGGAAGTGTGGGGACATGGGGGATATGGGGACATTGGGGGAGCTTGGGGACATGGGGGGACACAAAACCACTTGCCACCACTTTTGGGGAAAAAACCGACTTTATTTGGTTCATCGTCACCAGGCTCCAGCGCGGGGTCACTGCGTTTTCTGTGAGGGAGGGGACACGTCAGGCTTGGGGACACCTTGGGGACATGGGGGGGGTGGGGCTGGCACCCCGCGGGGATGGGGACGGGGACGTTACCTTGGGCTCCTGGTCGAGGCACGGGGCTGCGGGAGAGAGGGGGGGGGGTCAGGTGGCTGCTGCCATCGGGGACATGGGGGGGCTTGGGGACATTGGGGGGACATGGGGACAGGGAGGGGTTTGGGGACATTGGGAGACATGGAGGACTTGGGGGACATGGAGGGGTTTGGGGACATTGGGGGGACATGGAGATGAAGGACATGGGGATCCAAGGGGAGACATGGGGACAGGGTGACACGGGAGGAGATGGGGATGGGGACGAGGGGACATGGGGACGAGGGGACGCTACTCACGGGCAGGGCTGAGCCAGCGGCAGAGCCCGCAGAGGACGAAGGCCACCAGGCAGAGTCCCACCACGTCCTCCAGCCACGGTCCCGCGGCGCCTGCGGGGACAGGGGACACCTGAGCCACCGCGGTGCCCGACCATGGTCCCGGTGTCACTTGGTGTCCCCAACTTCAACCTTGGCACTCCTCAGTGTCCCCAACCCTGGTTCTGGTGTCCCCCAGACCTTCCCAACCATGGTCTTAATGTCCCTTGGTGTCCCCAACCCCGGTTCTGGTGTCCCTCGATGTCCCCAACCCCAGTCCTTGTGTCCCTTTGACCTTCCCAACCATGTCCCCAGTGTCCCTTGATGTCCCCAACCCCAGTCCCGGTGTCCCCTAGACCTTCCCAACCATGTCCCCAGTGTCCCTTGATGTCCCCAACCCCAGCCTTGGAACCTCTTGGTGTCCCCAACCCCAGTCCCAGTGTCCCCTAGACCTTCCCAACCATGTCCCCAGTGTCCCTTGATGTCCCCAACCCCAGCCTTGGAACCTCTTGGTGTCCCCAACCCCAGTCCTTGTGTCCTTTTGACCTTCCCAACCATGTCCCCAGTGTCCCTTGATGTCCCCAACCCCAGTCCCGGTGTCCCCTAGACCTTCTCAACCATGGTCCCAGTGTCCCTTGATGTCCCCAACCCCAGTCCCGGTGTCCCCTAGACCTTCCCAACCATGTCCCCAGTGTCCCTTGATGTCCCCAACCCCAGTCCCGGTGTCCCCTAGACCTTCCCAACCATGTCCCCAGTGTCCCTTGATGTCCCCAACCCCAGTCCCGGTGTCCCCTAGACCTTCCCAACCATGGTCCCAGTGTCCCTTGATGTCCCCAACCCCAGTCCCGGTGTCCCCTAGACCTTCCCAACCATGTCCCCAGTGTCCCTTGATGTCCCCAACCCCAGTCCCAGTGTCCCCTAGACCTCCCAACCATGTCCCCAGTGTCCCTTGATGTCCCCAACCCCAGCCTTGGAACCTCTTGGTGTCCCCAACCCCAGTCCCGGTGTCCCCTAGACCTTCCCAACCATGGTCTTAATGTCCCTTGGTGTCCCCAACCCCGGTTCTGGTGTCCCTCAATGTCCCCAAACCCCAGTCCTTGTGTCCTTTTGACCTTCCCAACCATGTCCCCAGTGTCCCTTGATGTCCCCAACCCCAGTCCCAGTGTCCCCTAGACCTTCCCAACCATGTCCCCAGTGTCCCTTGATGTCCCCAACCCTGGCACCCCACCCCATCCTGGATGTCCCCACTCACCGGCCACCTCCAACTGGACATGGACACGCAGTGGGTCGGTCACCGCGGCGTGGGTCACCACGCAGGTGTAGACGTCCCCGTGATGGTGGGGACGCGCGGGGACCAGACGAATTCCGCTGCTCCGGCTGAAGGTGCCGTCAGGACCTCGGCGGTGGCCCGAGGTCCACGTCTCGGTCACGGTGTCCCCGAGGGGCAACGGTGTCCCCGAGCCACCGGCCCGCCGTTGCCACCGTACCTCGACGTCGAGGGGGAAGTAACCCGAGGTGTCGCACAGCAGCTCAGCCGTCATCCCCGGGGCCACCACCAGCGGCGTGGGGTGCAGTGTCACCTTGGGGGGCTCTGGGGGACAATGGGGAGGACACCGGTCCGGATCCTGTATAGCCCGGGCCAATACAGCCCCTATAGACCGGTCCCTACATTGGGACAGCCCCTATAGACCGGCCCCTCTACAGGGACAGGGGGTGGTGGTGGAAATGGGGCTGGGATGCCCTATAGCACCCGGTCCCACCCCCACAGGGTCCATATAGAATTACAGACCGGTCTGATACAGTCTATATGGCCCAGTCCCCAGTACAACCCTCCCAGCTCAGTCTATCCCCATATACAGGCACTGGGGGATGCTGGGACATGCTCCCAACCCCATGGGCTCCGTATAGGATTATGGACTGGTCCAATATGATCCATATAGCCCGGTCTGATACATCTGATCCCCAATATACCCCCCCCCCCCCAGCTCAGTCTATCCTCATATACAGGCACTGGGAGATGCTGGGAGCTGCTCCCACCCCTGCGGGGTCCATATAGGATTACGGACCAGTGCGATACAGTCTACATGGCCCAGTCTGATGCATCTGATCCCCAGTATAACCCTCCCAGCCCGGTCCTTTCCCCTATAGGGGCACTGGGGGATGCTGAAGCCCCATCCCACCCCTATAGGAACCCTATAGGCTCCCAGTCCGGTCCCCTAAGCGCCGTATGGCCCGGCGGCGGCACTGACCGAGGACGCGGACGCGCAGGAGCTGTTGGCCTTGGCCGTGGGGCAGGAAGATGGAGCAGATGTAGGTGCCCTGGTGGGCGACGGTCAGGGGGGCCAACCGCAGCGTCACCTCCCTGACCCCCCCTTCGGTCGTCCCCAAGAGCAGTTGGACCCCCGGGGTGGCCTTGGGGACACGGGAGGTGGCCGAGTCGTAGGTGAGGAGGACACGGCCGGCGCCGCGGTCTTGGTGCCGCCATTCCAGGGCGAAGGGGCCGGGGGGGGCGGCGAAGGCGCAGTGTAATTCCAGGGGGGCCCCCGGGGATCCCCCCAGATCCGGGGTGAGGGTGAAGATGGAGAGAGCCGCTGCGGGGACATGGGGACAGTTGGGGACACGGTGGGGACGTGGGGGACAAGGGGGGGGGGGGCACGAGGGTGTAGGGGACACCGGGGTTGGGGGACATGGGGGGGGCTGACATGGGGGTGCAGGGGACACTGGGGCGGGGGGACATGGGGATGGGGGGGGACACTGGGGTGGGGGGGAAATGGGGGTGGGGAACATGGAGGGATGTGGGGGACGGGGGGGGACATGGGGACACAGGGGATATGTGGACGGGGGGGACACGCAGGGGACATGGGAACACGGAGGGGGGGGACACACAGACCACAGGGGACGTGAGAGCCACAGGGACATGGGTGCTGGGGCCACATGGGGGTCCCATCCCGTCCCGTCCCCCCCCAAACTTACCGGTGAGGGCGGTGGAGGCGGCGGTGGCAGGAGGGGACTGTCCCTGCAGCAGCGCGGTGACGCCATAGCCGGGGGTCCCGAGGGACAACACCCACCAGGGCCCCCCCAGGCCGGCGGGGCTGCGGGCATTGGGGGCCAGGGCGGGCGCCCAGAGTGGGGGGGTGGGTGACGGCACCGTGGGGCTCAGCTCGCAATGGGGGGGGGTCCAGGGGGGGCCCCATGCCTTGGCCAAGGCGCCCCAGGGGTCTGCGGGGACACGAGGGTGCTGACCCCCACGTGTGGGGCAGGAGGGTGCTGACCCCCCCCCTCCCACGTGTGGGGCAGGAGAGGGGTAACAGGGACCCTGGGGGGGTGACAATGACCTTGGGGGGGTGACAGGGACCCCGGGGGGGGGGGTGACAGTGACTGGGGGGGGGAGGGGCAACAACCCCAGAGTGTCCCAGGGGGTGACAAGGACCCTGGGGGGGACACAACAGGGACCCTTGAATGTCCCACAGTGATGGGGACCGTGGGTGACACGGGGGGGAGGTACCCTGGGGTCACATGGTTTGGGGACACCCCCCTCCCCCCCAACGCCGGGGACGTACCGGTGATATCGAAGGTCATGTCAGGGTCCTGGTCCTGGGAGGTGTCGGGGTTTGGGGGGTTCTCGGGGCCCCCCCAAAAGCGCAGCAGGGTGGGACGTTGGCTCACGGCCCCCGGCAGCATCCCGCCCCCCCCCGGCCCCAAGAGGGTGCAGGGCAGCGGCGGGGGGGGCGCTGGGGGGGTCCCCACGTCCGCTGCCCCCCATCCCAGCAGGCAGAGCCCTGTGGGAGCACCCTGGCATCACAGCGGGGAGGGGGGGGCACCGGGGGGGGTTCCCCAAGGAGGGTCCCTTGGGGGGGGGAGAGGGGGGGTTCCCAGGAGGGTGCTGGGGTTGGGGGTCCTGGAATTTGAGGAGGGGGGGCCGGGGTTAGGGGGTCCCAAGGTGAGAGGGGGGGGTCCCGGGGTGAGGGGTGCCAGGGTGGGGAGGGGGGGTCCCAGGTGGGTGCTGGGGTTGGGGGTCCCGGAATTGGGGATATGGGGGGTCCTGGGGTGACGGGGGGGGTCCCAGGGTGGGGGTGTCCCAGGGGGGTGCTGGGGTTGGGGGTCCCGGGGTGGGGGGTGGAGGGGCCTAGGGTGGGGGGGGGGGGTCTCAGGGGGGTGCTGGGGTGGGGGTCCCAGGGCGTGGGGAGGGGTCTCGGTGTGTGTGTCGGCCCTCCCCCCCCCCCCCCCCGCTCTCACCCGCTAGCAGCCGCCCCAGCGCCGCAATCACCGCCATGGCCCCGCTTTCGCTTTCGCTTTCGCGCCCCGCCCCATTACCCCCGCGCCCCGCCTCCTCGGTCCCGCCCCCCTACCCGCTCCGCCCCACGCCCACCCCCGCCCACTTTGCCCCACCCCCAGGGCCGGCGCGCCCCGCCCTCTCCCCGCCCCCTCTAGCTCTTGGCCCCGCCCCCAAGCAGGCCGAGCCGCCCGGACCAGTCAAGATTTTATCGACGTTAAAAAAAGCCACGAATCGACTCAAATTACAAAAGGGTGGGGGGCGACACGGACACCCCCCGTCCACCCCACCTGGGTGGGGGGCACCCATGGACCCAGATATCTGGGGGTGGGGGCACCCATGGACCCAGATATCTGGGGGGGGCACCCATGGACCCAGATATCTGAGTGTGGGGGGCACCCATGGACCTAGATATCGGGGGGGGGGGGCACCCATGGACCCAGATATCTGGGGGACACACACCCATGGACCCAGATATCTGGGGGGGGGGGGGGGGGGGGGGGCACCCATGAATCCAGATATCTGGGGGGGGGGCACCCATGGACCCAGACATCCTGGCTCGCCCCGGCCGGTTGTACCGTGGGGTGACATGGGGTGATGCAGCGGTGGGGGCGGGGGGGGGCTGACGGGTGACGGGGACAGTTCCCAGCTCAGCACCGGTCGTTTACACACACACACCAACACCGACACGGGGGGGGGGGGGGGGGGGGCTCCACCTGGGGGGGACAACACCCAGGTGTCTGGCGTGGGGGAGGAACAACACAGGGACCCATGGGACCCAGGCATCTGGGGGAGATGGGACCCACTGGTGTCCTGGGGTGGGGGGGGGGGGAGTGGGACACGGACACAGCAGGGCACACAGTGTCTGTAGGGGGGTCAGGTCCCAGGTCATCTTGGGGGAGATTACACACCCAGGGACCCAAGTGTCCAGGTGGGATGGGACCTGGGTGCCCAAATGTGGTGGCACCCAGTTGCCCAGATGTGATGGGACCCGGGTGCCCAGACAAAATGGGACCCAGCTGTCCAGGTGTGATGGGACCTGACTGCCCAGTTGCAATAGGACCCAGTTGTCCAGGTGGGATGGGACCTGGGTGCCCAGATGTGATGGGACCCAGTTGTCCATGTGGGATGGGACCTGGGTGCCCAGATGTGATGGGACCCAGATGTCCATGTGGGATGGGACCTGGGTGCCCAGTTGCAACGGGACCCAGTTGTCCATGTGGGATGGGACCCGGGTGCCCAGACAAAATGGGACCCGGTTGTCCATGTGGGATGGGACCCAGTTGTCCAGATGGGATGGGACCTGGGTGCCCAGTTGCAATGGGACCCAGTTGTCCAGATGGGATGGACTTGGGTGCCCACGTGTGATGGGACCCAGTCGCCCAGGCGAGATAGGACCCGGGTGCCCAGACACAACAGGACCCCCATCGTCCCAAATCCCCCCTCCTCCATCTCACCCCCCACTTCCCCACCTCACATCTTCCCCCCGGCAAACCCCATCTCCCCTCGAGGCGAACCTCCGGTGGGGGCTTCCCGCAACGTCCCCCAGTCCCCTTCTCCTCCTCCTCCTCCACCTCCACCTCCTCCTCCCAACCCCTGCTCCTTCTTGGACACCCCAGGAAGGACGGGTGGAACGGGTAAAACGCCGGCCAAACGATGCCGCCGTTCGCAGTGACCCTTGTGCCGCATGAAGCTGTCGCGCCACATGAATTTCTTGGCGCAGACGTCGCACTGGTAGGGCTTGAGGCCGGTGTGGGTCTTCATGTGTTCGGTGAGGTGGTGCTTCATCTTGAACTTCTTGTTGCAGACGGGACAGTCGAAGGGACGAAGGTTGAGGTGCATGTTGACGTGACGGTCCCTCATGCTCTTGTGGGAGAAGGCTTTGCCGCAATGACACATGAAAATCTTGTTGCCGTCGGCCGCCGCCGCCGTCAGTTGAACGGCGCCGTGTTCAACTGGAGCTTGAGGTGGGAAGACCAAGATTTGGTTGCCTTGCATGTCCATGGGGAGGAGGGAACGAGGCGGGAAAGAACCGGGACCGCCAGTGTCTTCCAAGGTTTCGTAGGGCGAAGGGAAATCCTCGGAGGACTCGCAGAAGTTCACCTGCTCCTCCAGTTTGGGGGCGGTGGGACGGGGGGCAGCCGTGACGGCGCGGGGGGTTCCCTCGGTTCCTCGGGCGGGTCCTTCCACCGGATCCTCGTCCTCCTCGCAGGTGAGGACCAGATCCTCCTGCAACCATTCTTGCTTGACGTAGACCCATTGCTTTTGAGGGACAATGCTGGGTTGGACGTAGAGGGGACGTCGGCCGCCTTCCCCGTCCTCGCTGCCCTCCTCCGCCTCCAGCAGGTCCCCGGTTCCTCCCTTGCCCACCTCCTCGGAGACCCCCCGAGGTGGGTATTTGGCAGGGGGCTCGGTCCCCTCGGCCGCGTCGCGGGGGCTGAAGTAGTTGCTGCTGCTCGGCGACTGGTTGTCGCTGGTACGACTGGAGTGGGCACGTAAAGAAGAGGAGGAAGAGGAAGAGGAGGAAGAAGAGGAAGAAGGTCCCGGCGGCGCCGGGGCGGCCCGACCTTCTTTGAGGAGCTCGGTGCACTTGTCGACGATATGCCACATTTGGAGGACGCTCCCCACTGTCAAGAAGTTAACGATCTCCTCGGGGGCCATGGAGAGACGACCGGTGTAGGCCGAACCCAAGACGGTTTCGAAGGCGCCGGGATCCATCACGCTGGGCAAGACGATGGAGGTCATGTTCTTCAACAAGACCTGGTCGTGAAAGTACGGCGAGGATGCGGCCAAAACGGCGCGGTGGGCCCGAAAAACCCGGCCCTGCACGTGGATGGAGATGTCGCAAAGCTTCCCTTCCACCCGTTGTTGGTTGAGGTTGGCCAACAAGGCGCTGGTGATCTCCGGGAAGTCGACGTGGACCAGGCCGCCGCCGCCGCCGCACGAGGCCTCCATGGCGCTGCCCCGGCGGCGACGCTCCTGGAGGGGGGGTGGTTAGAGGAAGGGGGGGGGCCTGTCTGCCCCGACACCTTCACCGAATCCCCGCAAATCTACCCCGAATCGTCACCAAAAAAACCTTAATTCGGCTCTGGCATCTTCACCAAGAGCCCTAAGATCTGCCCCAAATTGTCACCAAATCCCCTCAACTCTGCCCCAACTTGGTCACCAAAAAATGTTATTTCTTCCCCGACGTCTTCACCAAATCCCCTAAAATCGGCCCCCCAAGACCTTAATTTGGCCCTCGCATCTTCACCAAAACCTTTCAAATCTGCCCCAACTTGGTCACCAAAAACCTTAATTCTGCCCGAGGTCTTCACCAAATCCCCTAAAATCTGCCCCAAATCATTCCCCAAAAACCTTAATTCTGCCCTGGCATCTTCACCAAATCCCCTCAAGTCTGCCCCAATTTGGTCACCAAAACCCCTTAACTCTTCCCTGACACCTTCACCAAAATCTCTCACATCTGCCCCAAATCGTCACCAAAACCGTTCAACTCCACCCCGATTTGGTCACCAAAAAAACTTAATTCTTCCCCGGGTCTTTACCAAAACCCCTCAAATTGTCCCCGAAACCTCTTTCAGCTCCCCCAAATCCTCCCCAACCCCCTGACCTCAGCTGAGGTTGTGGCTCAGCTCTGACCCCCCCAGCCCCTATAGCCCCCACGGCTGCCCCCCTCCCCAGCCCCTATATACCCCCACCCCTATACAGCCCATATGTCCCCTATAGCCCCTATAAAGTCCCTATACAGCCCATACATCCCCTATAACCCCTAGTCCCTACATGCACCCACCCCTATACAGCCCATACATCCCTTATAGCCCCCAGCCCCTATACAGCCCATACGTCCCCTATAGCTCCCAGCCCTTATACGAGCCCTACAGGCTCCCCAGCCCTATATACCCCAGAGCCCCCCATAGCCCCAGCCCCTATATGATCCTACAGCCCAGGCCCCTACATGCCCCAAGCAGCCCGTATAGCCCCAGCCCCTATACACTCCCCACACCTCTATAGCTCCAGTCCCTGTGCCCCTCCAATAGCCTCAGGCCTTATATGCCACCCGCACCCCCTATAGCCCCACATACCCCACACAGCCTCAACCCCTATGGCCCCAAACACCCCCTATAGCCTCATCTTCTACATCCACCACAACCCCCATGGCCCCAGGCCCTATAGCCCCATTCCCTATACACCTCCCCCTGCCCCTACACCTGCTATGGCTCTACTCCCTGTATAACCCACCCACCCCTATACATCCAGTCCCTCTATAAGTGCCCTACACTCTCCTAGCCCCACAGCCCCTATAGCCCCAACCCCTATACATCCAGTCCCCATATGCTCTGCACACCCCCTATAGCCCTGGGCACCATACCCTACCCCCCCCAGCCCCAGCCCCCACACCCCTGACCCTATACACCCCCCACCCCCTATAGCCCCAACCCCTATACAACCCCAGCCTCCCCAGCCCCTACACACTCCCCTATAACCCCAGCTCCTACCCCCCCCCCCCATATCCTCTCCAGCCCCATTCCCTATAGCCCTGGCCCCTGTACATTCCCCCATAGCTCCTATATCCCTTCTCCCTATAGCCTCTATACCCCCGTCCCCTATACCCTTGGTCCCTATAGCCCCAACCCCTACACCCCCCCCTACAGCCCCGCTCCCTGTACCCCCACCCCCTATACCCCAATGCCTGTACCCCAGCCCCTATAGGCTCCCATGAACACCCCCTGCAGCAACAGCCCCAGTACCCCCAGAAACCCCCGACACACCCCCTAGACCCCCACTCCTATACCTCCTGCCCCTATAGACTCCCCTATATCCCCCACCCTTACACCCCCACCCCATACTTCCACCCCCTACACCCCCCACCCCCATACTCCCACCCCCTATAGCCCCCACACCTCCCCCCAGAGCCCCTAGACACCCACCCCTATACCTCCTACCCCTATAGACCCCCCTGTACCCCCCCACCCTTATACCCCCGGCCCCCCCCACCCCCTTATAGCCCCCATACCCCCACCCCTATACCTCCTGCCCCTATCGACTCCCCTATAGACCCCCACCCCTACACCCCCCGCCCCCCTAGACTCCCCTAACCCCCCCCACCCCATAGGCCCAGACCCTATAGCCCCTATACCCCCCCCCCCCGCCCCGGTACCCCCGTCCCGGGCGGCCCCGCCCCCGCCCCGCCCCCCCCCGCTCACCCGCGCTCTGGGGCTCAGGGCGCCGCCGCCGCCATCTTGGCGCTCCCCCGCCTCCCCCCCTCCCCGCCCCTAAACGCGGCCCCGCCCCGCCCCGCCCACCTGGACGAGGACACGCCCCCTCTCCTCCCCCCCGCGGTGCCTTTAAACCCGCCTGGCCACGCCCCCTTCCCCCTCCGCCTCCCGGGAAAAGTGTGGAGGCGGGGCGGGCGCTGCTGCGCAGGCGCTGTGGGCGGCTGCGCCCCGCCCCTCTAAGGCCCCGCCCACGCGGGGGCTCTTAAAGGGACCGCGCCGCCGGCGCAGTAACAAAACGGAGCTTTATTTGGGTGGAGGCGGGGCCAGTCCGAGGGGTGGGCGGGGACAGTCCGAAGAGGGGGCGGGGTCAGTCCGGGGAAAAAAGAGGGGGCGGGGTCCATCCGAAAAAGGGGGCGGGGCTAATCCGAGTCCGAGAGCACGATGATCTCCTCGGGGTCGCACTGTGTTGCCACGCTGGTCTGGGGGGGGTGTGTCAACGGGGGAGGGGGGGCTAGGGACCCCCAGGACCCCCCCAGGCAATGCAGGGACAACCCCCCCAGGGCATTTTAGGGACCCCCAGGGTGGGACAGGGACCCCCAGGAAATCCCAGAGCAGGACATGGACCCCCAAAACAGCATGGGGACCCCCTCAGGACAGGATAGAGCCCCCCAAGACCCCCCAGAACAGCACAGAGAGCCCCCCAAGACAGTACAGGGACCCCCCCCAGACAGCACAGGGAGCCCCCAAGACCCCTCAGGACAGAACAGGGACCCCTCCCAGGACCCTCCAGGAGAGCAGAGGGAGCCCCCAGGACCCCCCCAGAAGAGCACAGGGACCCCCCCAGGACAGGACAGAGTCCCCCAAGACAGCACAGGGACCCCCCAGGACAGGACAGAGACCCCCAAGACTCTCCAGGAGAGCAGAGGAACCCCCCCCCCGGACCCTCCAGGAGAGCAGAGGGAGCCCCCAGGACCCCCCCAGAAGAGCACAGGGCCCCCCCCAGGACAAGACAGAGACCCCCAAGACCCCCAGGACAGCACAGGGACCCCCCCAGGACAGGACAGAGACCCCCAAGACCCCCCAGGACAGGACAGAGACCCCCAAGACTCCCCAGGAGAGCAGAGGGACCCCCCCAGGACCCCCCCTCACCTTGCAGGCCTTGCGGGGAAGGTGGTGGGGGCTGCCCTGGGAGCTGCTCACCAGGTCCCTGCCGGGGGAGTCGGCCCGAGTGGAGTCGGGCAGGGGGCTGTGTCGGGGGGGGGGGGGGCAGCCCCCCGGGCCCCCCCTCCTCCTCCTCCTCTGAGCCCACACTGTGCACCTCAATGCAGGGGCTGGGGGACACACACACATGGACGACAACACCGTTATCCCCCTGGACTCCCTTCTATGCCCCCCTGACCCTGTTACACCCCCCCCAGACCCCAGACCCACCCCTGGACCCCATTCTAACGCTCCCAGACACTGTTACCCCCCCCAGACCCCATCTATACTCCCCCCTCAGACCTTGTTCCCCCCCCCTCGGATCTTGTTACCCCCTTTTAACCCCATTCTACCCCCCTGCACCCCATTACCCTCCCGACCCAATTCTGCCCCCTCACTATACCCCATTACCCCCCCCCCCCAAACCTGGCCCTGAGTCCCTAGAACCCCCCCTAGGACCCCCCAGACCTCCCCTAGGACCCCTCAGACCCCTCCCAGACCCCCCCAGGACCCCCCCACCCCTCCTAGACCCCCCCCATGGACCTCCTACCCCCCCCCCCCCCCAACTCCAGGACCCCCATACCTGACACCGGCGGGCAGGTCCAGCCGGCTCCGCTTACGGGGGGGGGGCTCAGTGCTGCCATTAAAGCTGGTGGAGCTGATAGTGGTGCCCCCCCCCTCACCCCCATTCCCCCCCCCCGCCATTCTCTAAGGGTTGGGGGCTTTCAGATGGGGGTCGTTTCCCTTTGGCGGGGGGACAAGTCCAGAGCGGGCACCGTTCCCCACCCGACTCCGGCTCCTCGGCCACAGTCCGGGAGGATACGGCATCCGGGGAGGGGGGGGCCAGCGGGGGGGGCTCAGAGGGTTGCGGCGAGGGGGGAGCAGCTTTTGGGGTGGCCTCGGAACCCCCGGGGGGGTGCGGAGAGAATGGGGAGGTCTCGCCGGGTTCTAACGGTAACGTCTCGATCTCCAAGACGAAAAGTTCGGGCACGGGGCTCCAACCGGGCATTTCCTTCGTCGCTTCTTCTTCCTCACCGGCCGGCGGTCGCGATGTCACCGGTGCCGCCGCCGCGTCCTTGGCTGGTGACGAGTGCTGCCGTGGGCTCTGCTGCCCTGAACCGGCATCGCCTGGAGGGTATGGGGAAAGAAGCGGGGGGGGTGGCTTTAGTGGGGTGATGTCCCCGTCCCCGTGTCCCCAGTGCGTCGCTACCCACCCTGCGTGGGGGCCGCCTCGCTGCCTTCATCGCCGCGCTCGGCCTCCTCCTCCTCCCCCTCCTCGGCTTTGCCCTGGCTGACGTCGGCCTCAGAGAAGTCATCTTCCTCTTCCTCCTCCTCCTCTTCCTCCTCCTCTTCTTCTTCCTCCGAGTCTTCCTCCTCCGAGTCTTCCTCGTCCTCTTCCTCCCAGCTCTTCCCCGCTGCTCCCTCCTGGCTCTGCGGGACGGAAGGTCTCAGGGTGGGTTTGTCCTTGTCCCCGTCCCCGTCCCCGTCCCCCCTCACCTCGGCCGGGGGCGCAGGGGGCGGCGAGGGACCCCCAGGGGGGACGGGGGGGGGTCCCTGCTGCCGGGCTGCCCGCTTGCGCCCGCGCTCTTCCTCTTCGCTCTCATCCTGCAGCTGGGCGTAGTGGGAGATGACATTGTCCAGACGGGTCAGGGCCACCGTCCGGTTCTTCCGCAGACGTTTGGCCAGTTCGGGGTCCATCAGGGCCGGATCCGTCCCTGTGGGTGGGATGGGGGGCAGGGGTGGAGGTCAGGGGGGTGGCAGGTGGTTGACACCACTGCGACCCCCCCCACCTCGATCCAGCCTCTCGGCTCCAGCACCCGCCAGGAGCTCCAGCACCCTTCACCAGCTCCATCACCTCTCCTGGAGCCCCATCATTCTCCACCAGCTCCACCACTTCTCCAGGAGCTCCAGCACCCTTCACCAGCTCCATCACCTCTCCTGGAGCCCCATCATTCTCCACCAGCTCCACCACTTCTCCAGGAGCTCCATCACCCTTCACCAGCTCCATCACCTCTCCACCAGCTCCATCACCTCCCCAGGAGCTCCAGCACCCTTCACCAGCTCCAGCACTTCTCCAGGAGCTCCATCACCCTCCACCAGCTCCACCAATTCTCCAGGAGCTCCATTACACTCCACCAGCTCCATCACCTCTCCTGGAGCTCCATTTTCCCTCCAGAAGCTCCACCAGCTCCATCACTCTCCACCACCTCCATCGCCTCTCCTGAAGCTCTGTTACTCTTCACCAGTTCCATCACCTCTCCACCAGCTACATCACCTCTGCCGGAGCTCCATCACCGTCCACCAGCTCCATCAGCTCCCCAGGAGCTCCATCATCCCTCTAAGTGCTCATCAGCACCCCTTGAGGAGCTCCACTACTCCTCTATAAGCTCCATCATCATCCTCCACCAGTTCCACTAACGCCCCCACGAGCTCCATCACCCCCCTGTGAGCTCCCATCACTCTCCCACGAGCTCCATTACCCTTCTCATGACATCCATCACCCCCCCACCAACTGTCACATCTCTATGAGCTCCATCACCACCCTATGAGCTCTATCACCTCTATCCTCCCTCCCATGAGGGCCACCACCCATTTTTCAGCTCCATCATCTATGACCTCCATCACTCCCCTACCAGCTCCACCATCCTTCCATAACCTCCACCACCCCCCTACAAGCTCCACCCCCCCCCCCAAGTTCCATCATCCCCCCATGACCTCCATCACCCCTCCGTGACCTCCACCACCCTTCTACAAGCTCCATCACACCCACCATGAGCTCCAAAACCCCCTCACAAGTTCCATCACCCCCCTATGAGCTCCACCACCCCTCCACGTCCTCCACCACCCCAAAAGCTCCATCACCCCCAAGTTCCATCATCCTTCCCTGAGCTCCATCACCCCCCAACAAGTTCCACCATCCCATGAGCTCCATCACTCCCCCACAAGTTCCGACATCCTTCCTTGAGCTCCATCACCCCCTCCATGACCTCCATCACCCCTCCACAAGCTCCATCATGCCCACCAGGAGCTCCACCCCCCCAAGTTCCATCACCCCCTACGAGCTCCACCACCCCTCCATGACCTCCACCACCCCAAAAGCTCCATCATCCCTCCACAAGCTCCATCACCCCCTCAGAAGTTCCACAATTCCCCCACGAGCTCCATCACCCCTCCATGAGCTCCATCACCCCCCACCATGAGCTCCATCATCCCTCCATGAGCTACACCATCCCACTACAAGCTCCATCATTTCTTCATGACCTCCACCCCCCCCCCACAAGTTCCACCACCCCCTATGAGCTCCATCATCCCCCCACGACCTCCATCACCCCTCCACGAGCTCCGCCGCCCCCTCACCCGGCCGATACTGATCTGTCAGGTGGCTGCCGAAGTTGTAGACCAGATCGAGGTGGCGTCGTTCCTGCAGCCGGTTGCCCACCTCCCGGAAGGCGTCCTGAGCCATGCTCTCCATCTGCCGTCGAGCCAAACCCAAACTGTGCCGGGCGCTGGCTTTTTGGATGACCTTGAGGATATCGGTGTAGTCGGGAAAAGCCTCAGGGCGGTTGATGAAGCGCTCGATGCGGCGGTTGACCTCGGGGTAGCGGGTGCCGCGGTACTGGATGCGTTGCTCAATGACGCGTCCCGTCAAGCTGCTGCATTGCTTGAGCTGGCAAAGCCGTTCGAAGATTCGCATCATCTTCCGCTTGAGCCGGCTCTCCTGCAGGTAGGTCGAGTCCTCGCTGTCCAATTCAGCCAAATCCAGCTCCCGTTCCTGTAACCGCCGGATCTCTCCCATGTAGACGCGAAGGAGATTCTCCAAGTAACGGATTTGGCGTTTGGAACCGCTGGGAGGGCGGGAAGAACCGGCGACGGGCGAAGCGGGGGATTGCGGCGAGGCGGGGGGCTGCGGCGGAGACGGTGAGGCGGCGACGGGGGGAGCGGAGGCGAGGGGGAGCTTGCGACGTAGCGTGTGGGCTTTGAGGACAGTGCAGAGCTCATTGATGTAGACGTAGACTTTGTTGCGACGCATCCGGACGCGACTCAGGCAGCGGCTGAGGACATTGCGGAGTTCGGCTGAGGCCAAAAAATCCGGGCTGGCTTTTTGGTGACGGCCGGAGAGGAAGGGGATCACCTCGGGGTGCTCCTCCGTCAAGTGGGTGCAGAGCTCCAGGAACTGCGGGGTGTGTGGGACATGGGGAGAGGGGTGAGGCGGGGGATGGAGACCCCGGAAACAGCTGGGGGGGACGACAGGGAGATGATGGAGGGGAAATGGAGATACCCACCGGGGACACAGAAGCGATGGAGGGGGGACAGAGTCACCCGGGGCGGGGGGAACAGAGGTGATGGAGGGGGACAGAGACACTGAGGGTTGATGGTGACACTGAGGTGGCACAAGGACACCTGGGGGGAACACGGAGATGCTGAGATGAGGTGGAGACACCAAGGTGACACGGAGATGTCGAGGAGGGACAGAAGCACGGGGGACATGGAGGTGACACGGAGACACCGAAGGGGAAACAGAGACACCGAGGTGACACGTAGGCATGGGGCGACACCGAGACAGGAGGAGACGTGGAGGCAAGAAGGGACATGGAGATGCCAACAGGGGACAAAGACCCTGAGGTGACACCAAGACACAAAGGGACATGAAGACAACAACATAGAATAGAGACGCTGAAGTGACATGGAGATAGTGGGGGACGTAGAAGTGACACGGACAAGCTGGGAGGGGGGGACACACGGAGACCCCAAGGTGACATGGCGACAGGAGGTGACGTGGAGATGCCAACGGGGGACAAAGACATCCAGGCGACGTGGAAACTCCCGGGTGACATCAACACACGCGATGACACGGAGACACCGATGGGGGATGGAGACATCGAGGTGACACGGGGACAGAGATCCCCAAGGATGTCCCCATCATCCCCCCCCCCCAAACCCCTCTCCCAAGGATGATGAAAAAAGTGTGACCTATTTTGGGGACCCCCACCTAGCCAGAGATGAGGGTGGCACCGAGGTGGGGGGGGTGACACTCCAGGGAAGGACCCCCCCCCAAAAAACGGGACCCAGTCTCACCTCATTGAATAGCCGCTCATTTTCTGCCTTGTAGCTGCCCCCTGCTTTCCCCCCGCTTTGGGGGGGCCCCGGGCTGCTGGGGGGTCCCCCATTGGGTTGGGAGGATTCAGGGCGGGCCGTGGAGGTACTGGCGGGGGCGTGGGGGATTTCGGGGACCCCCTCGTCCTCGTCGTCCAGCACGATGATGCTGCTGGGCTGGGGGGCCGCCATGGCCAGGGCGGGGTTCAGGGGCGCAGAGACATCCCAGTTTGGGGGACCCCCCTCCTGAGTGCAGGCGGTCTCATGGGGGTTCCTGGGGGGAGAAAGGGGGTCAGCAACCCAGTACCACCCCCAACTCTGTAGCCCAGGGCTCACCTGCACCCCAAAACTCGCCTCCACCCCCCGGTCCCCATCCCACCAGGCTCTGCACCCCGATATTTGCTGTGCACCCTTGGCTCTGCACCCCAATACTCCCCCAGCCCCCATGGCCCCTGTTCGCTCAGGTGCTGCACCCCAAAACTCACCTGCACCCCAAAACTCGCCTGTACCCCCCGGTCCCCATCCTCCCAGGCTCTGCACCCCAATATTCGCTGTGTATTCTGGGCCTTTCACTCCATCACTCACCTGCAGCCCACGGCCCCCCCCCTCTGCCAGGCTCTGCACCCCAACATTTACTCTGTACCCCAAGTTCTGCCCCTCCAGCTCTGCACCCCCCAGTGTCCCCCTCCCCCCAGGCTTTGCACCCCAATACTCTCCTGCTCCCAATGACCCCCAGCTCTGCACCCCAATAGTCCTCCTCCATGACCCCCAGCACCCCCAGCCCCTGCACCCCAGTACTCCCTAACCCCCCAGCTCTGTACCCCAATAGTCCCCAGCCCCCCCAGCTCTGCACCCCCCCAGTGTTCCCCCCAGGCTCTGCACCCCAATATTTCCCAGCCCCTACCAGCTCTGCACCCCCCCAGTCTCCCCCCTAGCCCCTGCACCCCAATACTCCCACCCCATGGCCCCTAGCCCCCTCCAATCCACCCCGACACCCAAGGCTCTGCACCCCCCAGTCTCTCCCCCAGGTTTTGCACCCCCACATTCCCCAGCCCCCCCCCAGGTTCTGCACCCCCTCAGTCTCCCTCCCAGCTGCTGCACCCCAATTTTCCCCCCCAGCTCCTGTACCCCAATACTCCCCAACCCCCCCCAGTCTCCCCCCCAGCTCCTGCACCCCAGTTCTTACCCCCATCCTTCCAGCTCCTGCACCCCAATACTCCCCAGCCCCCCCAGGCTCTGCACCCCCTCAGTCTCCCCCCTCAGCTCCTGCACCCCAATTTTCACCCCCAGGCTTTGCACCCCAATACTCCCCAGCCCCCTCCCGGCTCTGTGCCCCCCCAGTCTCTGCACCCCAAGTCTCCCCCCAGCCTCTGCACCCCAATACTCCCCAGCCTCCCCAAACTCTGCACCCCCCCAGTCCCCCCCCGCCCCCCAATCTCCCCCCACCCCAATACTACCCCGCCCCCCCCCGCCCCCGCCCCCCAATTCTCCCCCCCCCCCCGGCTCCGCACCCCCCCATCTCCCCCCAACCCCAACCTCACACCCCAACACTACCCCCCCCCCCCCTCCCGGTCCCGTTCCCCCCTTTCCCGGTCCCCGCCCCGGGCCCGGTGCCCCCCAGCTCCGGCCGCCCCCGCCCCTACCAGTCGCCCCCCCCCCCCCTCCTCGCTGCAGCCCCGCCCGCCGCTTCGCCCCGCCCCCTCGCGCCGCGCCCCGCCCCGCCCCCGCCGCCGCTCACCCGCCTCCTCGGTCCGTTCCGGCGCCCGAGCGCCGCCACACCGAGCGGCGGCCGCCGCGTACTGCGCAAGACCGGAAGTAGGACTCGACCGGACCGGGGAAGCGGGCGCCGCCATGACACCGTACAAGGAGGGGGCGGGGTCGCGGCGGGAAAGCCAATCGACGCGTCGCTTCTCATCCGGGGCCGCGGGGCGGCGCCGCCATGTTGGCGCACCGCGAGGGAGCGGGAGCGGGCGGCGGCGGAGGCCCCTGGGCGCCGCCATTTTCCCCGCCGCCGGAGCGCGTCATAACCCCCCCTCCAACACCGCATACAGCCCGGGAGGAAGGAGGGGGAAGCGGCGGGAAACGCCGGGCCCGGTACCGGTCCGTCAGCGCCGTTCCCGCCGCGGAGGGAGACCGGCCGGGAGAGACGGCAGTGCGCAGGCGCGCAGACGGGCGAGAAGATGGCGCCGGCTGGAGGGGGGTATTGCGCATGCACGGAGCTACGGCGGCCGAGAAGCACTCGGGGCAGTCCGTCCCTTGCTCGGCGCGTTGGCGCATGCGCAGTACGGCGGCGTGAGGGGAACCGCCGCCATTACGCGACCCGAAGCTGAACGGGAGGGGGAAGGTAGCGGAGCCGGGAAGGGCTGACAGGACTGGGGAACCGAGGCTGAAGGAATCCCTGATGTTTCCCGGGACCCTTTCGGCTTCGTGTGATGGGGTCTGAGGAGAGCAGCCCAGTCCCAGCACCTCGGGGGGTGGAGAGGAGCCTGAGGCCCATGTCAGGTGCAGAATCCACAGCCCTGGGGCCTGAGAGTGAATTATTCATCATAATTAATATTATATTGACCAAAACAGGGCAGCAGAAGGCTCTGGGTAGGGAGGTGCTGCTGCCCTTAACCCAACTATAAAATCATTAAACAGGACTAAACCCACCCCTCCCCTTACATCACATCTTTCACAAGAAATAATGAATTAAAAGAAAACGGGGCCCGTTGGAGGAGACTGGTTCCTCCAAGGGAGCAGGAAAGGGTTGGGTACAGCTTCATGCCAGAGGTTTCCCCAATTCCCTAAAGCTGCCCCTCCTGCTTCCAAATTTACAGGGAAAAACTGGGGGAAAAAAGGAGCGGCAGCTGCTCAAGTTGGGGCAAAAATGAAGTAAAACAGGTAATGGAGCTGAAAAAGCACCACATTTAATAAATGTGGATGCAGTACAAGGCTGTAGAGCAATGAAAAGAGGATAAAGACAGAATTTGATTGTTGTAGATGTGTGGAGGAGGGTGTATATATATATGTATGTAGGAGAATATAGATGTATGTATTTACTCACACATTCCTCTTTTCCCTAATAATCCAGATTTTGAGGCTGAAAGCGGAGAAATCGTGGCAGGTTTTGGGGTCATTTGCAGCGACATGGTGAGGAAATTAAGAAGCAATTAAAGGCAACAGGTTTTCAGTGTAGTATATTACAAATACAGTAAATACAACACTCTGGGTGCGTATAAAAACAGACATAGTGATATTAAAAGCAAAACCACCCCAAAAATCACTTGGTTTTGAGGCGAATTTTGATGTAGCATTATAAAGACATTAAATCTCAGCTCCTGTGCCCTGATTCCGCTGTCCTCCCACCCAAATTTCAAAATATGACTGGAATAGTGCCCTTTTACACCCAAAATGGGAAGGAATGAAGCAAAGGTGACCCCAAACTGCCAGAATTTGGATTCATTATTTATTTCTAAACTTAACTCTTTAATTTTATGAAACCCCAGGGATGATAAAAGACATAGCAGTTTTGGCCAATCTTCCCCAAAATGGGTTAAATGGCCTCATTTAGGGTCACTCCCCCCACCCTCCCTATAGGACCCTGGCCCTCTATAGCCCCCCCAGCCCCTATAGGGCTGCCCCATATCCCTCTACCCTTACACATCCCCACCCCACATCCCCTATAGCCCCACGGCCGCTTAGCGGGGCCACTGGCCCTTTAAGACGGCGAGCCCCTGCGGTGTAAGGGCACTCCCCACAAAAACGGAAGTAGACCCGCACTGGCGCCGCCATGCTACCGTACAAGACGCAGCCAATCAACGTGCGGTATCCCCAGCGCCGGCGCCCCTGTGGACGGGGCCATTTTCGCTCCCCCTTCTAAGGACACGTGACCGCCAACAACCAATCAGCCCCGGCCACAGGGGAATCTTTATTGGGGATGTCTAAAAACGGTGAAACGGCGGAGGTGGGACCTGGGAGGGGGCTACTTCCGGTTGGCGTGGGCCGTGCCCACCACGCACTCGTTCACCTATGGGGAGGGGGAGGTGGGTGTGGGAGGGAGCCCTGGACCCCCCCCAAATGTCCTCCCCAAACCCCTACACCTCTCCCCCTCCATCCCACCCCCAAATAGCCCCCCAAACAGCCCCCCCAAACCATCACCCCCACCCAACTCCCCCAAATCATCCCCCCCTCCCCAAAAACTACCCACCCCAGCCTGCCCAAACCATCCCCCAACATACCCTGCCCCTAAAAACTGCCCTGGCGCCCCCAAACCATCTCTCCCCCAATTTCCTAATCTCCCCCATCCCAAATGACCACCACCCCCCCCCCCAAAAAACCACCAAAGAGACCAGACCCTTGGCTCCCTAGCCCCCAGCCCACTCCCCTGACCCCCCAAACCAGCTCCCCCGACCCCCCAAACACCCCCACACCTTGCTGGCAAAGCGCAGAGAATTGAGGGACTCGCCAAAGTTCTCCTCCAAAGGCGAGATGTTCACAAACATCAACCTTAGGGACACACGCACACGTGGGGGGGGTGTGTGTGTGTCAGTAGTGGCCCCCCAAAACCACCCCACCCCCCACAACTCCCCCACACTTACATCTTGGCAGAGCCCCCCAGGGAGTTCTGCAGGAGGTACGTCAGCTTGCTGTTGCGATAAGGGACATGGGGCTCCTGCGGGAATCACAGGGGTTAAAAGGGGGGGGGGGGGTCTAAGGACCCCTCCCCCCAAAAAACCCCAGAGGGTTTCTCCAACGCCAGGGCCCCCCCAAACCCCAGTGACCCCCCCCTCAAACCTTGTTAGAGAGCGCCATGATGACCAGCCCCAGGGTGGAGAGGCTGGTGTTGATGGCCTGGGTCTCCCGCAGCCGCTCCCCCCGTGACAGCGACTTGTCCAGCCGCTCGCTGCCCGCCAGGTCCACCAAGCTCAGCACCGCTGGGGGGGAGGGATCAGAAAAAAAATGAGGAGGGCACCCCAAAAAGGCATCACTCCCAAAATAACTCACCCCAAACCCATAACCCCAAAAGGGCTCACCCCAAACCCTGTAGCCCTGAAAAGAAAGAGGCCAAAAGGGCTCAGCCTAAACTTATGGCTCACAAGAAGTGGGGAGGGGGGCTTAAAAGGCTCCCCCCAAAAGCAGTGACCCCAAACCAGTGACACTGCCCCCCCAGCTAGTAACACCAAAAGGGGAGGACCCTGAGCCCATAGGGCCCCAAAAGGGCTCACCCCAAACTAGTGACCACAAAACCTGCAGCCCTGAAAACGTGGGGAGGCCTCCCTAAAGAGTGCTCACTGCAAACTAGGTGACCCCTAAAGTCTTGCCCCCTAAAAGGTGCCACCCCCAACCTCACCCCATATCAGCAGTCTCATAATGGTGTCCCCAAACCCAAGGGGCCCCCCCAAAAAGGACCCCACGGCCCCCCCTCACAGGCACAGCGCAGGTCCCGGGCAGGATTGGAGCCTTGGATGCGCAGCTGGAAGACACAGTGGCTACGGGATGATCGGTCGTTCAGGGCCGTCCGGGCCACCGAGCGGTTGGCAGCTGCTGTTTGCAGCAACCCCAGCACCTTTTTTTTTGGGGGGGGGGGGGGGGGACGACACAAACAACAGGACAGGGACACCCCGTTACCTCCACAAAAACCACTTACACCCCTAAATCTGAGCTTTAAAGAAGGGGTGGGAGTGGAAATTTGGGGTTCCCCCTACCTCCTCTTCGGAGGTGACGGGGACACAACGCAGGTTGGGGACGTGCAGTTCCTCGCTGGTCGAGCTGACTCGCCGGATTTCCAACTCGGCTCCGCGTTCCGGCCGGCCAGCCAACAGATCCCGTAAGGATTCATTGTAGATCTCCAAGAAGCTGGCGGTGAAACCATACTGCCCGCCCAGTTTTCAAAAAAGCTCAGAAATTCCCCCCCCCCCCCCCCCCCCCAAAAAAAAATAGAGTTAATGCTGGTTTTTGGTTTCTTTTACTTACTTCCCAACCTTTTTCTGTCAGTTCTCGGGCTCCCTGGAAAACCTGCTGCACTGCCCGTGGGATCATGCCCCTGGTTTCGGGATCCAGCGCGTCCGGTCCTTCCATGGTGTAAGTCTTCCCGCTGCCCGTCTGTCCATAGGCGAAAATGCAGACGTGATATCCATCCAGCGCTGACTGCAAGGGAGGAACAGAGGTGAGGAGGGGGTGATTTTGGGGGTTCAGGGGGCCGATTTTGGGGTGGGGGTTCTCTCCCCCTCACCTGCACCAGCAACGCGATCTCCTCAAAGATCTCCTGCTGCGAGGCACTCGGGGGGAAGACACGGTCGAAGCTGAAGTCGTAACGGATGTCACCCCGGCGTTCGCGCCCCACGTGAGACTTTGGGAAAAGGGGGTGTAAAAGGAGTTTTTTTGGATGGGGGGGTCCCCAACTCTGTCCTCACTCCATGTGAGCAGGAGCAGCTAACTGCCCCCCCTTTTATCCTTAAAAATCTCATTTTTATAGGCACCAGTGCCAATTCAGCTCATCAGAGAGGGACTAACAACAGCTGAGGGGTCTGTCAGCACCCCCCCCCCCCCCCCCCCCTCAAAGTGGGGTAAACAAGGGGGGGCACCCCTAGACCAGCTCTCACCTCCTCTGGCCTAGAGAGCACCAGCACCTTGTTGTCCTGGGGGGGGGAAATGGAGATGCTCCAGGCCCTTTTGTCGCTCCTCTTCCTCAGGCAGCACCGGCCGGACACGACAGAAGACACGGATATTCCCCTGAGTAAGGAGAAAAGCTGTGATTTTGGGGGTACAAGCAGGGGGGGGGGGGTTTGGATGCTTGCCCCCCCCCCCAAAAAAACCCTCCTGGGCTTCACCTTGAGCTCCTGGACGAGATTATGGAGACGACGTCGCTCCATTTCCAGCCCATGGAGTCGTTCCTCCTGTTGTCCCAACTGCTGCTCCTGGGCAGCTGCCTGCACCTGCAGCTCTGCTGCCCGTGCTGCGTGTTGCTGCAGTGTCTCCTCTGCCAGCTTCAGCTGCGCCTGGGGCAGGGGGGAAAGGGGGGTTTAGCGGGGGAAACAGCCCCAGTTGTGGCGTGGGGCAAAAAACTGACCCCATTTGGGGGGGGAAAGTGAGCCTTGGTTGTGGCAGGGTGTGAAAACTGACTCCGGTGGGGTGTAAAATTGGTGCTGATGGAGAAAACCAGCCCTGGACTGTTGGGGGGGCGGGCGGCAATAATTAGCCCCATTGGGGTAAAAAAACAGCCCTGGTTGTAGCAGGGGGCAAGAACCAGCCCCTGGGGGGGTAAAAACCTACCCCTGATCATGGTAGAGGGGGCAAAAATCAGCCCCAGCAGGGTGGAAAATTGGCCCTGCTTGGGGGTGGGGGGGTGGAGAAAGCCAGCCCTGCTTCTGGAGGCAGGGGACGACGACAACACACACGGACAACAGAAAACAGCCCCTTTGGAGCAGAAAAGCAGGCTCCGTTGTGGTGGGGGGGGGCAAAAACTGTCCCTGTTGGGGGAGAAAACCAGCCCTGGTTGTAGTGGAGGGGCAATGGGGGCACAAAACTATCCCTGGGGGGTGGAAACTGGCCCCCCATCATGGGGTGGGTGGGACAGAAACCAGCCCCAATTTTGGGACCCCGAGATGCCTCCACTTCCCTACATGGGACTTCAGGTGCAAAAACCACTTTTTAAAAAAACATTTTTTTTTTTTTTTTCTGAAGGAAAATGGGGAGCAACTGCCCCCACCACCAGCTCCATCCCTGTGACCCACCTCCCTCTCCTCCAACTGAGCGGCCAGATCCTGTGCCTTCCCCTCAGCCTCAGCTAGTGCCCGTCCACTCCGTTCGACCTCTTCCTCCAGCCGCTGTTTTTCCACCGCCAAATCCTCTGCTTCCCGGCACCGCTGGGCCAATTCCTCCCGGCAAGCCAGCAGCTCTGCACTGAGAGTCCTGGGTAAGAAGGAAAACATGCCGAGAGAAGCGTACCCCAATTTTTTTAAGGGGATTCAAGGGACAGGAGCTTACCCCAGGCGATGGTTGAGGTCTTTTTCCTGGGATTCCCGCTGCCGTAAATCCCGTTGGAGCATTCCCACTTGTTCCCGTAGCAGCCGGTTTTCCCCGTCCAGTCCTCGCGCCTTCTCCCGGCAGCTGCCCAACGCCTCCCGCAAGTCGCTCACTTGGCCCTTCAGGTCCCAAGCGGCTCGTTTGGGGCGAGGGGGGGGCTGCTGCCGGCGGGGGGGCACCTGCAGGGACATCGAGGGGGGGGGGCTTTGGGGACACCGAAGAGGTTGGTTGGGGATGGGGGGGCCTTGGGGACACTGAAGGAGTTGGTTGGGGACATGGGGGGGGGCTCAGCCCCTCATCCTGAGGATGGTTCCCCTGTCACTCACCAGCCCGTGGCGCGGCTACTGCCGAGGCGGCCTTTCGGGGGGCTGTTGGGGGAATATGGGGGGGGAGGGGACTGGGCTGTAATACCCCCCTGCCTTCCCTGCTCAGGCAGGGGTGGGACCAGCCCAGAGCTCCTTGGTTGCCAGTAAGGGACTGGGAGAACTCTTCCTCCACCACCCCCTCCCAGCATTCCCCCCACCAGTCTCCCCCCCCAGGTCCATCCCATCCCTAGTCTTAATCTCAGTCCCCCTTCCCAGTCCCATCCCAGTATCCTCATCCCCATTCCAGTGTTGCCCCCCCCATCCAGTCCCAGTCCCAATCCCACCTCCCCTCCCAGTGTCGTTTGCCCCCAGTCCCCATCTGTCTCATCCCCAGTCCCATCTGCCCTAGTCCCAGCCCCCCCAATCCCAATCCCCCCTCCCCTCTCAGTCCCATCCCAGTGTGTGTGTGTGTGTGTGTGTCCCAGTCTCAATCCCAGCCCATCCCATCCCCCATCCCAATCTCAGCCAGCCCCAGTCCCAATCCCAGTGTCATCGTCATCCCGGCCCCAATCCCAGTCCCAATCCGCTCCTCCCCAGCCCCAATCCCAATCCGGCTCCCCCCCCAGTTCCAATTCCAGTCCCACGTACCGTGTGCCTGTCCCAGTCCCAAGACCCCTCCCGGTCCCCCTCCAGACTGATCCCAGTCCTACGACGGGGCAGGAACCGCCGCCCCCCCCAGCCCCAGTACCCCTGTACCTGGCCTAGCCGCTGCCGCCACACTAAGAGGCTTGAGCGGGGCACGACCACCCCTGACGGGCCGGGCTGGAGCGGGGGCTGCGGGAGTGGGCCGGGCCCGTTTCTGCGTGAGGAGAACGGGGTGAGGCCAGGCCGGGCGGCGGAGGGCGGCGGGGAGGCCTGACCGGGGCTTTACCTGCTCTGGAGCGGCCGCCACGGTCGCTTCTTCCTCCTGCCCGACCGCCGGGCGCTTGGCCCGGGCGCTGCGCACCGGCAGGCGGGAAGGAACCGGGTCGGGACCGCCAGCGGGCCCCGCCGTTTCGTTCTTCATGACCCCGCCGGGAGGAGCCGGAGGAACGGGCGCCATTTTCCCCGCTCACCTTCAAACTGACTAACGGCGCACGCTGATTGGCCGCTTCGCTACTACCAATCGCCGCGTCTCTTCTGCGACGCCGCTCCGCCCCGCCGGTCTCTACCAAATCGTCGCTCTCCGTCCCTCTTCGACGAACCAATCCGCTGTGAGAGGCTGGTCCTGCGGGGGGGGTGGTGGTGCCTTCGCGTCACGTGATGCCGCTCCGGCGGCTCCCGCCAGGAGCAACGGCCGGCGAAGGGCGGGGTCCGGGCGGGAAGGGAGGGGGCGTGGTCCGGACGCGGGGGGGCGGGGCCTGAGTTGGCAATAGCCGGGGAGAATTTGGGGGCGTGGCGAGAGAGGGGCGTGGCCTGTGCGCCGAGGGGGCGGGGCCAGGGACCGGCGGGGCAGCGGCAAGAAGACGGGGAGCGGGGGGTGGTGGCGCTTCTGGGCGGAGCTAGGGGCGTGGTCTTGACGGCGGGGGCGGGGCCAGAGGGCTGCAGCCGGCCGGTCGGGGTGCGTTTAGGGGCGGGGCCTAGCGGCGGAGGGGCGGGGTCAAGACCTGGAGTGGAGGGGGGGGGGGGGCAGCACCGGAGGAGGGAGGGGGCAGTTTTGGGAAGGGGGGGGGGGTGGGCAGAGCCGGGGCAGCCCCGTGTCCCGTCCCCCCCCCACCCTCCCCGGTGCCCGCGGGGGTCCCCCGGGGGGGTCCCCGGTCCCGCCGTCCCTCCGCGCCCCCCCCGCGGCCCCCCCGCCGCCGCCGCCGCCGCCGCTGCTGCGTCACGGCCCCGCGCTGCCGCCGCCGCCGGCCCGGCCCGGCCGCTCGGCCCCGCCGCCGCCGGTAAGGGGAGGGGGGGGGAAAGGCCGGGACCCCGGGACCCCCCCGGTCCCAGCCCCCCAGCTTGGGGGGGGTGACCTCCCCGGACGGGACCCCCCCCCGCTGCTCGCCTGAGCGCCCCCCCCCCCCCAAACCGGACCCCCCCCTCAAACTGGGACCCCCCCCTCAAATCGGGACATCCCCCCCCCTAAGCCGGGACACACCCCCCCAGGCTGGGACACCCCCCCCCCCCCAAGCCTGGGAGTGCCCCCCCAAAGTGGGACCCCTCCCCCCTAAACTGCGACACCCCAATCGGGACCCCCCCTCCACCCAGGGAGCCCCCCCACCCCCAAACTGGGACCTCCCCAAACCGCCCCCCCCCCCCAACCGGGACACCCCAAAAGTGGGACACTCCTCCACCCTGGAAGACCCCCCCAAACTGGGACGCCCCTCCCCCCCAAACTGGGACCCACCCCTCCCAGACTGGCAGCCCCCACCCCCCCAAACAGATTCCCCCCAAACTGGGACCCCTCCCCAAACCAGGACCCCCCCAAACTGGGACACCCCCCCCAGACCCTGCATGACCCTCCCCCCCAGTCCAGGACCCCCCAAACTGGGACCCCCCCTCCGGTCCAGGACCCCCCAAACCAGGAGCCCCCCCCAGCCCCATTCCTTGGCGGGGCCCCCCAAATCCTGCCCCACCCCAAATCCCCTGCATGACCCCCCCCAGAAAGGGACCCCCCCACCGTAAGGGGCCCCCCCACCATCAGGGATCCCCCCAAAATAGGACCCCCCCAGTCCAAGACCCCCCCAAACTGCCCCCCCCTTCCTGCATGACCCCCCCCCCAGATTAGGACCCCCCCAAACTGGGACCCCCCCCAGCCCCATTCCTTGAAGGGAGGGGGCTCCAAATCCCCCCCAAATTCTGCCCCCCCCCAAATCCTCTCCCCCATCACATTTTTTTTGGGGGGGGGGAGTATCTAGACCTCGGGGTCCCCCAGATCCACACCCCCCCCCCCCCTTCAGGCACCCAGGATGTGATGGCGAGCGAAGCGGGGGCCCCCCCCAACCGCCCCCCCCGCTGCCCCCCCCCGGCCCCCCCAACCCCCCCCCGATTGGCCCGCTGGACCGACGGCCTCCTCTACCTGGGCACCATCAAAAAGGTGGGTGCCCCCCCCCACCCAAAGGACCCCCCCCATTTTTTTATACCCCCCCTTTTATTTTAACACCCCCCCTTTTTTTTTTCGTGTGTCCCCCCCCACCAGGTGGACGCAGGACGCCGGGGCTGCCTGGTGCAATTCGAGGATAATTCCCAATTCCTCGTTCTCTGGAAGGACATCAGCCCTGGTAAGCCCCCCCTTTAATTAATTAACCTCCCCTTTAGCTAATGACACCCCCCCCAAATTAATTATACCCCCTAATTAACACCCCCCCCCCCCCAAAAAGCGGCGGTACCAGGCGAGGAACAATCCTGCTGCGTCTGCTCCGGCCGAGCCCTGAACCCCGAAAACCTCCTTGTTCGCTGCGAGAAGTGCGGCCATGGTGAGCTCCCCCCAAAAAAAACCTTTCTATGCCCCCCCCAAATTTAATAGCCCCCCCTAAATTGCATCCCCCCACCCCAAAAAAAAAGCCTACCACCAGCAGTGCCACCTCCCCGCCGCCCACCCCGCCGGCCCCTGGATGTGTCGTCGCTGCGTTTTCGCCGTTGCCACCAAGGTAAACCCAAACTTTTTTTTTTTTTTGGGGGGGGGGGGTGTACCCCAATTTTTAACACCCCCCCCCCATTTTTTTTCTCTCTCCAGAGGGGGGGAGCACTGAAAAAAGGCCCCCACGCCAAAGCGATGCTCAGCATGAAAGCCGTCCTCCCTTATCAACTCAAGACCCTGGAGTGGGACCCCCCCCACCTCGCCAACCGCCAGCAGTGTTACTGCTATTGCGGGGGGCCCGGAGAGTGAGTATGGACCCCCCCTTTTTAATTTTGGGGTACTCCCCCCCCAAATTAATTAATCCTCCCCCCCAGGTGGAACCTGAAGATGCTGCAGTGCCGGGGTTGCGCCCAGTGGTTCCACGAAGCCTGCACCCAGTGCCTGAGCAAACCCCTGCTCTACGGGGACCGGTGGGTTTTGGGGGGGCCCCTGGGGAGGTGGCGCATCTAAAAGGGTGCCCCCCTCTTAAAGCCCCCCCCCCCCAAAAAAAATCATGGGGCTCGCTCCAGGTTTTACATCTTTGAATGCTGCGTCTGCACCGGCGGGGCTGAGAGCGTCCGGCGGCTGCCGCTGCGCTGGTAAAATTGGGGGGGGGCCCCCCCCAGCTTGTAAACCCCCCAATTTGGTACCCCCAAATCTGGCACCCATGGGGGTCACCCCTAGATTCAGCACCCATGGCTGGGGGCTGGGAGGGTGTCACCTTGATCCAGCCCCCTTGGGCAGGCCTGCCCCCCCCCCCCCCCCAAATCCAACCCCCCTGCGCCCCCCCAAATGCAACCCTGGGCGATCCCCTCTGCTCAGCACCCCCCCCTTTTGGGGGCACCCTCCCAGGGGATCCCCCCAGCACCCCATGTTTTTGGGGACATCCCCTTTTCCCCCCCACCCAGCACCCAATGTTTTGGGGGATCCCCTTGCCCCCCCACCCAGGACCCCATTTTTTGGGGGGATCCCCTCTTGCCCATCCCACAGCACCCCATGTTTTGGGGGGACCCTCTTGCCCCCCAGCACCCCATATCTTTTGGGATCCCCTTTCCCCCCACCCATCACCCCATATTTTTGAGTGAACCTCTCCAGAACACCCTCCCTCTCATCACCCCAATTTTTTTTGGGGGGTACCCCCCGTTTTTGGGGTAACCCCCCCCAGGGTGGACGTCGCCCACCTTATTCTCTATCACCTGAGCGTCTGCTGCAAGAAGAAATATTTCGACCTGGAACGGGAGATTCTGCCCTTCGCCAACGCCAACTGGGACGCCCTCCTGCTGGGCCAGGTATTGGGGACCCCCCCCTGCACCCCCAAATTTTTTTTGGGGGGGGAGGCATGGTCTCACCCCTCCCCATCTTTCTGCCCCCTCCCCACAGCTCGCCGAGACCCCCAAGGGGGAACGGTACGGGCAGCTGCTGGGGGCTCTCAGCGCCCATAAGGACAGGTGGGTGCACCCCAAAACCTGCCTGCACCCCCAAATCGCTGCTAAACCCCCCCAAAACCCGCCTGCACCCCCAAATCGCTTCTGAACCCCCTGAAACACCCTGCACCCCCATATCACTGCTGAACCCCCTCCTGCACCCCCCCAAAACCCGCCTGCACCCCCAAATCGCTTCTGAACCCCCCTGAAACACCCTGCACCCCCAAATCACTGCTGAACCCCCTCCTGCACCCCCAAAACCTGTCTGCAGCCCCAAATCTCTGCTGACCCCCCTGAAACACCCTGCACCCCCAAATCACAGCTGAACCCCCTCCTGCACCCCCCCAAAACCTGCCTGCACCCCCAAATCGCTGCTGACCCCCAAAACACTCTCCACCCCCAAATCTGCTGAACCTCCCGCACCCCCCAAAACCCTCTGCACCCGCAAATTGCTGCTCACCCCCCAAAACCTGCCTGTACCCCCAAATCACCACAGACCCCCCGCCACCCCCAAATCCCTCCTGCCCCCCCCAAAGCTTACCTTCCCCCCCCAAAGCCCCCCGCCCCCCCACCTCAATCCACTCCCAGCCCCCCCAACACCTCCCCCGCACCCCCCAACACCCCCCCCCCCCCCAAATTTTCTGGCCCCCCCTTTTCTCCAGGTTCATCTCCGGACGGGAGATCAAGAAGCGCAAGGGACTCTTCGGGCTGCACACCCGGGCCCCCCCCCCGCTGCCCCCCACTTTTATGGGGGGGTCCCCCCCGGCTGCCCCCCCCCCGCTCACCGATAGCAGGTGAGCGGCCTCGGCCGCCCTCCGCCCTGCTAGGTAACGGCGGGGGGGGGACGATGGCAGGTTTGGGGGTGTCTCCCCCCCCTTCCCCTTCGCTCCCCCCCCTTGAACCCCCCCTCCCAAGTGGGGGGGGCCCCCCAAAAATTGGGCAGGATAAGGAGGGTCTCTTACAGCTTCCCCTCAGGGCAGGGCAGAGGGGGGGCCCGCCGGCGCCCACCCCCCCGCCGTACCCAGGTAAGCCCCCCCCCTTAAAACCAGCACCCCAATATTTTAGGGGTTTCCCCCCCCACCCCATTTTCACCCCCCCACCCTCCAGGACCCCCCCGGCGGCTCCTACAACTTCCGACGCACCGATGCCCGTTGCCCCCCCAGGTTTGGGGGTGGGGGGGGGGCATGGGGAGAGGTTTGGGGGTCTCGGGGGTTTTGGGGGGGCTGGAGGGTGGGGGTTGGCTCAGGGGGTCTTTAAGGGATGGAGGGATTTGGGGGGGGACTGGAGGGGTTTGGGGGGGCTCGGGGGGACCAGGAGGTCTTCAAGTAGGGGGGATTTGGGGGGGTGGGGAGGTTTGGGGGGGCTCCGGGGGGGGATTTTCAATGAATGAGGGGGCTGGGGGGGGGCACTGGGGGGGCTCAGAGGGGTTGGGAGGCTGGGGGGAGTTTTGGGGGGGGCTCAGGGGATTTGGGGGGGCTGGGTTTGAGTTGGGGGCAGCAGGGGGATTGGGGGGGGCAGAGGAGATATGGGGGGGCTTTGAGTGACTGGGGGGGCTGGGAGGGATTTGGGGGGGGCTGCCCACCCCCACGGTTCTGACACTCCCCCCCCCCCCCAGCCCCAGCACCCCCATCCGGATGTTCGCCTCCTTCCACCCCTCCGCCAACACGGGCCCCAGCCTCAGGTGGGCACTGGGGGGACTGGGGCCGTACTGGGAGGGTTGGGGGGTCTGTACTGGGAGGACTGGGGCTATATGGGGAGCAGTGGGGGTGTACTGGGAGAGCTGGGGGCTGTACTGGGAGGGCTGGGATCAAACTGGGAGCAATGGAGACCCCCAGGGACAGTGCTGGGGCTAAACTGGGAGGGATGGGACTGGACTGGGACTGTATATCTTTGGGGCTCTATAGGGACACCACCCATCCCCCCGGGCCATATGGGACCCTCCTGGGTTATATAGGGACCCCCCCCATTATATAGGGACCCCCTGGGCCATATGGGACCCCCCCATTATATAGGGAGCTCTTAGGCCATATGGGACCCCCCGAGGGCCATACAGGACCCCCCCCCCATCATATAGGGATCCCCTGGGCCATATAGGGACCCTCCCACATTATATAGAGACCTCCCCCAGGGCCATATAGGGACCACCCCCAGGGCCATATAGGGACCCCCCCCCATTATATAAGGACCCCCCCCAGGGTCATATAGGACCCCTCAGGCCATATGGGACCCCCCCCATTATATAGGGAGCTCTTAGGCCATATGGGACCCCCCCAGGGCCATAGAGGCCCCCCCCATTATATAGGGACCCCCCAGGCTATATGAGACCTCCACAGGGCCATACAGGACCCCCCCCCCCATCATATAGGAATCCTCTGGGCCATATAGGCACCCTCCCACATTATATAGGACCCCCCCCATTATACAGAGACCCCCCCCAAAACGTCCCTCTCCCACAGCTCCGCCGCTGCCACCAGCCCGGACCCCGAAACCGAAAGCCCCGAACGCCCCCCCGGGCGTCCCCCCCCGCGCCCCCCCCGCCCCAAACGCCGCCCCTCCCCCCCGCCTTCCCCTCCCCCCCCCAGCCCTCCCCCCCCTCCCCCCCGGGGGGGGCCCACCCGGGTCCTCGCCCGTCGCGTGACGCTGGATGGGACCGTCCAGTACCTGGTGGAGTGGGGGGGGGGGGGGGATGCTCTAGAGGACCCCCCCCCCAACTTATTTTCGGGGGGGGGGGGGGGGCCGCCCAAAAAAACCCACCCCCCTTCATTTGGAGTGAAAAAAAGTTTATTTTTATCATTATGGAGGATATTTAAAGGGGGGGCGGGGGGGCGGGGGGAGCACCCCCCCCCATGGGGAGGGGGGGGCACCCCCTGTCCCCCCCATGTCTGTGTGTCCCCCCCCCCAATAAACGGCTCAAGGGCAGCGAGGCCTCGTGTGATTTGTGGGGGGCTGCCCCCCCCATAACACCCCCTCCCCAATTTGGGGGGGTCACCCTAATTTGCATGGCCCCAGCCCCCCAATTTGCATCCCCCCCAATTTGGCTGTCATTGTCCCCATCTGGGGGTATCCCCCCCCAATTTGTCACCCCCACATTTGGGGTCACCCCCATTCCCACCCCCCAATTTTTTACCCCCCCAAATTTGGGGTCACCCCCATTCCCCCCCCCCCAGTTTGTTGTCACCCCCAATTCCCCCCTCAAATTTGGGGTCACCCCCATTCCCCCCCAATTTGTTACCCCCAAATTTGGGGTCACCCCCAATTCCTCCCCCCAAATTTGCATGTCCTCCCCCCTCAAATTTGGGGATCCCCCCTGCAAATTTGGGGTCCTCCCCCATTTGTGGGGTCCCCCCCATTTTTGGGGGGGGGTCCCCCTTTTTGGGGGGCTCAGGGGGGGACGCTGTCCCACACCCAGCGCAGGTAGGGGGGGTTCCCCTGGGCCACCGGCACTGCCACCACCTCGGCCACCTCGTAGGGGTGCGCGGACCTGGGGGGGGGACACGGGGACAAGGGGAGGGTGTCACGGGGGGGCGTGGCACCCTGTCACCCCCCCCCAGTGTCACCCTGTCACCCCCCCGCCCCGGGTCTCACCGTACGAAGTCGGCCAGCGCCGGGATCCTGGAGCTGCGGGTCTTGATCATCTGGGGGGGGGAAGAGGGGCCGGGGGGGACACACGCGCTTGGGGACATCATGGGGACACTGGGGACACCCCAGGGACACCATGGGGACAGTCTGGGGGCACTTGGGACAACCTGGGGACATCATGGGGACACCCCAGGGACACCGTGGGGACAGTCTGGGGGCACTTGGGACACCATGAGGACACCCTGGGACATCATGGGGACACCGTGGGGACACGTGGGACAACCTGGGGACATCATGGGAACACCTTTGGGACATTGTGGGGACACCCCGGGGACACCCTGGGGAAACCTTTGGGACATTGTGGCAACATCCTGAGGACACCCCAGGGACATCCTGGGGACACCTCTGGGACACTGTGGGCATCGTGGGGACATTGGGGACAGCCCGGGGACACCCTTGGGACATTGTTGGGACACCCCAGGGATGGTGGGGACATTGGGGACATCCTGGGGACACCTTTGGGACAGAATGGGGACACCCTGGGGAGACCCTGGGGACACCTCTGGGACAACCAGGGGACTCGCCAGGGATACTGGGGACACCTTTGGGACAGCATGGGGACATTGGGGGGAGACCTTTGGGACACTGTGGACATCACGGGGATATTGGGGACACCGTGGGGACATTGGGGACACCGTGGGGACATCATGGTTCCAAGGGACACCCTTGGAACACGGGGGACACTGTGGGGACATTGGGGACACCCTGGGGGCACCCCAAGGACACCATGAGGACATTGGAGATACCACGGGGACACTGGGGACACCAGTGACACTGTGGGGACACTGGTGACACCGCGGGGTCACCACTCACCAGCAGGACCTCGCTGTCCTCCTCCACCTTCCCCTTCCACTCGTAGCTGCGGGGGGGACACGGGGGGATATGGGGGGACACGGGGGGACATGGGGGGGGCCTGTTGTCCCCCCGTGTCCCCTCCCCGTCCCCGTGTCCCCCCCCCCCGTGTCCCCACTCACATGGAGGTGATGTGGGGCAGGATGTTGACGCAGGCGGCCAGCTGCTTCTCCACCATCGTCCTGGGCCGGCGGGGACACTGTCACCCCCCCGCGTCACCCCCCATGTCACCTGCCCACCACCCCCCCCGCGTCACCCCCCTGTGCCACCTCCCCTGTCACCCCCAAGTCACCTCCCTGTCACCCCCCGTGTCCCCCCTGTGTCACTGCCCCATCAGCCCCCGTGTCACCTCCCCTACCACCCCCATGTCACCTTCCCTGTCACCCCCTGGTGTCACCCCCCCCCATGTCACCTCCTGTCACCCCTGTGTCACCTCCCCTACCACCCCCATGTCACCTCCCCTGTCACCCCCTGGTGTCACCCCCCCCATGTCACCTCCTGTCACCCCCGTGTCACCTCCCCTACCACCCCCATGTCACCTTCCCTGTCACCCCCTGGTGTCACCTCCATGTCACCTCCCCATCACCCCCCATGTCACCTCCACTACCACCCCCATGTCACCTCCCCTGTCACCCCCTGGTGTCACCCCCCCATGTCACCTCCTGTCATCCCCGTGTCACCTCCCCTACCACCCCCATGTCACCTCCCCTGTCACCCCCTGGTGTCACCTCCCCATCACCCCCCCATGTCACCTCCTGTCACCCCCCTGTGTCACCTCCCCTGTCACCCCCCCTTGTCACCTCCCCTGCCATCCCCATGTCACCTCCCCTGTCACCCCCTGGTGTCACCCCCCCATGTCACCTCCTGTCACCCCTGTGTCACCTCCCCTACCACCCCCATGTCACCTCCCCTGTCACCCCCTGGTGTCACCCCCCCATGTCACCTCCTGTCACCCCTGTGTCACCTCCCCTACCACCCCCATGTCACCTCCCCATCACCCCCCATGTCACCTCCACTACCACCCCCATGTCACCTCCCCTGTCACCCCCTGGTGTCACCCCCCCATGTCACCTCCTGTCACCCCTGTGTCACCTCCCCTACCACCCCCATGTCACCTCCCCATCACCCCCCGTGTCACCTCCCCTACCACCCCCATGTCACCTCCCCTGTCACCCCCTGGTGTCACCTCCCCATCACCCCCCCCCATGTCACCTCCTGTCACCCCCCTGTGTCACCTCCCCTGTCACCCCCCCCTTGTCACCTCCCCTGCCATCCCCCATGTCATCTTCCCTGTCACCCCCTGGTGTCACCCCCATGTCACCTCCATGTCACCTCCCCATCACCCCCCCATGTCACCTCCTGTCACCCCCCCCGTGTCACCTCCCTGTCACCCCCTGGTGTCACCTCTCCTGCCACCCCCCCGTCGCTCCCCCGTGTCACCCCCATGTCACCTTCCGTGTCACCCCCCGTGTCACCTCCCCTGCCACCCCGTCACCCCCCCCGCTGTCACCCCCCGTGTCCCCCCCCCCACCTGGCCAGCTCCTTGGCCACCGTCTCGTTGGGGCAGGTGACGAAGGCGGCGGACAGACTGCCGGGGACGTAGGGGTCGCCGGGGTCACCGGGGTCGCGGGGGTCACCGGGGTCGCGGGAGCCCGAGGCCATGGAGAGCAGCCGCCGCCCCAGCGCCTGCAGCAGCGGCGCCGTCGTCACCGTCACCAGCGCCAGCACCAGCGCCTGCGGGGACACCGCCACGTCGCGACAGCCGCCGCGTCCCGTCCCGAGAGCCGCCACGGCGCGACACCCGCCGCGCTGTGCCTGCGTGTCACGCCACCGCATCGCAATACCTGCCGCAGCGCGATAGCCACCATATCATACTACCAAGTCACGATACCCGCCCTGTCACGATACCCACATCCTGATAGCCACCATGTCATGCCATCGCAATAGCTGTCATGTCATGATACCCACTGTTTTGCGATACCACGTTGTGACAGCCAGCACACCGTGATACCCACCACATCACGATAGCTGCACTGCTGCGACACCCACCATGTCGTGATACCCGCGACACCACGGTGCCTGGCAGTGTCGCTGTGTGACCTGGCAAGTCATGACAGCCAAAGCGTTGCAATAACCACTAAGGACACTGTGAAACCCGGCACGCTGCAATATGTGGTGTGTCCTGACAGCCGGCCACGGCCCTGTGATGTCACAAATCCCGTCACGTCACGACACCCAGCCTGTCGCGATCCCCGGCTCGTCACAACACCTGCTGCGTCACAATAGCCAGCAACGCTCAGCATGTCATGATAGCGGCCCACAGGACCAAGATACCTGGCAATAGCACTGCGAGGCCTGGCGTGTCACGATACCCACATGTCACGATACCCAGCCTTACCTCCTGACCACAGCGTCACGACACCCACTACGCCACGACAGCCGCTATGTCACAATATCCACCCACAGCGTCATGATACCCGTCACGCCACGACACCCACGGTGTCACGACACCCGTGTACAGCATCGCGACAGTCACCGTGTCGCGCTATCCCGCCACGGCCCCGCAACATCCGCCATGGCGCGATGGCCACCCTCGTCACAATAGCCGCCATTGTCGCGACAGCCACCACGTCGCGACGCCCAGCCCACCGCAACCGCGCCACGCCGCCCAGCCCCACGCCGCCACCCCTGTCACGCTGCCGTACCCCGCCCCCCCCAGCTGCCGTGACATACCCCCCGCGTCACGATAGTGCCCCCCTCCGTCACGACAGCCCCGGGGCGGGTACTCACACCGCAGGCCGCCTTCATGGGGCGCGGGAGCCGGCGCCGTGTCCCCTCCTGCCGGGAGAGCCGGCGCCGTCAGGGGACCCCCCCGGGCCCCCCCCGGGCCCCCTCTGCCCCCCCGCAGCCCCCCCCGGCCTTCACAGCCCCCCCGTACAGCCCCGGCGCTGCCCCGGCCCCACATCCAGCCCCTTCCCCCACATCCAGCCCCCCCCGCCCCCCGTTTCGCCCCCCCAGACCCGCATCCCCCCCCCCTTCCCCCTCCCCCTCCCGTACCCGCCGCCGCTCCCGCCGCTCGGCCGCCGCCCCCACGTGACCCGGCCGGCCCCGCCCCTTCCCCCCTCCCCCGCCCCGGCGCGTCACCGCGGCCACGCCCCCCCCCCCGCCCCGGCGCGTCAGCGCGCGGCCGGAAGTGGCGGGGGGAGGGGAAGGGGGGGAGGGGGGAGTGTGAGAGTGAGTGGGGGGGGGGAGGGGGGAGGGGGAGTGGGGGAGAAGGAGTGGGGGTGGGGGGAGGTGGGGGAGGGGGAGTGTGAGCATGGGGGGAGGGGAGTGTGAGTGGGGAGGGGGGTGAGTGAGAGTGAGCGGGGGTGGGGGAGGGGGAGTGGGGGGTGAGTGTGAGTGCGCATCTGAGTGTGGGTGTGAGTGCGGGGGGGAGGGGGAGTGAGCGGGGGAGGGGGAGTGGGGGAGTGAGTGGGAGTGGGTGAGTGGGAGTGGGGGATGGGTGAGTGTGAGTGTGTAAGTGGGAGCGAGCAGGAAAGTGTGGGAGCGAGTGTGAGTGGGTGGGAGTGGGGAAGTGTGAGTGTGAGCGTGAGTGGGTGTGAGTGGGGGAGTGTGAGTGTGAGCGTGAGTGGGTGTGAGTGGGTGTGAGTGTGAGTGCGTGAGTGGCCGTCCCCCAGCTCTCAGGGCCACAGTGTGCCCACACGCACACTGAGCACACGCTCACGCTCACACTCACACCCAGGCTGGCCAAAACGGCCGTGAGGGTGTGAGTGTGAGTGAGTGTGAGTGGGACTCAGGGTGGGGCTGTGAGTGTGAGTGTGTGGGTGTCGACGGGACCATGGGAGTGTGAGAAGCGCTTGCGTGCACACTCGCCCTGGGCACACTCACACTCACTCTGGGCACACTCACCCCATGCACACTCCCACTCGCCCTGGGAACACTCACGCTCACCGTGTGCACACACACTCGCCCCTTGCACACTCACATCACGTTTGTGCAGCGCACGCTCGCTCTGGGCACACTCACACTCACCCTGCGCAGGCTCACGCTCACCCCTTGACGCTCACATCACATTTGTGCGATGCACGCTCACTCCGGGCACGCTCACACTCGTCCCGGGCACACTCATCCCCTTGCACACTCACATCGCATTGTGCAGTGCACGCTCACCCTGGGCACACTCACCCTCACCCTTGCACACTCACACTCCCCCCAGGCACGCTCAGCCCTTGCACGTTCACCTTCGCGCTGCGCACACTCGTCCCTCGCACGCTCCTCCGTGCGCTCCCGCTTGCGCAGGGCACGCTCGCGCGCGCCCTCTGCACGCTCGGGTTGGTGCATCGCACGCTTGCTGCCTGCACGCGTGCCCCGTGCACACCCACCTCCTTGCACGCTCGCTCGGGTGCTGTGCATGCTCACCCCGTGCCCGTGCACGCTCCCACTCCCCCCGTGCACACCCACCTCCTTGCACACTCGCTTTGATCCCGTGCACACTCCCCCTGTGCACACTCACCTCCTCGCACGCTCGCTCGGGTGCTGTGCACGCGCGCCCGTTGCACGCTCACCCTCCCCTCGTGCACACCCGCCTCCTCGCACACTCGCTTTGATCTCGTGCACACACTCACCGCCTCCCCGGGCACGCTCACACTCCCCCCAGTGTGAACTGGGAGCTGCTGGGAGGGCTGAGTGTGTAGGAGCCCTCGGGAGCACTGGGATGGGGACACTGGTGGCACTGGGAGCACTGGGATAGAGACGCTGGGGACACTGGGAGCACTGGGATAGAGACGCTGGGGACACTGAGGACACTGGGATGGGGACACTGGTGGTACTGGGAGCACTGGGATGGGGACACTGGTGGCACTGGGAGTACTGGGATAGAGACTTTGGGGACACTGGGGACATGGGTGGCACTGGGAGCACTGGGGACACTGGGATGGGGCAGTGCAAGGCACTAGTGTGGGGACCTGGGGTTACTGGGAGCACTGGGATGGGGCCAATGGGGACATAGGCAGGCCCTGGTATGGGGCTCTGGGAGCAACTGGGAGACACTGGGATGGGATGGCGGGACACTGGAGGGGCAGTGGGAGCACTGGGATTGGGACACTGGTGCTACTGGCTCCACTGGTGCCAGTGTTGCCGCTGGTGTCAGTGGTGTCCCTGGTGTCACCGTTGTCACTGTTGCCGCTGGTGTTGCTGGTGCTACTGGTTCCACTGGTGTCATTGCTGTCCCTGGTGTCACTGGTCCCACTGGAGTCCCTGGTGTCACCGGTTCCACTGGTGTCCCCGGAGTCACTGGTGCCACTGGTGTCTGTGGTGTCGCTGGTGTCCCTGGTGTTGCTGGTGCCACTGGTGTCCCTGGTGCCACCGGTTCCACTGGTGTCCCTGGAGTCCCTGGTTCCACTGCTGTCCCTGGGGTCCCTGGTTCCACTGCTGTCCCTGGGGTCCCTGGTGTCCCTGGTGTCCCCCCTGTCACTGGTTCCACTGGTTTCCCTGCCGTCACCGGTTCCACTGCTGTCACTGGTGCTACCGCTGTCCCTGGTGTCACTGGTTCCACTGGTGTCGCTGGTGCCACTCGTTCCACTGCTGTCCCTGCTGTCCCTGGTGTCGCTGGTGCCACTGCTGTCACTGGTTTCACTGGTGTCCCTGCTGTCCCCCCTGTCGCTGGTTCCACTGGTTTCCCTGCTGTCGCTGGTTCCACTGCTGTCCCTGGTGCCGCTGGTGTCCCCGCTGTCGCTGGTTCCGCTGGTGCCACTGGTTCCACTGCTGTCCGTGGTTCCACTGCTGTCCCTGGTGCTGCTGCTATCCCTGGCTCCACTGGTGTCCCCGCTGTCGCTGGTGTCCCTGGTTCCACTCGTTCCATCGGTGTCCCTGGCTCCACTGGTGTCCCTGCTATCGCTGGTGTCACTGGTTCCACTGGTTCCACCTCTGTCCTTGGTGTCGCTGCTGTCCCTGGATCCACTGGTGTCCCCACTGTTGCTACTGTCACCAGTTCCACTGGTGTCACTGGTGTCCCTGGTGTCCCCACTGTCACTGGTGCCACCGCTGTCACTGCTGTCCCTGGTGCCACTGGTGTCCCCGCTGTCACTGGTGTCACTGGTTCCACCGCTGTCCCTGACTCCACTGGTGTCCCCACTGTCACTGGTTCCACTGGTTCCACCTCTGTCCCTGGTGTCCCTGGTGTCGATGCTGTCACTGGTGTCACTGGTGTCACTGCCGTCCCTGGTGTCCCCGCTGTCACTGGTTCCACTGGTGTCCCCGCCATCCCTGGTGTCCCCGCTGTCACTGGTGCCACTGGTGTCACTGCCGTCCCTGGTGTCCCCGCTGTCACTGGTGCCACTGGTGTCCCCACCGTCCCTGGTGTCCCCGCTGTCACTGGTGCCACTGGTGTCGATGCCGTCCCTGGTGTCCCCGCTGTCACTGGTGCCACTGGTGTCCCCGCCGTCCCTGGTGTCCCCGCTGTCACTGGTGCCACTGGTGTCACTGCCGTCCCTGGTGTCGATGCTGTCACTGGTGCCACTGGTGTCTATGCCGTCCCGGGTGTCCCCGCTGTCACTGGTGCCACTGGTGTCCCCGCCGTTGCTGGTTCCACTCCTCTGTCCCTGGTGTCCCTGGCGTTGATGCTGTCCCTGGTGTCCCCACTGTCACTGGTTCCACTGGTGTCCCCGCCGTCCCTGGTGTCCCCGCTGTCACTGGTGTCCCTGGTGTTGATGCTGTCCCTGGTGTCCCCGCTGTCACTGGTGCCACTGGTGTCCCCGCCGTCCCTGGTGTCCCCGCTGTCACTGGTGCCACTGGTGTCACTGCCGTCCCTGGTGTCGATGCTGTCACTGGTGCCACTGGTGTCACTGCCGTCCCGGGTGTCCCCGCTGTCACTGGTGCCACTGGTGTCCCCGCCGTTGCTGGTTCCACTCCTCTGTCCCTGGTGTCCCTGGTGTTGATGCTGTCCCTGGTGTCCCCACTGTCACTGGTTCCACTGGTGTCCCCGCCGTCCCTGGTGTCCCTGCCGTTGCTGGTTCCACTCCTCTGTCCCTGGTGTCCCTGGTGTTGATGCTGTCCCTGGTGTCCCCACTGTCACTGGTTCCACTGGTGTCCCCGCCGTCCCTGGTGTCCCCGCTGTCACTGGTGCCACTGGTGTCCCCGCCGTCCCTGGTGTCCCTGCTGTCACTGGTGCCACTGGTGTCCCCGCCATTGCTGGTTCCACTCCTCTGTCCCTGGTGTCCCTGGTGTTGATGCTGTCCCTGGTTCCACTGGTGTCACTGCCGTCCCTGGTGTCCCCACTGTCACTGGTTCCACTGGTGTCACTGCCGTCCCTGGTGTCCCCGCTGTCACTGGTGCCACTGGTGTCTCTGCCATCTCTGGTGTCCCCGCTGTCACTGGTGCCACTGGTGTCCCCGCCGTCCCTGGTGTCCCCGCTGTCACTGGTGGCACTGGTGTCACTGTCGTCCCTGGTGTCCCCACTGTCACTGGTGCCACTGCCGTCCCTGGTGCCGATGCTGTCACTGGTGCCACTGGTGCCACTGCCGTCCCTGGTGTCCCCGCTGTCACTGGTGCCACTGGTGTCCCCGCCGTCGCTGGTTCCACTCCTCTGTCCCTGGTGTCCCTGGTGTCCCCACTGTCAATGGTGCCACTGGTGTCACTGCCGTCCCTGGTGTCCCCGCTGTCACTGGTGCCACTGGTGTCACTGCCGTCCCTGGTGTCCCCGCTGTCACTGGTGCCACTGGTGTCCCCGCCGTCCCTGGTGTCCCCGCTGTCACTGGTGCCACTGGTGTCCCCGCCGTCCCTGGTGTCCCCGCTGTCACTGGTTCCACTGGTGTCCCCGCCGTTCCTGGTGTCCCCGCTGTCACTGGTGCCACTGGTGTCTCTGCCGTCCCTGGTGTCCCCGCTGTCACTGGTGCCACTGGTGTCCCCGCCGTCCCTGGTGTCCCCGCTGTCACTGGTGCCACTGGTGTCACTGCCGTCCCTGGTGTCCCCGCTGTCACTGGTGTCACTGCTGTCCCTGGTGTCGATGCTGTCACTGGTGCCACTGGTGTCACTGCCGTCCCTGGTGTCGATGCTGTCACTGGTGCCACTGGTGTCACTGCCGTCCCTGGTGTCCCCGCTGTCACTGGTGCCACTGGTGTCACTGCCGTCCCTGGTGTCGATGCTGTCACTGGTGCCACTGGTGTCCCAGCTGTCGCTGGTGTCCCCGCTGTCACTGGTGCCACTGGTGTCACTGCCGTCCCTGGTGTCCCCGCCCGCTGTCCCTGGTTCCACTGGTGTCGCTGCCGTCCCTGGTGTCCCCGCTGTCACTGTTTCCACTGGTGTCCCCGCCGTCCCTGGTGTCGATGCTGTCACTGGTGCCACTGGTGTCACTGCCGTCCCTGGTGTCCCCGCTGTCACTGGTGCCACTGGTGTCGCTGCCGTCCCTGGTGTCGATGCTGTCACTGGTGCCACTGGTGTCCCCGCCGTCGCTGGTGTCCCCGCTGTCACTGGTGCCACTGGTGTCACTGCCGTCCCTGGTGTCGATGCTGTCACTGGTGCCACTGGTGTCCCCGCCGTCGCTGGTTCCACTCCTCTGTCCCTGGTGTCCCTGGTGTCGATGCTGTCCCTGGTTCCACTGGTGTCACTGCCGTCCCTGGTGTCCCCACTGTCACTGGTTCCACTGGTGTCACTGCCGTCCCTGGTGTCGATGCTGTCACTGGTGCCACTGGTGTCACTGCCGTCCCTGGTGTCCCCGCTGTCACTGGTGCCACTGGTGTCACTGCCGTCCCTGGTGTCGATGCTGTCACTGGTGCCACTGGTGTCACTGCCGTCCCTGGTGTCCCCGCTGTCACTGGTGCCACTGGTGTCGCTGCCGTCCCTGGTGTCCCCGCTGTCACTGGTTCCACTGGTGTCCCCGCCGTCCCTGGTGTCCCCGCTGTCCCTGGTGCCACTGGTGTCACTGCCGTCCCTGGTGTCCCCGCTGTCCCTGGTTCCACTGGTGTCACTGCCGTCCCTGGTGTCGATGCTGTCACTGGTGCCACTGGTGTCCCCGCCGTCCCTGGTGTCCCCGCTGTCACTGGTGCCACTGGTGTCACTGCCGTCCCTGGTGTCGATGCTGTCACTGGTGCCACTGGTGTCACTGCCGTCCCGGGTGTCCCCGCTGTCACTGGTGCCACTGGTGTCACTGCCGTCCCTGGTGTCCCCGCTGTCACTGGTGCCACTGGTGTCCCCGCCGTCCCTGGTGTCCCCGCTGTCACTGGTGCCACTGGTGTCACTGCCATCCCTGGTGTCCCCGCTGTCACTGGTGCCACTGGTGTCTCTGCCGTCCCTGGTGTCCCCGCTGTCACTGGTGCCACTGGTGTCCCTGCCGTCCCTGGTGTCCCCGCTGTCACTGGTGCCACTGGTGTCCCCGCCGTCCCTGGTGTCCCCGCTGTCACTGGTGCCACTGGTGTCACTGCCGTCCCTGGTGTCGATGCTGTCACTGGTTCCACTGGTGTCACTGCCGTCCCTGGTGTCCCCGCTGTCCCTGGTGCCACTGGTGTCCCCGCCGTCCCTGGTGTCCCCGCTGTCACTGGTGCCACTGGTGTCTCTGCCGTCCCTGGTGTCCCCGCTGTCACTGGTGCCACTGGTGTCCCCGCCGTCCCTGGTGTCCCCGCTGTCACTGGTGCCACTGGTGTCACTGCCGTCCCTGGTGTCGATGCTGTCACTGGTTCCACTGGTGTCACTGCCGTCCCTGGTGTCGATGCTGTCACTGGTGCCACTGGTGTCACTGCCGTCCCTGGTGTCCCCGCTGTCACTGGTGCCACTGGTGTCACTGCCGTCCCTGGTGTCGATGCTGTCACTGGTGCCACTGGTGTCACTGCCGTCGCTGGTGTCCCCGCTGTCACTGGTTCCACTGGTGTCACTGCCGTCCCTGGTGTCGATGCTGTCACTGGTGCCACTGGTGTCACTGCCGTCCCTGGTGTCCCCGCTGTCACTGGTGCCACTGGTGTCGCTGCCGTCCCTGGTGTCCCCGCTGTCACTGGTGCCACTGGTGTCCCCGCCGTCGCTGGTGTCCCCGCTGTCACTGGTTCCACTGGTGTCCCCGCCGTCCCTGGTGTCCCCGCTGTCCCTGGTGCCACTGGTGTCACTGCCATCCCTGGTGTCCCCGCTATCCCTGGTTCCACTGGTGTCACTGCCGTCCCTGGTGTCGATGCTGTCACTGGTGCCACTGGTGTCACTGCCGTCCCTGGTGTCCCCGCTGTCACTGGTGCCACTGGTGTCCCCGCCGTTGCTGGTTCCACTCCTCTGTCCCTGGTGTCCCTGGTGTCGATGCTGTCCCTGGTTCCACTGGTGTCACTGCCGTCCCTGGTGTCCCCACTGTCACTGGTTCCACTGGTGTCACTGCCGTCCCTGGTGTCGATGCTGTCACTGGTGCCACTGGTGTCACTGCCGTCCCTGGTGTCCCCGCTGTCACTGGTGCCACTGGTGTCCCCGCCGTCCCTGGTGTCCCCGCTGTCACTGGTGCCACTGGTGTCCCCGCCGTCCCTGGTGTCCCCGCTGTCACTGGTTCCACTGGTGTCTCTGCCGTCGCTGGTGTCCCCGCTGTCACTGGTGCCACTGGTGTCACTGCCGTCCCGGGTGTCCCCGCTGTCACTGGTGCCACTGGTGTCACTGCCGTCCCTGGTGTCCCCGCTGTCACTGGTGCCACTGGTGTCCCCGCCGTCGCTGGTTCCACTCCTCTGTCCCTGGTGTCCCTGGTGTCGATGCTGTCCCTGGTTCCACTGGTGTCACTGCCGTCCCTGGTGTCCCCACTGTCACTGGTTCCACTGGTGTCACTGCCGTCCCTGGTGTCGATGCTGTCACTGGTGCCACTGGTGTCACTGCCGTCCCTGGTGTCCCCGCTGTCACTGGTGCCACTGGTGTCACTGCCGTCCCTGGTGTCGATGCTGTCACTGGTGCCACTGGTGTCACTGCCGTCCCTGGTGTCCCCGCTGTCACTGGTGCCACTGGTGTCACTGCCGTCCCTGGTGTCCCCGCTGTCACTGGTTCCACTGGTGTCCCCGCCGTCCCTGGTGTCCCCGCTGTCACTGGTTCCACTGGTGTCCCCGCCGTCCCTGGTGTCCCCGCTGTCCCTGGTGCCACTGGTGTCACTGCCGTCCCTGGTGTCCCCGCTGTCCCTGGTTCCACTGGTGTCACTGCCGTCCCTGGTGTCGATGCTGTCACTGGTGCCACTGGTGTCCCCGCCGTCGCTGGTGTCCCCGCTGTCACTGGTGCCACTGGTGTCACTGCCGTCCCTGGTGTCGATGCTGTCACTGGTGCCACTGGTGTCCCCGCCGTCCCTGGTGTCCCCGCTGTCACTGGTGCCACTGGTGTCTCTGCTGTCCCTGGTGTCCCCGCTGTCACTGGTGCCACTGGTGTCACTGCCGTCCCTGGTGTCCCCGCTGTCACTGGTGCCACTGGTGTCACTGCCGTCCCTGGTGTCGATGCTGTCACTGGTTCCACTGGTGTCACTGCCGTCCCTGGTGTCCCCGCTGTCACTGGTGCCACTGGTGTCCCCGCCGGCGCTGGTTCCACCGCTGTCCCCCCCCCCCCGCCCCGAGCCCCTTAAAGCCGCCGCCTCCGCGCCCCCCCTCCCTCCCTCCCTCCCCTCCCCCTCCCGACCCCGCCCCCGCCCCCTCCCCCTCCCCCCGTGTCCCCTCCCCCTCCCCCCGCGCGCGGCGTCCCTCCCCCCCGCCCCCCGGCCCCGCCCCCTCCGCCCGCCCCCGCCCCCCCCGCCCCGGTCCCTCCCCCGGCCGCCTGGGTCCCCCCGCGCCGCCCGGTACCGGCGCCCGGGGGAAGCGAGCGGCGGAGGAACCATGTCCTATGTCCCCTTCCGAGGTACCGGCACCGGCGGGGGGAGCGGACCCGGCACCGGGAGGGCACCGGGGAGGGGAGGGGAGGGGGGGGGAACCGGTCCGGGGTGGGGCCGCCGGGGGGAACCGGGACCGGTAACGGGGAGGGGGGCTGGGGGTGGGGGTGTAGGGAATGGGGCCGGGGGGATGCCGGGACCGGTACCGGGGGGGTGTCGGTACCGGAGGGAATGTCGGTACCGGGGGGATGCTGTGACCGGGGGGGTGTCGGGACCGGGGGGATGTCGGTACCGGAGGGATGCTGGTACCGGAGCGATGGCGGTACCGGTACCGGAGGGACGCTGGTACCCGGTGATGGCGGTACCGGGGGATGGCGGTACCGGGGAAGGATGCTGCTACCGTGGCGCGCCGGTACGGGGGACGATGCTGCTAACGGGGGAGATGCCGGTACCGGCGAGATGCCGGTATTGGGTCGATGGTGTTACCGGGGGATGCTGGGACCGGGCTGACGCCGGGACCGGAGGATCCCGGGACCGGGGGATGCTGCTACCGGGGAGATACGGGGACCGGAGGATCCCGGGCCCGGGGGTTGCCGGTACCGGAGGATCCCGGGCCCGGGGTTGGGGGGGGCGGGGGGGGGGATGCTGCTACCGGGAAGATGCCGGTCCCGGGGGGCTGCCGGTGCCGGTCACCGCCGGGCCCGGGGGAGGACGCTGCTACCGGGAGGGGGGGGGGGGGACACGACGGCGGGGCGGGGGGGGTGTTCCCGGTACCAGCTTCATCCCGACGGACAGGGCCCGACCGGGGGCGGCGGGGCCGGGGGGGTCCCCGGGGACCGGCCTGACCCACTTCGGAAACGGGGCCGGGGCCGGGGGGGGGGGGGGGCCCAGGCGGGAGGGGGGAGTGGGTGGGTGGGTGTGGGGGGGGGCACCCAGGTGTCCGGGCCTTGCCCATCCCCCCCCCCCCCCGGTATGGGAGCCCTGAGGGACCCGGGGGGGTGTGGGGGGGAGGACCCAGGTGTCTGCCCCCCCCCACCACCTTCCAGGACCCCAAGAGGGGACCCAGGTGTCCCGGGTGGGGGGCACCCAGCGTTGGGGGGGGGCACCCAAGTGTCTAGAGGGTGCACCCAGGTTGGGGGGGGCACCCAGGTGTCTGGGGGGGTCACTTAGGTGTCTGGGGGGGGGCCCGCAGAGTGAGAGGGGGCACCCAGGTGCCTGGGGGGGCACCCAACTGCCTGGAGGGGGGGACACCCAGGCATCCAAGGTGGGTGGGGGGGGCACCCAAGAATCCGGGTGGGTGTCCCCCCCCCCTCCCCCTCCCCCCCTCCCCGTGGGCTGCAGTTACCGGAGCAACGCCGGGATGCAGGATGCTGCTTGCCAGCACCCATGGGTGATACTGGAAGGGGGGTGGGGGGGGAGGAAGGAAGAGAAAAAAGGTGGCTTTGGCAATGACCCCCCCCTTCTCGTGTGTGTCCCCCCCCCAGATGTGCGAGGACCCCCCCTGGCCCGTGGGCCTTACGCCCCGTCGCCCTACGAGCGCCCACCCTGGAACCCCCGGTTCTGCATCATCTCCGGGAACCAGCTGCTGATGCTGGATGAGGAGGAGGTGAGTGAGGAAGATGATGGGGAAAAAAACCCGGAATTAAAGACCCCGGGGGGGGGGGGGGGGTGTCTTCATTTTTATTCAACACCTCCCCCCCCCCCCTCCCCCCCGCCCAGATTCATCCTTTGCTTATCCGGGACCGCCGGAGCGAACCGTGCCGGAGCAAACTGCTGCGCCGAACCGTCAGCGTCCCGGTGGAGGGGCGGCCCCACCCCGAGCACGGTACCGGGGGGGGGGGGAGAGGGGCCCCCCCCGACCACCTGAGTCCCTTTTTGGGGGGAGGGAAGGAGGAGAAGGGGAAGAGGGGAGGGGGAGAAACCGCCCCCCCCCCCCCCCCCCGGCTCCATCTCCCTCCACCTCCGCCCCGGCTCGAAGCCCGCCGAGCCATCCCATAATACTCGCTGGAGGCACGCAGGGCTGCTCGGCAACCGTTGCTAGGGAAACCCCACGGGCAGGGGAGGGGGAGGATGCTCCTACCCCCCCCTCCATCCCCGCCCCCCCCCCTCCCCCCCCCCCCCAAAAATAAAATGGACCCAACCCGGCCTGGCCCCTCCCCCACCCGTGGAGGGACCCCTCCCCCACCCCCCAAAAAAAAGGGGACCCAGGCGTCAGGGTGCTGCCCCCCCGCCGTGGGGTGGTGGTGGGGGCGATATGGCGATGCCCCGCCCCCTCTCTTACCCCCCCGGCCCCGCCCCCTCCCCCGCTTCCTGCCGGGATTTCAAACCCAGGCTCCGCCCACCCGGCGGGGCGGGGCGGGGCGGCAGCGCGTCGTCATGGCAACGGCGACAGCGGCGGGGGGGGGGGCAGGCGTCGCCCCCGCTGTCACCACGGTCACTGTCGCCGCCGCTGTCACCGGTGACACCAGTGACACCAGTGACACCGTCACCGCGGCCACCGCTGTCACTGACACCAGTGACACCGGTGACACCGGTGACACCGCCACCACCGCCGCCATGGGCGCTGTCACCACCGCGGTCACCGGTGACACCAGTGCCACCACCACTGCCACCACCATGGTCACTGTCACCACCGTGGTCACCAGTTACACCACCACCACTGTCACCACTGCCACCACAGCCACCACCATGGTCACTGTCACCACCGCTGTCACCAGTGACACCACCACCACTGCCACCATGGTCGCAGTCGCTGTCACCACCGCTGTCACCAGTGCCACCATGGTCACTGCCACCACCGCTGCCACCACGGCCACTGTCACCAGTGCCACCACCGCTGCCACCACCATTGCCCCCCACAGCCACTGTCACTGTCACCAGCCGCTGCCACCACAGCCACCACCACTGCAGCAATTGTCACCACCGCCACCGTCACCACCATCATCATGGCCACCAGCCACTGCCACCATCCCCACCACTGCCACCAGTGCCACCGCCACCACAGTCACCAGCCACCCCCACCACTGCCACCATCCCTGCCACCAGCCACAGCCACCACCCCTGCTGCCATCGCCATCCCCACCGTCACCGTCACCGCTGCCACCACCATCACCAGCACTACTGCCACCAGCACCACTGTCACCGCTGCCTCTGTCACCAGCCACTGCCACCAGGGCCACCACTGCCACCAGCCACAGCCACCGTCCCTGTTGTCACCATCCCTGCTGTCACCGTTACCGCTGCCACCCTTCCAACCACTGCCACCACCGGCACCGGCACCACTGTCACCGCTGCCACCGTTGCCACTGTCACCAGCTCTGCCATGGCCACCAGCCACTGCCACTGGCTCTGCTGCCACCACCACCCCCACTGTCACCACTGCCACCACTGCTGGCACTGCCACTGCTGTCCCCACTGCCACCACCAATCCCACCACCAGTGTCACCAGTGTCCCTGCCCCCACTGTCACCACCGTCACCATCACCGCTGCTATTGCCGCCACTCTCAGTGTCCCCACTGCCACCGTCACTGTCCCCACTGCCACCCTCACCACCATCACCAGTGTCACTGTCCCCACTACCCGTCACCACTGTCACCACCACCACCGGTGCTACCAGTGTCGCTGTCACCACCACCAGTGTCACTGTCACCACCGTCACCACCGCCACCAGTGCCACCATCCCCACTGCCACCACCAGTGTCACTGTCACCACCACCACCAGTGCCACCAGTGCCACTGTCCCCGCTGCCACTCTCACCACCTTTACCATCACCGGTGTCACCATCCCCACTGCCACCACCGTCACCACCAGTGCCACCGTCCCCACTGCCATCGTCACCACCATCACCACCACCAGCGTCACTGTCACCACCACCAGCGTCACCATCCTCACTGACCCCACTGCCACTGTCCCCCCCCCACCTCCACGTGTCACTGTCCCCACTGCCATCACCACCGGTGTCACCAGTGCCACCAGTGTCACTGTCCCCCGTGGGGACTGCGCTGGCTCCACCGTGGGTGTCACTGGGGGGGACACAGACGTCCTTGTGTGTGTCGTCCCCCCCCCCCCCGGAGGGTCCCACGGGTGGGGGATGGGGGGGGCGACACGCGGACACGAGAGCCCCCGCGCGCGCGCGCCCGCGCGCGGCGGCGGGGCGTGGCCACGTCTCCCCGGCAACACCGCCCCGCCCCCTTCTCCCGGACCCCGCCCCCCTTCCCCCCCCCCACCCCGGGGCCGGGGCGGGGCCGCGCGCGCCCGAGGTGAGAGCGGGGAGGGGAGAGGGGCGGGGCCGGAGGGGGGCGCGCGGCGGGGGCGGAGCGTGCGCGCGCGCGGGGCGGCGGCGGCGGCGGCGGCGGCGGGAGCGGGAGCGGCGGGGGGTGAGTGTGCAACGGCCGGGGCGAGTGTGCAAAACCCGCCCCCCCCGGCCCGGGGGAGCGTGCAACGGCGGGAGCGAGTGTGCAAAGGCGGCAGCCAGCGTGCAAGGGCGGGAGCGAGCGTGCAGAAGCGGGAGCGAGCTTGCAGGCTTGCAGGGCTGGGGGGAGCGTGCGAGGCTGGGGCGTGAGTGTGCAAGGCTGGGGGGGTGACAGGGAGCGTGCGAGGCTCGGGGGGAACGGAGCGTGCACAGCCGGGGGGGGAGTGTGCACGGTCCGGGGGTGACGGTGAGCGTGCCCGGCTGGGGACGAGCGTGCCCGGCTGCAGGCGTGAGCGTGCCCGGCTGGGAGTGAGCAGGAGCGTGCAGGGCTCGGGGGAGTGAGCGTGCAAGGCGGGCGCGCGCATGGCTTCCCAGGTGAGTGTGCACGGCTGGAGGAGGGAGGGTGCACAGCTCCAGGGCTGAGCGTGCCCGGCTCCGGGGCTGAGGGGGAGTGAGTGTGCAAGGCCGGGGCTGGGGGTGAGGGTGAGCGTGCAAAGCTCCGGGGGTGAGTGCGGGCATGCACGGCCGGGGGTGAGCGTGCACGGCTCGGAGGGGGATTGTGCACGGCTCGGGGGTGAGGGTGAGCGTGCAGGGCCTGGGGGGAGCGTGCACGGCTGTGAGCGTGAGTGTGCACGGCTCCAGGGGAGCGTGCACGGCTTGGCAGGGGGGACGCTATGGCTCAGGGGTGAGAGTGTGAGCGTGCACGGCCTGGGCTGAGCGTGCACGGCTCCTGGGGTGAGCGTGCAGGGCTCCTGGGGTGAGTGTGCACAGCCTGCAATGAGCGTGCACGGCCTGGGGTGAGCGTGCACGGCTCCCGGTCCGAGTGTGAGCGTGCACGGCCTGGAACGAGTGTGCACAGCCTGGGGTGAGCGTGCATGGCTCCTAGCGCCAGTGTGAGCGTGCACAGCCTGGAGTGAGCGTGCACGGCTCCCGGTGTGAGTGTGAGCGTGCACGGCCTGGAACGAGCGTGCACAGCCTGGGGTGAGCGTGCACGGCTCCCGGTGTGAGTGTGAGCGTGCACGGCCTGGAACGAGCGTGCACGGCCTGGGGTGAGCGTGCACGGCTCCCGGTGCAAGTGTGAGCATGCACAGCCTGGGGTGAGCGTGCACAGGTCCAGGTGTGAGCATGCCCGGCCTGGGGTGAGCGTGCACAGGTCCAGGTGTGAGCGTGAGCGTGCATGGCCCAGGGTGAGCGTGCACGGCCCAGGGTGAGCGTGCGTGGCTGGGGGTGAGCGTGCGCTCCTCCGGGGCTGAACGTGAGTGTGCCCAGCCTGGAGTGAGTGTGCCCAGCCAGGGCTGAGCGTGCCCGGCACTAGGGCTGAGCGTGAGCGTGCACGGTCCGGCATGAGCGTGCAAGGCCCGGACTGAGCGTGCAAAGCCTGGAGTAAGCAAGCGTGCATGGCTCCGGGGCTGAGCGTGAACGTGCAAACCCGGGGCTGAGTGTGCAAACCCGGGGCCGCGCGTGCCCCCGTGCTCACACCTACCCGAGCGTGTGTGCGCGCGTGTGTGCGCCCCCCCCGCTCCCCCCCCCAAATCCCGCCGCTCGTGCCCCCGACCCGCCGCGCGCGTGGCGGCACACGCGTGTGCGAGGCGTGCGGGGATGCTGCCGGGGGCCGGTTCCCCCCCCCCGGGTGCCCGTGGGCCTCGTGGGGGGCCCCCGGGGCGACTTTAGGGTCGGGGAGGCGCCATGTGGGGCCCCCCCCAACCGGGCCCCCCCTGGGCATTTCGGGGCACCCTGGGGCCCCCCCCCGGCACCCGCCTCAGCCTGGAGGGCGGCAGCAGGACCGTGGCCGGTAGGAACCCGGGGTAGGGGGGTGGGGGGGTCTTGGAGGGGAGGGGGTGTCGGGGGTGAGGGGACCCCAAGATTGGAGGTAGAGTTTGGGGGGGGGTCCAAGTTAAGGGTGTATTGGGGGGGCAGAGTTAAGGGGACCCCAAGATTGGGGACGGGGGGGGGGGGCAGAGTTAAGGGTATATGGGGGGGTCAGAGTTAAGGGGACCCCAAGTTTAGAGGCAGTTGAGGGGGGCAGAATTAAGGGTATATGGGGGGGTCAGAGTTAAGGGGGCCCCAAAATTGGGGACAGAATTTGGGGAGTCTCAGGGAGGGGGGGGGCAGAGTTTGGGGGGGTGCTGGGGGGCGCAGAATTGAGGGTGTATGGGGGGGCAGGGTTAAGGGGACCCCAAGACTGGGGAGAGAGTTTAGGGGGGTCTCGGGGGGGGCAGAATTAGGGGTATATTGGGAGGGGGCAGAGTTAAGGGGATCTGGGGGGGTCAAGGTTTGGGGGGGCAGAATTAAGGGGACCCCATGACCAGGGGTGGAGTAAAGGGTATTGGGGGGGGGGTGGAATTTGGGGGGGGCAGAATTAGGGGGACCCCCAGGTCAGGAGCAGAGTTAAGGGGATTTGGGGGGGGCAGAGAGTTGGGGGGGGCAGTTCAGGGGATGTTGGGGGGGGAGGCAGAGTTTGGGGGACCCCAGGAGCACAGGGATGTCCCTTGGTTTTCGGGGGGGGGTGAGCGGGGGGGGGGGGTGACGTCGGGGACGGAGGGGAGGGACGGGGGGAGGGGCAGAGGGAGGGGGGAGGGGGGGAGGGGACCCCGAGGGTTGCTGGGAGGTGGGGGGGGAGGGAGGGAGGCCCTCGGGGCCCTCCCTGACACTGGGGTGACCCCATGGCCCCCCCATACCCTTCCCAGGACGCCTGGGCCCCCCCCGATTCTCCCCAGACTCCTGGGTGTCCCCCCCCCAGACCACCTGGGCCCCCCCAAATTCTCCCTGAATGCCTGGGTGCCCCCTCCCCCAGGGCTCCTGGGTCCCCCCATACTCCCCCCCCCCCAGACCACCTGGGCCCCCCCAAATTCTGCCTGGACACCTTCCCCCCCCCCCCCCCCCAGACCACCTGGGCCCCCCCCAAATTCTCCCCGGACACCTGGGTCCCCGCTGCCATAACCCCACAGCGAGTGGAAGGGGGGGGGGATGTGGGGGTCCCCCCTGTCCCCCCCCCTCCCCCCGTGTCCCGTCGTTCCCCCCCCCCCCCCCTCGTCTTTGTCCCCGCTGTCCCCTCAGGCTCCTGTCCCCCCCTCGTCCCCCGTCCCCCCCGTCCCCCCCAGATTACCACGGCGGCCGCTCCCGCAGGAAGAGCGTCCCCGGGGGGAAGCAGTACAGCATCAACATGGACGCCCCGCCTGCCCCCCCCTTCCGGCCCTCGGTGAGCACACGCCTGTCGCCACGGTTACCGTCGTCCCGCACACGCCTGTCATCACGGTTACGGTCGTCCCGTACGCGCCCGGCGTCGCGGTCGCTTTGATTCCCGGCCACGCGTGTTGGCGTGGTTGGGGTCGTGTGTCCCCCCCCCCGCACATGCTTGTTGCCGTGGTTACCGTGGTCTCGCACACGCTTGTTGCCGTGGTTACGGTGGGGCTGCACCCGTTCCCCGTGCACATGCGTGTCGCCGTAGGTCCCCGCGCGTTGCCGTGGTTACGCCAGCCTGCACGTGTATGTCGCCATGGTTACGCCATCCTGCACACGCGTGTGGCCGTGGTTACCCGATCCTGTACATGTATGTTGCCATGGTTACGCCATCCCGCACACACGTGTTGCTGTGGTTACCCCATCGTGTACGTGTATATCGCCATGGTTACCTCATCCTGCACATGCGTGTTGCTGTGGTTACGCGATCCTGTACATGTATGTCGCCATGGTTACGCCATCCCGCACACGCGCGTTACTGTGGTTACCCTATTGTGCACATGTATGTTGCCATGGTTACCTCATCCTGCACACGCGTGTTGCTGTGTTGCTGTGGTTACCCCATCCTGCACCACAAGTTGCCGTGGTTACCCCATGCCTATGTCACCACGGTTACTCCATCCGGCACACGTATGTCGCCGTGGTTACCCCATGCTGCACACAGATGTCGTCACGGTTGCCCCGCTCCCACGTCTCCATGGTTACCGTGGTCCTGCACACGCCTGCCCTCATGGTTGCACACACGTGTGTGTGACCGCGCTTAGCCTGGTCCTGCGTGTGTATGTTGCCATGGCGACCTTGGTCCCACACGTGTGTTGCTGTGGTTACTCAGGCCCTGCCCATCCGCACGTCACCGTAGTTACCGTGGCCATGCACACGCCTGTTGCCGCGGTTACCGTCACACATGTTCACCGTGGCTATCATGGTCCTGCATGCCTGTTGCCATGGTTACCCTGGCCCTGCACATGCCTGTTGCCGTGGTTACCGTGGTCCTGCACGTGCGTCTTGCTGCAGTTACCCTGGTCCTGCACATCCTTGTTGCCACGGTTACCGTGGTCCTGCCCATCCCCGTTGCCATGGTTACCCTGGCCCTGCCCACCCGGTGACCCCCCTCCCATGTCACCGCACTCCCCCCTCCCTCCCCGCACACGCATGTTACCACGGTTACCCAGACCCACCCCCCCCCGCTCCTCCACACGCCTGTTGCCATGGTAACCCCGGTCCTATGTTACCCATCGCCATGGTAACCCCGGTCCTATGCCGTCTGTCGCCATGGTAACCCCAGTCCTATACTGCCCATCGCCGTGGTAACCATGCCTCTATATTGCCTGTCACCATGGTAACCGTGGTCCTATGCCGCCCGTTGCCATGGTAACCCCAGTCCTATACAACCCATCATCATGGTAAAACTGGTCCTAGACCACCCGTCACCACGGTAACCCCGGACCAATGTTACCCATCGCCACGGTAACCCCGGTCCCCTACAACCCATCGCCGTGCCAACCCCGGTCCCATGCTGCCCGTCACTACGCTTACCCCGTCCGTCCCCATCGCCGCCTCCCCAAAACCTCCCAACCCCCCTGACCCCCCCCGGCCCCCCCCGGCCCCCCCCCGGCCCCCCCTCAGCCGCCTGTACCCCAGCAAGGCTTCCTGAGCCGCCGCCTGAAGAGCTCCATCAAGCGCACCAAGAGCCAACCCAAGCTCGACCGCACCAGCAGCTTCCGGCAGATCCTGCCCCGCTTCCGCAGCGCCGACCACGACAGGTGGGGGACAACGCGGGGACACCTCCGGGGACACCTCGGGGACACGGCGGGGGGGTAGCCAGGAGGATGCGGGGATGGTCTGGGGATGGGGGGAGGTTGGGGGTTGAGGGGGGTGACGTGGGGATGGTCCTGCTCAGGTGGCGCCAGGGTGGACGTGGGGACGGTGCTGGTCTCTGGGTGTCCCCAGGTTGGGGACAGGGACGGTCCTGATGTCACATGGCACCAAGGTGGACGTGGGGATGGTCCTGGTCTCTGGGTGTCCCCAAATTGGGCATGGGGACAGTCCTGATGCCCAGGTGACACCATGGTGGATGTGGGGACAGTCCTGATGCCCAGGTGACACCAGGGTGGGCATGGGGACAGTTCTGATCTCTGGGTGTCCCCACGTTGGGGACAGGGACGGTCCTGCTGCCCAGGTGACACCAGGATGGATGTTCGGACAGTCCTGGTCTCTGGGTGTCCCCAGGTTGGGGATGGGGACAGTCCTGATGCCCAGGTAGCACCAGAGTGGACATGGGCACGATCCTGTGGCCGAGGTGGCATCAGGGTGGACATGGGGACAGTCCTGGCCTCTGGATGTCCCCACTCTGGGGCTGGGGACAGTCCTGCTCCCCTGTGTCCCCAGGCTGGGCACAGGGATGTCCCCGTTCCCTGAATGCCCCCAGGTTCCGTGTGGGGGTGGCCGGTCCAGGCGTCCTCCAGCTGGACACAGGGACAATCCCCCGTGTGGGGCAGGACCCCAATGTCCCTGCTGTCCCCAGTGTCCCCATGTGGGGCAGGTCCCCAGTGTCCTCACTGTCACTGTGTGGGGCAGGTCCCCAATGTGTCCTTGTCCCCATGTGGGACAGGTCCCCACTGTTCCCAACGTCCCCATGTGGGCAAGGTCCCCCATGTCCTTGTCCCCATATGGGGCAGGTCTTTGCTGTCCCCATCCCCATGTGTGGCAGGTCCCCAGTGTCCCCAATGTCACTGTATGGGGCTGGTCCCCAGTGTCTCCATGTGGGGCAGGTCCCCAATGTCCCCAGTGGCACCGTATGGGGCTGGTCCCCAATGTCCTTGTCCCCATGTGTGGCAGGTCCCCAATGTCCCCGCTGTCACCATATGGGGGAGGTCCCCAATGTCCTTGTCCCCATGTATGGCAGGTCCCCAGTGTCCCCATGTGGGGGAGGTCCCCAATGTCCTTGTCCCCATGTGTGGCAGGTCCCCAATGTCCCCACTGTCTCCATATGGGGCAGGTCCCCAATGTCCCCAGTGTCCCCATATGGGGCAGGTCCCCAATGTCCTTGTCCCCTTGTGTGGCAGGTCCCCAGTGTCCCCAGTGTCACCGTATGGGGCTGGTCCGCCCCATCCCCATGTGGGGCAGGTCTCCCCCACCCTCTGCAAAGCGGGTTCTTGCCGTGTCATCGTCCCCCGCCTTGGGGACACGTTGGGGACCGGGTGGCCGGGCAGGTGGCGGGCGGCGCCGGCGCCGTTTATAGCCGGAGCCGGTGGGTGGGAGCTGGGCGCAGGATCCGGCCTGGCACCCGGCCCGGCGTCACCGTCACCGGAGCTGCGGATGGGGTACGGTCCCTTGTCCCAGGGAGGTGGTGGTGGCGGGGGGGGTTGTCCCATGTCCCTGGTGTCCCCAGGGATGTCCCTTGTCCCTGGGGAGATGGTCCCCAGGGATGGGGTCTCCTGTCCCCAGGGGGGTGTCCCTTGTCCCCGGGGTGGCCGCTTGTCTCCAAGAATGTCCCTTTTCTCCAGGACATTGTCCCCAGGGATGGGGTCTCCTGTCCCCAGGGGGGTTCCTTGTCCCCAGGGATGCCCCTTGTCCCTGGGGAGATGGTCCCCAGGGATGGGGTCTCCTGTCCCCAGGGGGGTGTCCCTTGTCCCCAGGGTGGCCGCTTGTCTCCAAGAATGTCCCTTTTCTCCAGGACATTGTCCCCAGGGATGGGGTCTCCTGTCCCCAGGGGGGTTCCTTGTCCCCAGGGATGCCCCTTGTCCCTGGGGAGATGGTCCCCAGGGATGGGGTCTCCTGTCCCCAGAGGGGGGACACTTGTCCCCGGGGTGGCCGCTTGTCCCCAGGAATGTCCCTTTTCTCCAGGACCTGGTCCCCAGGGGATGGGGTCTCCTGTCCCCTGGGGATGCGCCTAAGGATGTCTCTGGTCCCTGGGGGGTTCCTTGTCCCCTGGGATGTCCCATGTCCCCAGGGAGATGGTTCCTGCTTGCAGGGGTTTTCTGTCCCTTTGTCCCCAAGGGAGTCCCTTGTCCCTTTCCCTGGGTCCTCACTGCTCCAGGGGTCCCTTGTCCCCTTAATCCTCAGTGGTCCCTAACAGGGGGGTGTCCCTCATCCCCTGTCCCCAAGGAGCATCCCTGCGGTGTCCCCTGTCCCCAGCAGCATCCCCCGTCCCCTGTCCCTTGGGATGTCCCCCGGAGGATGTCCCTTGTCCCCCGCCCCAGGGGGATGCCCTGGGGGGGGGGGGGGGGGATGTCCCCTGGGAAGATGTCCCTTGTTCCCAGGGGGATGCCCTGGGGGACGACGACCCTTGTCCCTTGGGATGTCCCCTGGGGAGGGTTGTCCCTTGTCCCTACAGGAAAAGGGGGGGGTGCCCGCTCGCCAAGGTATTTTTAGCCGTGCCACCCCCGCCACGCTGGGTGCCGGTGACACAGTGACGGTGACGGCAGCCGGGAGCCGTGGCCGTGGGGACGGGGACGGGGACGGGGACGTGGCGGGGCCGCTGCTTACGCAGCCCCGGGGCTAAATATAGCGCCTGGGGGTGGCTCACCTGCACCGGCTGCTGAGTGCGAGGGGGGGGCCGGATGCCTGGGTCCCCCTGTTTTGGGGGGGCTGATGCCTGGGTCTCTTCTGGCTGGGGGGCCCAGATGCCTAGGACCCCTGTTTTGGGGGGCTGGACACCTGGGTCCCCCTGTTTTGGGGAGGCTGGGTGCCTGAGACCCCTGCTTTGGGGGGGCTGGATGCTTGGGTCCACTTTGGCAGGGGGGCCCAGATGCCCAGAACCCCCTGTTTTGGGGGGGCCAGACACCTGGGTCCCCCTGTTTTGAGGGGGCTGGATGCCTGGGTCTCTTCTGTCTGGGGGGCCCAGATGCATGGGACCCCTGTTTTGGGGGGGGGGGGGCCGGATGCCTGGGTCGCTTTTGGCTGGAGGGGGGGGTGTCCGAATATCTGGGTCCCCTCTGGCTTTGGGGTGGGGGTGGAGCGCTCCGCTGATGCCTGCGTCCCCTGGGGAGGTGATGTTGGGGGTTGGGGTGTGGGGGTCGCTCCCGTGTGTGTCCCCCCCATGTCCCATCCCGTGTCCCCACCCGCCCCCGCCCTGACTCTGTCTCTCTCTGTCCGTCCCGGCGCCGTGGACGTGTCCCCAGGTCCCGCGCGGATGCCCCAGGTACCCCCCCCCGCCACTGCCACCGTCACCCCCCGCTCGCATGCCGCCACCACCACCACCGGCACCCCCCTGGGCACCTCCCCCATCCCCCTCCTTACCCTGCCAACCCCCCCCCGAGCGTCCCCCCCCCGTGTCCCCACAGGGCCCGGCTGATGCAGAGCTTCAAGGAGTCGCACTCCCATGAGTCCTTGCTGAGCCCCAGCAGCGCGGCCGAAGCGCTGGAGCTCAACCTGGATGAGGACTCCATCATCAAGGCGGTGCACAGCAGCATCTTGGGCCAGGAGTTTTGCTTCGAGGTACGGTCTGGCCCTTCTCATCACCCTCCTGGGCCATCACCGTGGCATTTGGTCACTCGTTGGCCATCACCCGCAGGTGACCACGGCCTCGGGGACTAAGTGCTTTGCCTGCCGTTCGGCCGCCGAGAGGGACAAGTGGATTGAGAACCTGCAAAGGGCGGTGAAGCCCAACAAGGTGAGGGTGTCATCGCCGCGGGGGCGGTCAAATGGTAGGGATGGGGATGGTCAAGTAGTGAGGATGAGGGTGGGCAACTGGTGGGGATGAAGACGGTCAACTGGTAGGGATGGGGCTAGTCAACTGGTGGGGATGAGGGTGGTCAACTGGTATCGATGGGGCTGGTCAGCTGGTGGGGATGGGGCTGGTCAGCTGGTAGGTATGGGGCTGGTCAGCTAGTGGCGATGGGGATGGTCAACTGGTAGGGGTGTTGATGGTCAACTAGTGGGGATGAGGGTGGTCAACTGGTATGGATGAAGATGGTCAACTGGTATGGATGAGGATGGTCAGCTGGTAGGGATGGTCAACTGATGGGAATGTTGATGGTCAGCTAGTGGGGATGAGGATGATCAACTGGTAGGAATGGGGATGGTCAACTGGTATGGATGGGGATGGTCAGCTGGTAGGGATGGGGATGGTCAAGTGATAGGGATGGGGATGGTTAACTGGTGGGGGTGGGGATGCGGATAGTCAGCTGGTGTGGATGGTCAGCTGGTATGAATGGGGATAGCCAACTGGTGGAGAAGGACTTGGTCAACTGGTAGAGGTGGTCAACTAGTGGGGATGGTCAGCTGATGTGGGAGGGGATGGTCAGCTGGTGGGGATGGAGATGGTCAGGTGGTAGAGATGGGGTTGGTCAGCTGGTGAAGATGGTCAGCTGGTGGGGATGGGATGCTCAATGGGTGGGAATGGGATGGTTAGCTGGTGGGGATGGAGGTGGTCACTGGTGGTGATGTCCCCAGGGGTCACCCTGGCCCTTGGGGTCACCGTGTCCTGGCGTGACTGGTCCTGGTGGCCACTCTCCGCTGGGGTTTTCCCCTGGTGTCACCCCTGCCCCAGGGTCACTGTCCCCATCTGCCCCCACCCCCAGCTCTCCCTGCCCCTGTCTCTCCCACCGCCCTGCGCTCCCCCACGCTCCACATCCCACACCGGGATGTCCTCACCCCCAGCTGTCCACACGTCCCCTGCTCACCTCCCTCCCTCCCACCCCTCCCCAGGACAACAGCCGGCGGGTGGACAATGTCCTGAAGCTGTGGGTGATCGAGGCGCGAGACCTTCCCCCCAAGAAACGCTACTACTGCGAGCTGTGCCTGGATGACATGCTCTACGCCCGCACCACCAGCAAGGCGCGCACCGACAACGTCTTCTGGGGAGAACATTTTGAGTTCAACAACCTGCCGGCCGTCCGCACCATCCGCCTCCACCTCTACAAGGACACCGACAAGAAACGCAAGAAGGACAAGAGTAACTACGTAGGGATGGTGAGCATCCCCATCGCCAGCGTCACCGGTCGGCACTTCGCCGAGCAGTGGTACCCGCTCAGCCAACCCAGCGGCAGCAAGAGCAAGGCGGGTTGTCCGGCTCTCCGCGTCAAGAGCCGCTTCCAGACCATGAGCATCCTCCCCATGGAGCTCTACAAAGAGTTCGCCGAGTACGTCACCAACAATTACCGGATGCTTTGCGCTGTCTTGGAGCCCGTGCTCAGCGTCAAGAGCAAGGAGGAGGTGGCCTGCGCGTTGGTGCACATCTTGCAGAGCACCGGCAAGGCTAAGGTGGGGGGGCTGGGGGGGTGGGGAGGGGTGGAGAAGGAGGGGGTGGAGGTGGGGTGGAGGATTGAGGATGGAGGGATGGATGGATGAATGGAAGAAGGATGGGTGGATGATGGATGGATGGATGGATGACAGATGGAGGATGGATGGATGACATGGAGGATGGATGGATGGAGAATGAATGGAGGACGGATGGATGGATGGATGGAGGACAGATGGAGGATGGATGGATGGAGAATGGATGCAGCAGGATGGACAGACAGTTGGGAGTCAGGTGGAGGATGGATAGTGGTTGGATAGATGAGAGACACATGGAGAAGGATGGACAGAAAAGGATGGACAGAGAGATGGGGGACAGATGGAGGACGGAGAGAGGACAGATAGAGCAGGGATGGAGGATGGATAGAGAACAGATGGAGGATGGATGGAGGGATGGACGGAGGGATGGACAGAAGGAGGAGGATGGACAGCCACATGGGAGATGGAGGGTTGGATGGAGGATTGAGGATGGATGGAGGATGGGTGGAGGACACATGGAGGATGGATGGATGGAGGGTGGTTGGAAGAGAATGGACAGACTGATGAGGGATGGATGGAGAAGGGATAGAGGACAGATGGAGGTTGGATGAAGGACAGACATGGAGGGTGGCTGGAGGGATGGAGGATGGATAGATAGAGGATGGGGGAAGGATAGATGGAGGACAGATGGAGGACAGATGGATGATGGATAGTAGGACAGATGGGTGGATGGATGGAGGACGGACAGATGGATGGATGGATGGATGGACAGAAGATGGAAGCAGGACACAAGGGAGCATGGAGGGTGGGCAGAGCCAGCCTGGCCAGGCTGCCAGGGCGCAGGCAGGCATTGGGCTGCCCTGACGGCCGTGGGCAGGACTTCCTGTCGGACATGGCCATGACGGAGGTGGATCGCTTCATGGACCGGGAGCACCTGATCTTCCGGGAAAACACCCTCGCCACGAAAGCCATAGAGGAGTACCTGAAACTCATCGGCCAGAAATACCTCAAGGATGCCATCGGTGAGCTCCACTGGCACTGGGGGGGGGGTCCCTGTCATGGCCAAGGGTCCCCATCATGGCCAGGGCCCCATTGGCATGGCTGTGGGACGGTGGGTGGTCCCCACACATGGGTCATGTCCCCATTGGCATGGCCGTGGGATGGTTGGGTGGTCTCTTCTCACGGCCAGGTCTCCGTCAGGGTACAACTGGGTGGTCCCCAGTCCCTGGTCGTAGCCAGGTCCTCATGGGCACGACCATGGGATGGTTGGGTGATCCGTTCTCATTGCCCTGTCCCCTTTGGCATGACTGTGGGATGGTGGGTGGTCCATTCTCATGGCTCTATCCCCACTGGCATAGCCATGGGATGTTGGGTGGTCCCTTCTCATGGCTGTGGGACAGTTAGGTGGTCCCCTCTCATGGCTGTGTCCTCATTGCTATGGTCATGAGATGGTTGGGTGGTCCCTTCTTATGATCATGTTGGTGTGGCCAGGGGATGGTTGGGTGGTTCCTTCTCATCGCAATGTCTCCATTAAGGTGGTCTGGCCATGGGACAGTTGGGTGGTCCCCAGCCCCTGTTCACTTCCAGGTCCCCATTGGCACGGTCATGAGATGGTTGGGTGGTCCCTTCTCATGGCCATATCCCTGTTGGGCTGGCTTGGCTGTGGGACGGTGGGGTGGTTCCCTGTCCGCTCTGATGTCCCTGTCCCCACCCAGGCGAGTTCATCCGGGCGCTGTATGAGTCGGAGGAGAACTGTGAGGTCGACCCCATGAAGTGCTCGGCCTCCACCTTGGCTGACCACCAGGCCAACCTCCGCATGTGCTGCGAGCTCGCCCTGTGCAAGGTGGTCAACTCGCACTGGTGAGTCCTTGGGGCTGGGGACATCCCCTGGCGTCCTCACCACGGGTCCCTGACCGTGCCTCACCCTGCCACACAGCGTGTTCCCACGGGAGCTGAAGGAGGTCTTCGCCTCGTGGCGGCTGCGATGCGCTGAGCGGGGCCGCGAGGACATCGCCGACCGGTTGATCAGCGCCTCGCTCTTCCTGCGGTTCCTCTGCCCCGCCGTGATGTCCCCCAGCCTCTTCGGCCTCATGCAGGAGTACCCCGACGAGCAGACTGCCCGCACCCTCACCCTCATCGCCAAGGTCATCCAGAACCTGGCCAACTTCACCAAGTGAGCGCCCAACGTGAAGGAGGGAGGGATGGTGGTGGATGACAGTGGTCAGGTGGAGGGAGGAGGGATGGTGGGGGACACAGGTGGGTGAGGAGAAGAATGGAGGCATGGTGGAGGGAAGGTGGATCCGTAGGTCTATGGGTGGATGGATGGGCGGATTCATGGGTAGATGGAGAGTAAATGGATGGATGAGTTGATGGATGGACAGAAGATGGATAGATATGTAGAAGGTGGATGGATGAGCTGATGGATGGATGGATGGATGGATGGATGGGAGATAGCTGGATGAATGGATGGATGGGCAGAAGTTGGAGGCATGAGTTGATGGATGGACAGAAGAAGGATAGATAGAAAATGATTGGCTGAGTTGGTGGATGAATGGATGAATTGATGAATAGATGCGTAGAGAAGGTGAACAGATGAACAGAAGATGGATGATTTGATGGATGATGAGTGGGAAATGAGTGAGTGGATGGGTGGTGAGGTGGTGGATGGAGGGAAGATGGAGGAACAGAAGATGGCTAGATGCATGGAAGGTGGGGGGATGAGTTGATGGGTGTAAGATGGATGGATGAGTTGGATGGGCAGAATATCGACAGATGAGTTGGATGGATGAATTTGGTGGCCAGAAGGATGAATAGATGGATTTATGGATGGATGGAAGATAGATGGATGGAAGGAAGAAAGATGGACAGATAAGTTGGTAGATGGATGAGTTGGGCAGAAGGATGGATGGATGGAAGGAAGGAGGATGGATGGAAGGAAGATGGATGGATGAGTTGGTGAATAGATGGGTGGAAAACAGACAGCAGAGCTGGATGAATGCCGGACGTGGCTTTATGAAGGGATGCCTGGAAGCCGAAGGGACAGAAGGGACAGAGGGTGGGCAAGGCCAGTGGTGGGGGACAACAGCCATGGGGGGGGGGGGGGCAGCACAGACCCTGCTGAGTGCCTGGCCACAGGTTTGGCAGCAAGGAGGAGTACATGGCCTTCATGAATGAGTTCCTGGAGCTGGAGTGGACCAGCATGCAGCAGTTCCTCTACGAGATCTCCAACTTGGACACCCTCACCAACAGCACCAGCTTCGAGGGCTACATCGACCTGGGCCGCGAGCTCTCCACCCTGCACGCTCTCCTCTGGGAGGTCATGTCCCAGCTCAGCAAGGTACCCCAGTCACCTGGGACCCCCGTGGTAGGGGCGTGTCACCTGGACACGTAGGTCCTCTTCTGGGGGGCGATCAGAGGCCTGGATGCCTAGGTTCTCCCCAGGGGAGATTTTGGCATCCTGGACATCTGGGTGCCCCTAGAGGGGCATTTGGGGGTCCCATCCGCCTCTGCCCCCTAAGGGGAGGTCATGGGGGTCCTATCCACCCAGGTGACATCATTGAGGTCCCAGCCCCCCGTGTCCCACCAGGGGAGGTCATTGAGGTTCCAGCCCCCCGTGTCCCACCAGGGGAGGTTGTTGGGGTGCCATCCACTTGTGCCCACCCAGAGGTGGTCATTGGGGTCCTATCCACCCATGTCCCCCATGGCCATTGGAGTCCCAGGCCCCACATACACCCGCAGGGGAGGTTATTGGGATGCTGGGGTGGGGGGGTGGGGATGCATGGATGACCTGCCCCCCCAGGAGGCCCTGCTGAAGCTGGGCCCACTGCCCCGGCTGCTGACGGACATCAGCGTGGCCCTGCGCAACCCCCACCTGCAGCGGCAGCCGAGCCAGGGGGAGCGGCTGCCCCCCAAGGGGCTGGTGCTGCGGGGGCCCTCGGCCGACCTCCAGCCCTACCTCGTCCGCGACCTCAACAGGTGAAGACCCCCCCAAGAACTCCCCTGTGTCCCCCCACATCCCCATGGTACCCCCACAACCCTGTGATACCTCCACATGCCACCCCATGTCCCCCCCACTGTGTCCCCCAATGTCCCCGTGGTGTCCCCCCATGTCACCCCAGTGGCCCTCAGTCTCACTTGGGGTATCCCCCCCTCCCCGTGGGTCCCCGTGGTCACCCGTTCTCTGCCCCCGCAGCTCTGTTGACCTCCAGTCCTACATGGTGCGGGGCCTCAACAGGTGGGTGATGGGGACGGAATGGGGACAGGGATGCGGATGGGATGGGGACAATGATGGGATGCCGATGGGGATGAGGTGGTGATGGGATGGGATTGGATAGGGATGGGGATTGAGGATGGTGATGGAGATGGGGATGGAGATGGAGATGGGGATGGGGATGGAAATGGGGATGGAGACTGAGATGGAGATGGGGATGGGGATGGAGATGGGGATGGGGATGGAGACGATGGAGATGGAGATAGGGATGGAGATGGAGACGATGGAGATGGAGACGATGGAGATGGAGATAGGGATGGAGATGGAGGTGGGGATGGAGATGGAGGTGGGGATGGGATGGGGATGAAATGGGGTTGGGGATGGAGATGGGACTGGGATGGAGACCTCTCTCTGGCCCCACCTCACCGGAGGTCCTGGCCCCGCCTTAACCCCCATCCCCCCCAGCTCCATGGAGGTGCCCCGCCTGCCCTCCCCGCCGCAGGAGAAGGGGCCGCAGGAGGTGCTGGTCCTGAGCCGCCCCCCCCTGGCCCGCTCCTCCCCCGCCTACTGCACCAGCAGCTCCGACCTGACGGAGCCCGAGGGGGGCCGGGGGGCTCTGGGGGTGGGCAAGAGCGTCTCCATGCTGGACCTTCAAGACGGCCGCGTTGACAGCGTCCCTAGTTTGCCCGCCGAGCTGCTCGCCGCCGGTGGTCCAGCCCCAGGGGGGGCCGGAGGGGGCCTGCGTCCCGGCCGCCTCTCGCAGGGCAGCGCCTCCAGCCTGGCCCCCCCTCGCCTGGGGGTACCTGAGCCGGGGGGGCCGCAGTTGCGGGTCCCCCTCTCCTTCCAGAACCCCCTTTTTCATTTGGCGGCCGACGGACCCTTGCGAGGACCCGAGCCGGGGGGTGAGGGGCCCTTCGCCCCCCCCCTGCACGGGTACAGCAAGAGCGAGGAGCTGGCGGCTCCCCCCCCCAAGCACATCACCCACAGCCACAGCTACAGCGACGAGTTCGCCCGGCCGGGGGGGGACTTCGGCCGGCGGCAGCTCTCCCTGCAGGACAGCCTGGCCCCCCCCCAGATCACCATCGGGGCCCCCCCGCCCCCCACCCCTCGGGGGGCTCGGGCGGGGAAAGGTGGGGGGCCGGGGCCGGCGGCCCTGGGGGTGCCCCCCAAACCGCGGCCGGCCAGCGGGAACCTGCTGGCGTCCCCCGAACCGGCTTACGGACCCCCCCGCTCCCGGCAGCCCTCCCTGGCCAAGGAGGCGTCGGTGGCTGGGATGAAGCCGCCGGTCACGAAGCAGGTGGGGGGACACATGGGGGGACATGGGGACATGGTGGGGACGGGGGACATGGTAGGGCTGGAGGGCATGGGGACATGGTGGGGATGGGGGACACGGAGGGTGTGAGGGACATGGGGATAGGGTAGGGATGGGGACATAGGGGACATGGTGGGAACGTGAGGGCTATGGGAAGCATGAAGGATATGGGGACATGGGGACTTAGTGGGGACGTGGAGGGACATGGGGATATAGGGGACATGGTGGGAAGATGAGGGCTGTGGGAAACATGGAGAATATGGGGGACATGGGGACATGAGGGATGTGGGAGATGTAGGGGAACCTGGGGACGTGGAGATATGGGGGAACATGAGGGACGTGGAGGATGCGGGGTGACATGGTGGGGATGGGGACACAGAGGGACATGGGTGACATGGGGCATGGTGGGGATGGAGGGACATGGATGGACATGGGGGACTTTGTGGGGACATGGCGGGACATGCAGGACACGGGGACATGTTGACCTGCAGTCATGGTGCGGGGCCTCAACAGGTGGGTGATGGGGACGGAATGGGGACAGGGATGCAGATGGGATGGGGACAATGATGGGACGCCGATAGGGATGAGGTGGTGATGGGATGGGGATGAGGATGGTGATGGGTGGACATGGTAAGGCTGTGGGGGGACATGGGAGACGTGGGGACACAGGACACGGCGGGGACAGGGAGGGCTGCTGCGGGGACATGTCATGGGGACGAGAAGGACCAAGCCTGTCCTCGTGCCCCCACCACGTCCCCCCCAGGCCTCGCAGACGCCGTCGACGCTGAACCCGGTGATGCCGGCGGCAGAGCGCACGGTGGCCTGGGTGTCCAACATGCCGCACCTCTCGGCCGACATCGAGAGCTCCCACATCGAGCGCGAGGAGTACAAGCTCAAGGAGTACTCCAAGTCCATGGACGAGAGCCGGCTGGACCGGGTAGGGACCATCGACGGACCCAGGTGTCCAGAGCTGCAGGGGGGCAGGGGTCCTGGGAACCCAGGTGTCCAGGTCCCAGAAGATGACCCTGATGGGCCCAAGTGTCCAGGTCCCAGAAGATGACCCTGCTGGACCCAAGTGTCCAGGCCGCAGGAGGTGACCCTGCTGGACCCAAGTGTCCAGGCCGCAGGAGGTGATCCTGCTGGACCCAAGCATCCAGGTCCCAGATGACCCTGACGGACCCAGACGTCCAGGCATCACTTGTGGTGGAAACCAAGGTGTCTGGACATCACTTCAGGGGGGACCCAGGTGTCCGGCTGCCACCATGCTGGAAACCAAGGTGTCCAGGTGTCACCACAGGTGGTCTCAGGTGTTTGGGTGTCACTGTGGTGGGGACCCACGTGTCACCACGGGTGGTCCCAGCTCTTTGGGTGTCATCTTGTTGGAGACCTAGTTGTTTGGATGTCACCATGGTGGGGACCCAGGTGTCCAAGTGTCACTGTGGTGGTCCCAGGTGTTTGGGTGACAACTTGGTGGAGACCTAGGTGTTTGGATGTCACCATGGTGGGGACCCAGGTGTCACCATGGGTTGTCCCAGGTGTTTGGGTGTCACCTTGGTGGGGACTTAGATGTTCAGATGTCACCACAGGTGGTTCCAGCTGTTTGGGTGTCATCTTGGTGGAGACCTAGGTGTTCAGATGTCACCAGAGGTGGTCCCAGGTGTCACCACGGGTGGTCCCAGGTGTTTGGGTGTCATCTTGGTGGGGACCTAGATGTTTGTTCATGACCATGGGGACCTAGGTGTTTGGCCATCACCACTGGGGGTCCTAGCTGTCTGGGTGTCACAGTGGTGGGGACCCAGGTGTTCAGGTGTCACCATTGGAGGGGAACCCGGGTGTCTGGGCGTGGTGGGGATGGGGAGATGCCACCAGTGCCCTGCAGTGTGGACTGTGGCAGGTGAAGGAGTACGAGGAGGAGATCCACTCGCTGAAGGAGCGGCTGCACATGTCCAACCGCAAGCTGGAGGAGTACGAGCGGCGCCTGGTGTCGCAGGAGGAGCAGACGAGCCGCATCCTGCTGCAGTACCAGCACCGCCTGGAGCAGAGCGAGAAGCGCCTGCGGCAGCAGCAGGCAGAGAAGGACTCCCAGATCAAGAGCATCATCGGCAGGTGAGGGAGGGACCCGGCCCCGGGGACAGCGAGGGGACACCGGGGACGCTGGGGGGGTTGGGGAGGGAGAGGGGGGTGAGGGGAGGTCTGATGGAACTTGAGGGGTGTGGGGGCAGGGTAGGACGTGAGGGACATGGGGACACAGAGGGACAGGAGGGATGTAGCAGAACATGGATGACATGGGGACACAGAGGGACTTGGGGGACACAGAAGGACATGAGGGACATAGATGACAGAGGGACAGTGGAACACGGATGACATGAGGACACAGAGGGACTTGGGGACATAGAAGGACATGAGGGACAGTGGAATACGGATGATGGGGACACAGAAGGACATGAGGGACAGTGGGACATAGATGACATGGGGACACAGAGGGACTTGGGGACACAGAAGGACATGAGGGAAAGTGGAACATGGATGACATGGTGACACAGAGGGACATGAGGGATGTAGTGGGACATGGATGACATGGGGACACAGGGACTTGAGGACACAGAATGACATGAGGGACAGTGGGACATAGATGACATGGAGACACAGAGGGACATGAGGGATGTAGTGGAACATGGATGACATGGGGACACAGAGGGACATGAGGGATGTAGTGGAACATGGATGACATGGGGACACAGAGGGACATGAGGGATGTGTGGAACATGGATGACATGGGGACACAGGGACTTGAGGACACAGAGGGACATGAGGGACATAGATGACATGGGGACACAGAGGGACAGCGGAACATGGATGACATGGGGACACAGAGGGACATTAGAGTCAGAAGAACATGAAGGACAGGGGGACATGGGGACATAGAAGGACTTGGAGGTAATAGATAGACATAAAGGATCTGGGGTGGAGGGGGACACAGAAGGACATGGGGACACAGAGGGACATGGGGGACATAGACATGGGATTATAGGGACACGGGGGAACATAGAGGGACACGGAGATGACAGGAACATGAGGGAGGTAGAGGGACATGGAAGATATAGGGACATGGGTGACAGAGGGAGGCGGGGGACATGGGGACACAGGGGGACATGGGGACACAGAGGGACATGGGGACACAAAGGGGCATGGGGGATACCTGGACATAGCAGGACATGGGGGTGTCCCCTCCTGTCCCTGCATGTCCCTGGCATGGTGGCAATGTGACCCCCAGTGCAGCCTGTCCCTGCCATGTCCCCATGTGTCCCCAGGGTGTCCCTTGGTGTCCTTGGGGGTGGCAGCATGTTCCCAGGGGTTGTCTGGGGGTTGTCCCATGTCCCTGGGTGTCCCTGGGTCTGTCCCAATGTCCCTATGTCTCCCTGGGGTTGGCAGCACGTCTCAGGGGGGGGCATCCCTGGGGTGTCCCCATGACCCAGGATGTCCCCGGGGTGTCCCCAGGGTGTCTGTGTGCCCTTGGGAAGCATCCCCAGGGCTGTCCTCATGACCCAGGGTGTCCCTGGGGTTGTCCCCGTGTCCTTGGGATGTCCCTAGGGTGTCCCTGGGGGTGTCCCCATGACCTGGGGTGTCCCTAGGGTGTCCCTGGGGGTGTCCCCATGACCTGGGGTGTCCCTGGGGGTGTCCCCATGTCCTTGGGGTGTCCCTAGGGTGTCCCTGGGGGTGCCCCCATGACCTGGGGTGTCCCCGGGGTTGTCCCCGTGTCCTTGGGGTGTCCCTAGGGTGTCCCTGGGGGTGTCCCCATGACCTGGGGTGTCCCCGGGGTTGTCCCCGTGTCCTTGGGGTGTCCCTAGGGTGTCCCTGGGGGTGTCCCCATGACCTGGGGTGTCCCTGGGGTTGTCCCCGTGTCCTTGGGGTGTCCCTAGGGTGTCCCTGGGGGTGCCCCCATGACCTGGGGTGTCCCCGGGGGTGTCCCCGTGTCCTTGGGGTGTCCCTAGGGTGTCCCTGGGGGTGTCCCCATGACCTGGGGTGTCCCCGGGGTTGTCCCCGTGTCCTTGGGGTGTCCCTAGGGTGTCCCTGGGGGTGTCCCCATGACCTGGGGTGTCCCTGGGGTTGTCCCTGTGTCCTTGGGGTGTCCCTAGGGTGTCCCTGGTGGTGCCCCCATGACCTGGGGTGTCCCTGGGGTTGTCCCCGTGTCCTTGGGGTGTCCCTAGGGTGTCCCTGGGGGTGTCCCCATGACCTGGGGTGTCCCTGGGGTTGTCCCCATGTCCTTGGGGTGTCCCTAGGGTGTCCCTGGGGGTGTCCCCATGACCTGGGATGTCCCTAGGGTATCCCTGGGGGTGTCCCCATGACCTGGGGTGTCCCTGGGGTTGTCCCCATGACCTGGGATGTCCCTAGGGTGTCCCTGGGGGTGTCCCCATGACCTGGGGTGTCCCCGGGGTTGTCCCCATGTCCTTGGGGTGTCCCTAGGGTGTCCCTGGGGGTGCCCCCATGACCTGGGGTGTCCCTGGGGGTGTCCCCATGTCCTTGGGGTGTCCCTAGGGTGTCCCTGGGGGTGTCCCCATGACCTGGGGTGTCCCTGGGATTGTCCCCATGTCCTTGGGGTGTCCCTAGGGTGTCCTTGGGGGTGTCCCCATGACCTGGGATGTCCCTAGGGTGTCCCTGGGGGTGTCCCCATGACCTGGGGTGTCCCTGGGGTTGTCCCCATGACCTGGGATGTCCCTAGGGTGTCCCTGGGGGTGTCCCCATGACCTGGGGTGTCCCTGGGGTTGTCCCCATGTCCTTGGGGTGTCCCTAGGGTGTCCCTGGGGGTGTCCCCATGACCTGGGGTGTCCCTGGGGTTGTCCCTGTGGGTGTCCCCATGACCCCGGTGAAGCCAGGGTGTGTGTGTGGGGGTGTGTGTGGGGGGGTGTGTGTGTTTGTGTCCCCGAGGGGCGTCCCCGGGGGTGGCAGCGGGACCCCGGGGGGTGTCCCCGTGTCCCCGGGGTGCCCCCCCGGGGGTGGCAGCGTGACCCCGGTGAAGCCTGGCCCCGCAGGCTGATGCTGGTGGAGCAGGAGCTGCGCAGGGATCACTTGGGCGCCCACGACCCCCCCGAGGGCCGGCGGCGGCTGCTCGACGCTCAGGTGGAAATTACAATGTCATTGCTCTGCTCCGTGTGACATCGGCCATCCCACGCCGCGCTGGGGGCGGGGCCCGGGGGGGGGACACACACGCAAGAACCTGGGGCACCCACGGGTGGGGGTATCCCTAAGGGTACCCATGGGTAGGGGTATGGGCACCCCTAGCAGGGTGTATGGGCATGGGGGGGGGGGGGGGTCTATGGGCACCCCAGGTGGGGTATGGGCACTCTTGGGGGGGCGGGCAGGGTATGGGCACCTATGGGTGGGGGTTTGGGCACCCCTGGGGGGGGGGGTGTTGGGGGTCTGTGGGCACCCATGGAGGGTTATTGGGACCCTAAGAGGGATGTGGGCACCCATGGGGGGTTATCGGCATCCCCTGGGGGGGGGGGTGTGTGGGCATCCATGGATGGGGGCATGGGCACCCGTAGAGGGTTATGGGCACCCTTGGGGGAGTATTGGGGGGGGGGGGTGGTGTCTATAGGCAGCCCTGGGGTGGTGGGGACACCCTTTGGGGGGGGGTATGGGCAGCCCTGGGGGTGTGGGTGGGGGGAATTGGGGGTCTATGAGCAGGGCTGGGAGAGGGTGGGCACCCCGGGGGGGGGGATTGGCATCTCTGGGCGGGGGGTACTGGGGGGGTATGGGGACCCCTGGGGGGGATTGTCACTCCTGGGGGGGGGGTAGTGGCACCTCTGGTGGGGGTCAGTGACCTATGGGGGGGGCTATGGTCACCTATGGGGGATATAGGGGGACAGGGCCATCCCTAGAGGGGACATGGGGATGCCTGGGGGGGGGACAATGACACGGTGGCCCCTGGGTGGATATGGTCACCCTTGGGGGGGGGGGGCAGAGGGGGACAGAGCCATCCCTGGGGGGACAGGGGGTCCTGGGGGGGGGGGTGTGAATCTGGGGACCCATAGGGGGCGGGGGGGACACAGGGCCAACCTCGGGGAGGGATGACACCTGGGGTGGATATGGTCACCCCTTGGGAAATAGGGACCCCAGGGGGGGCGACACAGCCTCCCCTTGGGGGGGGGGACAGGGCCACCCCTAGTGGGGACAGGGCCACCCCCAGGAGGGATCTGGTGACCCACAGGGGGATGTGGGGGGGGACAGGGCCACCCCCAAGGCAGACAGGGTCACCCCTGGGGGGACATGGTCACCCCTGGGGGGGGACAGGGCCATCCCCAGTGGGGACAAAGCTACCCCTGGGGGGGGGACATGGGGACCCCTCTGGGGGACAGGACCACTCCCAGGGGTACACAGTTACCCCTGGGGGGGGGACATGGTCACCTCTGGGGGGGGGGTCAGGACCACCCCAGGGGGAACAAAGTGACCCCTGGGGAGCACAGGGCCATCCCCAGTGGGGACAGGGCCACCCCTGTGGGGACAAAGTGACCCCCAGGGAGAACATGGCCACCCCTGTGGGGACAAAGTGACACCCCCCCCCAGGGGGCACAGGGCCATCCCCGGGGTGACGCGGTCACCCCCAGTGGGGGACAGGGCCACCTCCAGGGAGGACACTGGAGGGACATGGTGGGGGGGGTGACAGAGCCACAGGACCGTCATCCTCTCCCCCTCCCCAGCCTAGGAGCAGGGCCACCAGCGTGTCCCCAAGTCCACCTTCCTTCCCCCCACCAAGTGATGGAGCCGGTGACGGACCCCCTCCTTGGGTTGGGGTCACCCCCAGCCACCTCAGGGCCACCCTCACCCCCCCCAAGGCCACCACCGGGACACAGCGTGTCCCCAAGACACCCCCCCCCCCGACCCCTCCCGCGGGGACGAGCGTGTCCCCCCGCGGTGGCCCTGACCCCCGTGTCTCTCTTCATCCTAGCTGTCCGTCAGGTAGCGCGGGCCAGCCCTGCCATTGTCACGGGACCCTCGGCCTCCGGTGACACGCCAGGTGGGTCCTCCCGTCCCCGTCCCTGTCCCCATTCCCCTTCCCCCTAGGTAGCATCCAGGGGACATCAGGGAACCCTTGGGGACACGATGCTGGAGTGTCCCCCATGTTCCTCCTGTGCCCCCATGTCCCTCAGGGACACTGGGGACATGGACCCAGGATGTCCCCAAGACCATCTTGTGTCCCCATGTCCCTCAGGGACACCGGGAACTCTTGGGGACATGGACCTCAGGTGTCCTCATTCCCCTCTTGTGTCCCTGTGTCCCCCAGGGACACAGAGAACCCTTGGGGACATGGATCCAGGATGTCCCCAAGACCATCTTGTGTCCCCATGTCCCTCACGGACGCTGGGAACTCTTGGGGACATGGATCCAGATGTCCCCAAGACCATCTTGTGTCCCCATGTCCCTCACGGACGCTGGGAACTCTTGGGGACATGGATCCAGATGTCCCCAAGACCATCTTGTGTCCCCATGTCCCTCAGGGACACCGGGAACTCTTGGGGACATGGACCTTGGGCGTCCCCATGCCCCTCTTCTGTCCCTGTGTCCCCCAGGGACACTGGGAACTCTTGGAGACATGGATCCAGGTGTCCCTATGTGCCTCTTGTGTCCCCATGTCCCGCAGGGACGCTAAGGACCCTTAGGGACACACAGTACTGGAGTGTCCCCATGTCCTCTGGATACCGGGAACCCTTGGGGACACAGTTCTAGGGTGACCCATGTCCTTATGTCCCCTAAGAGACACTGGGAAACCCTTAAGGACATGAATCTGAGGTGTCCCCATGACCCTCTTGTGTCCCCATGTCCCTCAGAGACACTGGGAACCCTTAGGAACGCAGATCTGGGGTGTCCTTATGTCCCCAGGACACTGGGAACCCTTGGGGACATGGATCTAGGGTCACCCATGTCCTTCTTGTGTCCCCACGTTCCCTGAGGGACACTGGGAAACCCTTAAGGACATGGATCTGTGGTGTCCCCATGGTCCCTCTTGTGTCTCCATGTTTCCCTGGGGACACTGGGAGCCCTCAGGGACATGGATTTGAGATGTCCCCATGTCCCCAGGACACTGGGGAACCCCTGGGGACATGGATGTTTGCATGTCCCCATGTCCCTCTTGTGTCCCTGTGTCCCCTAGGGACATTGGGAACCTCTGGGGACATGGATCCAGGGTGTTCCCATGTCCTGCAGGGACACTGGGAACCCTTGGGGACATGCAGATCCGAGATGTCCTTATGTCCCCAGGACAGTGGGAACCCTTGGGGACATGGATCCAAGGTGTTCCCATGTCCCTCTTTTGTCCCCATGTTCCACCATGGACACTGGGGACCCTTGGGGACATGGATCCATGTGTCCCCATGTCCCTCTTGTGTCCCCATGTCCCCCAGGGACACTGGGAACCCTTGAGGACATGGAGCCAGGGTGTTCCCATGTCCCTCTCTCCCCCTGGGGACACGTTCCCCAGGTGTCCTCATGCCCCTCCTGTGTCCTGGTAGGACCTTGTCCCCTCCCCGGCATCCCCCATCCCGATCCGTCCCAGGGGACACGGATTTGGGATGTCCCCATCTCCCTCTCCTTGTGCCATGTCCCCCCGGCACCTCTGTGACACGGATCCGGGGTGTCCCTGACCCTTCTGTGTTGTGGCCAGGACATGCCACGGGGACGTCCTTGTCCCCTCCTGGTGTCCCTTGTCCCCTGTCTATCTCAGGGGACGTGGATCCAGATTGTCCCCATGTCCCCCATGGACACCGGGAACCCTTGGGGACATGGACCCGGGGTGTCCCCATGTCCGTCTTGTGTCCCCATGTCCCCCAGGGACACTGGGAACCTTTGGGAACATGGACCTGGGGTGTGCCCATGTCCCTTCTGTGTGCCCATGTCCCTTCTGTGTCCCCATATCCTCTTGGGGACATGGGCCCAGGGTGTCCCCGTGTCTTTTGGGACACCAGGGAGTCTTGGGGGACATGGATCTGGAGTGTCCCCATGTCCCTCTTGTGTCCCATGTCTCTCAGGGACACTGAGAACCCTTGGGGACATGGATCCAGAGTGTCCCCCTCTCCCTTCTGTGTCCCCCAGGGACACCGGGAACCTTTGAGGACATGGATCCAGAGTGTCCCCCTCTCCCTTCTGTGTCCCCCAGGGACACCAGGAACCCTTGGGGACATGGATCCAGGGTGTCCCCATGTCCCTTTTACGTCCCCATGTCCATCAGGGACACTGGGAACCCTTGGGGACATGGATCCAGGGTGTCCCCATGTCCCCCTTATGTCCCCTGTCCCTCAGGGACACTGGGAACCCCTGGGGACATGGATCCAGAGTGTCCCCCTCTCCCTTCTGTGTCCCCCAGGGACACCGGGAACCCTTGGGGACATGGATCCAGGGTGTCCCCTTGTCCCTCCTGTGTCCCCATGTCCCCCTCGGGGACATGGTTCTGGGCTGTCCCTGTCCTGCTTATGTCCCCCATGGGGGTGACAACAGTGGGGACAACAGGGTCACCGTCCCCTCTGGGGGTGGCTGGGGGGGGGGGGGGGGGCCACCCACCGTCCCCCAGCGCTGGCGCCCGCCGTCACCCGCCTCGTCTCCATCCTCGTGTCTCGTGTCTGTCCCCATCTCACCTCACCCGGGCTGGGGGCGGGGGGGGGGGGAGGTGACACGCGCGTCCCTGTGCCATGTCCTGTCCGGGGCTGGGGGACGGGGGGGACGGGGGACATTTGGGGGGGGGGGGGGGGTGTCCTACCAGCACCGGAGGGTCCCACCGAGCTGTCGCAGGTGAGTGCCGCACCGCGTCGGGGAGCTGGGGGGGGGGGGTGGCACAGGGTTGGGGGTGGTGGGGTGGTGGGTGACTTGGGGACATTTGGGGAGACTTTTTTTTTTGGGGGGGAGCGGGGAACAGGGGGGGTGAATGAGCCCCCTCGGTGCCTTGCAGGAGAGGCAGCTTTCCGCCGTGGGTGCAGCAGACCCGGGTGTGAGTTGGGTCGGGGGGGTCCCCGCGCGACCCCCGCCTCCGCCCCCGCCACCCCCGATCACGGCCAACGGCGAGCTGCGCGGCCCCGCTGCTGAGCACTAGCACCCGCCCCGGGGGCCACCGGGACCCCCCCAACCCCCCGCCCCGGGGCTGGCGGTGGCCCCCGGCGACCCCCGGGGAAGAGGAGGCGGAAGGGAAGGTGGCGGGGAGGAGGGGGGGGGGACACAGAGGAGATCCCCCCCCCCCCCATCCCCACCTCCTGCCCCGGCCTCGTGCGAGACGAGGCGGCCCTCGTGCGAGGGCTCCTCGTGCGACGGGAGCGGGGCGGCCTCGTGCAAGGGCTCCTCGTGCGACGGCTCCTCCCGCAAGGGCTCCTCGTGCGACGGGAGCGGGGCGGCCTCCCGCAAGGGCTCCTCGTGCGACGGGAGCGGGGAGGCTTCGTGCGAGGGTGCCTCGGGCACCAGGGACAGGGAGGCCTCGTGCGACGGCTCCTCGGGCAACTGCTCCTCGTGCAACGGCTCCTCAGGCAAGGGGAGCAGGGAGACCTCGTGCAACAGCTCCTCGTGTGATGGGAACAAGGCGGCCTCGCGCAACGGCTCCTCGTGCACCGGGACGGGGGTGGCCTCATGCATCAGCTCCTCGTGCATCGGGTCCTTGTGCAATGGGGGGCGGGGAGGCCTCGTGCACCGACTCCTCGTGCAACAGCTCCTTGTGCACCGGGACTGGGGCGACCTTGTGCACCGGGAACGGGACGGCCTCGTGCACCGGGACTGGGCTGGCCTCGTGCATTGGCTCCTCGTGCACCAGGATCAAGCCAAGCCCTCGTGCACCGGCTCATCGTGCAGCGAGACTCGGCGGTGGCGGGGGGGGGGGGGCCCCTCGTGCATCGGGATCACGGTGGCCTCGTGCAACGGGATCAGGGCGGCCTCGTGCAACAGCTTCACGTGCTCCAGGACCGGGCATCCCTCGTGCGGCACCTCCTCGTGCACCAGGACCGGACCTCCCCGTGCATCACCTCCCCATGCACCAGGACCAGGCCAGCCCCCCCCCCCCCCACCTCCGCCGACCCTCTCCCCCCCACCTCCTCGTGCATCACCCTCCTTGCACCAGGACCGGACCTCCCCTCGTTGCATCAGCTCCTCGTGCATCACCACCCCTCGTGCACCAGCCTCCTCGCGCACCAGGCCCGGACCTTCCCCTCGTGCATCACGTCACCACGCACCGGGCAGCCCTCGTGCATCGCCTCCTCGTGCACCGGGACCGGACCTCCCTCGTGCATCACCTCCCTCGTGCATCACGTTTTCCTCCCCCGCCGCCCGTGTGCGCAAGCCTCCTCGTGCACCGGGACCGGACCTTCCTCGTGCATCACCTCCCTCGTGCACCAGCCTCTTTCGTGCACCAGGCCCCGGGGCAGCCCTCGTGCAACGCCTCCCCATGCACCAGGACCGGAGCTCCCCGTGCGACACCTCCCCGTGCAACAGCATCCGCCCCCCGTGCACCATGCCGGGGTGTCCCCCCCCTCCTTTTTTTTTTTTTTTTTGGCCCCTCTCTCTTCTCTTCGTGCATCGTCTCTCGTGCATCGCACCCACCCCGTGCACCAGGAGCCGCAGGACCCCCGTCCCCCACCCCCCGTGCGTCCAGCTCCGCCGTGCAGCAGCCTCGCTGGGCATCGCGACCGGGGTGTCACCGTGCATCGGGGGGGGGGGTGGGGTGGGTGGGGGTGGTGTCCTCGTGCACCGGGATGGGGGCACCCCCCCGTGCACCACCAGCCTCACGCACCACGACCGGGGCGTCTCCGTTCACCATCGGCCTCCTGCAGCGGCATCAGGGTGTCCCTGTGCACCAGGACTGGGGTGTCCCCGTGCGATGGCATCGGGGTGTCCCCGTGCACCACCATCCTCGTGCGACAGCACTGGGGGGGGGGGGGGGGGTCTCCCCGCGTGCCACCGGCCTCGTGCGACGGCACCAGGGTGTCCTTGTGCACCAGGATCCTCGTGTGACAGCACCGGGGGGGGGTCCCCACGCACCACCATCCTTGTGCAACGGCACCGGGGGGGTGTGTGTGTGTGTGTCCCCATGCACCACCATCCTCGTGCGACAGCACCGGGGTGTCCCCCCGTGCGACGTCACTGGGGGGGGGGGTGTCCCCGAGCACTGGGACTGGGGTGTCCCATCCCCCCTCCCTCCCCCCCCAGTGCACCAGGACCCCCCTCAAATGCCCCAGGACCCTCCCAAATGCCCCAAGACCCCCCTCAAATGCCCCGAGACCCCGCCCAAGTGCCCCAGGACCCCCCTCAAATACACCAGGACCCCCCCCCTCCATCCACCGGGACACCCCCCCCCCATCCACCGGGCCCCTTCAACGCACCGGGACCACCCCCCTCCCCCGCTTCACCGGCCCCCTCCCCTCGTTCAGCGGCCCCCGGTGCCCGCCCCCCATGCCTCCCCCCGTGCCCCCCCCCCCCCAGTCCCCGGTGCCCCGGCCCGGGCCCGCCGCAGCCCCGACAATCCGCCGCCCGCGGGCGGCCCCATGGCGGGTCTGGGCTGGCTCCAACCCCCGCCGGGGCCGCCGCTGCCCGCGGAGCCTTTAATAAACTCGGATCGGTCTTGTAGCCCCGCCTACTGGGGGCGGGGAGGGGGCGGGGACTGGGGCGGGGGCGCGGCTAGGGCTGAGGCGGGTTGGGGGAAGCGGGAGGGGGCGGGGCTGAGGGGGCGTGGGAGGGCTTTAGAGGGGAGGGGGAGGGGTTTGCGGGGAGGTTGGGGTGGGAGGGGGCGGGGCTGTCTGGGGTGGGAGGGGCGTTAGGGGAGGGCGTGGTTTGCTGGATTTAGTAAAGGGAGGGTGTGGGACGGGCAAGGCTGAGTGGGGGCGTGGGAGGGGCTTAAGGGGAGGGGTGGGTGGTTTGCTGGGGTTTAGTAAAGGTGTGGGAGGGGGCGGGTCTGCCTGGGAGGCGGGAGGGGCTTTAGGGCGAGGGGCGTGGTTTGCCGGGGGTTTAGTTAAGGCGAGGGAGGGGGCGGGGACTCGCCGGGGTTGGGCGGGTATTGGGAAAGGGAGGGGCTTGGAGGGGGAGGGGCTTAGGGGCGGGGATTGCGGGTGGTGGAGAAGGCGGGGCGCAGGAGGGGGCGGGGCCTCCCGGGGCTGAGGGGGTGGCTCGGGAGGGGGCGGGGGAGGCCCTCTCTCTGCGCGGGGTGGGCGTGGCTTGAACGTGGGCGTGGCTTCTCGCGGCCGGGAGGGGGGCGGGGTTGCGGCGGGCGGGGCTTGGGAGAGAGAACCTTCGCGGAGGGGGCGGGGCTTCCCCGGGGGCGCGTCACTACTCCGCCCGCAGGAGGGGGCGGAACTTCCCCGGGGTACGTCACCGCTCGGAGGCGCCGGCGGCCGGGGGTGAGCGCGGGGCGCGCGGTCACGTGACTGAACCGGGGTGGGGGTGGGGCGGCCCCGGTGGGTCCCGGTGCCGCGGCCGGGGGGGGGGGCAGGAGCGAGGGGGGCGGGGCGGCCCCAGGGGTATAGGTGTCCCCCCCCCCCCCGGGGCAAAGGGGCACCCCGTGGGGCACCCAAGGGGGTGATGGGACACCCCGTGGGGCAGCAGGGTACCCGGGGGGGCAACCGGGCACCCAAGCGGGCAACTGGACACCCCATGGGGCAGTAGAACAGTTCGTGGGGCAAAAGGATGCCCAACGGGGCAACAACGCAATCCGTGGTTCAGTAGAACGTTCATGGGGCAACAGGGCACCCCGTGGGGCAACAGAGTGCCCGAGAGGGCAACAGGGCACCCAAGTGGGCAATAGGGCACCCCATGGGGCAGTAGAACAGTTTGTGGGGCAAGAGGATGCCCAACGGGGCAACAACGCAATCCATGGTTCAGTAGAACGTTCATGGGGCAACAGGGCACCCCGTGGGGCAACAAGACACACCATGGGGCAACAGAGTGCCCGAGAGGGCAACAGGGCACCCAAGTGGGCAATAGGGCATCCCATGGGGCAGTAGAACAGTTCGTGGGGCAAGAGGATGCCCAACGGGGCAACAAGGCACTCCATGAGTCAGTAGAACATTCATGGGTCAACAGGGCACTCCATGGGGTAACAGGGCACTCCGTGGGGCAACAAGACACCCCGTGTTGCAACAGAGCGCCCGAGAGGACAACAGGGCACCCAAGTGGGCAATAGGGCACCCCATGGGTCAGTAGAACAGTTCGTGGGCCAACAGGCCACCCCATGGGGCAACAGGGTGCTTGAGGGTGCAACTGCACACCCCACGGGGCAGTAGAACAGTTCATGGGGCAACAGGGTACCTCAGGGGGTAACAGGGCATCCCATGGGGCAACAGAACAGTTAATGGGGCAACAGAGCACCCAAGGGGGCTACAGGACACCTCATGGGGAAGTAGAGCAGTTCATGGGTCAACAGGGCACCCCGTGGGGCAACAGGGTACCTGAGGGAGGAAAGGGGCACCCAAGGGTGCCCTAAAGCACCCCATGGGGCAGTAGAACAGTTTATGGGGCAACAAGGCACCTCACAGGGCAACAAGACACCCTGGGGGGCACCTGGGTGCCTGAGGGGGCAACAGGGCACCCAAGTGGGCAGGTGGGCACCCCACGGGGCAGCAGAACAGTTCAGTGGGCAACAGGGCGCCCAAGGGGGTAACAGGGCAACCCGTGGGGCAGTAGAATAGTTCATGGGTCAACAGAGTGCCCAAGGGGGCAACAGGGCACCCAAGGGGGTCCTAAATCACCCCATGGGTCAGTAGAACGTTCATTGGGCAACAGGGTGGCCCATGGGGCAACAGGGTACCCCATGGGGCAGTGGAACAGTTCATGAGACAACAAGGCACCTCACAGAGCAACAAGACACCCTGGGGGGCAACAGGTTGCCTGAAGGGGCAACAGGGCACCCAAGGGGGCCACAGGGCACCCCACGGGGCAGTAGACCAGTTCATGGGTCAACAGGGCACCCGAGTGGGCAACTGGGCACCCAAGGGGGCCACAGGGCACCCCCTGGGGCAGTAGAACAGTTCATGGGGCATCAGAGCACCCAAGGGGGCAACCAGGTGCCCCCTGCCCCATGTGACAGACCTGTCTCCACAGGCTCATCGTGGGGAAGATGGCGGCAGAGGGGGGCCGGGTGCAGATCTCCTTTCCCCAGCACGCGGCGGCGTTGCTGGACTCACTCAATCGCCTGCGGCTGGAGGGGAAGTTCTGCGACGTCGCCGTCCACGTGGGAGGCCGGATCTTCCCAGCCCACAAGAGCGTCTTGGCTGCCGCATCCCCTTTCTTCCACGACAAGCTTCTTCTACAGGATGGGGGGCGCCTGCTGCTGCCCCCCGCCATCGACCCTGACGCCTTCGAGGGGCTCCTGCACCTCATCTACTCGGGGCGCTTGACATTGCTGTTGGAGGCCCTGCCTGGTCACCTCTTGGTGGCCAGCGGTCTCCAGATGTGGCACGTGGTAGATCAGTGCTCGGAGATCCTGAGGGAGTTGGAGGGTGGGGCATGCCGGTGGGCTGGGCGGGGCAGCGAGGCGACATCATCGTCATTGTCAAGCGGCCGTGGCGGTGAGGCTTCATCATCATGGACCACCCGTGGTGGAGATGGGTCTTCATGTGTCACCCATGGTGGAGATGGGTCTTCATCATCATCCTGGACCACCCGTGGTGGAGATGGGTCTCTGTGTACCACCCATGGTGGAGATGGAGCGTCATCGTGGACCACCCGTGGTGATGGGTCTTCATGTACCACCCACGGTGGAGACGGAGGATCATCGTGGACCACCCGTGGTGGAGATGGGTCATCATGTCCCACCCGCGGTGGTGATGGAGCGTCATCATGGCCCACCCGTGGTGGCGATGGGTCTTCATCGTCCTCGTGGACCATGCGTGGCGGCGACGGCTCATCGTGTCCCACCCGTGGTGGTGGTGATGGAACATCCTCGTGGTCCACCCGTGGTGGTGACGGATCTTCATCATCATCATGGCCCGTGCGTGGTGGCGATGGCTCTTCATGGGCCACCCGCGGCGGTGACGCAGCGACGCCATCTTTCACCAAGGAAGGGGGTGAGGAGGTTCTCAAAATCCGTGTGGCCGCTGACGTGGCACCAGCGGCGACGTCGTCCCTGAGCTCCCTCCTGAAGGATGCCGGTGAGGAGGTCCTCAAGATCTGCGTGGAGGAGGAGGAGGAAGAAGAAGAAGAGGACGAGGAAGAGGGTGGCCACCGCCGCCGCCGCCGCCCCACTGATGCCCTCCAGATCGTGCTGGAGGAGGAGGAGGAGGAAGATGGGGCACCTGGAGATACCCATGAGCCCCCCAAGATCTTCTACATCAAGCAGGAGGTGGGCGACGCCAGCGCCGTTGAGGACCTCCTGCCAGCGACTGAGTTGGTGGGTGGTTTTGCGCCGGCGGAGGTGAGCTACGTCATCCCGGCGGGCGGCGGCGGGACAACGGTGACAACCGGCGGCACGATGGTGACAACCGGAGGAGCGGCCGTCTTCCCGCAACCGTCTTGGAAACCGGTGGACCTTCACGGGAACGAGATCCTGGGCCGAGGTCAAGCCCTTCACGCTCCGGTGAAGCTGGGAGCGGCTCCCGATGGCAAACGTTTTGGTTGCTTGTGCGGTAAACGGTTCGCCGTCAAACCCAAGCGGGATCGGCACATCATGTTGACCTTCAGCCTGCGTCCCTTCGCCTGCGCCGCCTGTCACAAGCGTTTCAAGTTGAAGCATCACTTGACGGAGCACATGAAGACCCACGACGGAGCCGGGCGAGCCTGCGAGCGCTGCGGCCGGCGCTTCCGCCTACGGAGCGGATTGGCCAAACATCGGCCGCTCTGTCAGGGGGCTCGGTGGGGAGGGGGGTGCTGGGCCTGTGAGTGAGGGAAGGGGGGGAAAGGGGTGGGGAATGGTTTAGGGTCTGGCGCAGTTCAGGCACTGGTCCCAGTTCAGGCTCTGGTTGCAGTTTAGGGCTCTGGTTCCAGTTCGAGTTCTGGTCCCAGTTCAGGGCTCTCATCCCAGTTCAGGCTCTGGTCCCAGTTTAGGGCTCTCATCCCCGTTCGAGCTCTGGTCCCAGTTTAGGGCTCTCATCCCAGTTTAGGGCTCTCGTCCCAGTTCAGGCTTTCATCCCAGTTCGGGCTCTGGTCCCAGTTCAGGGCTCTCATCCCAGTTCAGGGCTCTTGTCCCAGTTTAGGGCTCTCATCCCAGTTCGAGCTCTGGTCCCAGTTTAGGGCTGTCATCCTAGTTCAAGCTCTGGTCCCAGTTTAGGGCTCTCATCCCCGTTCGAGCTCTGGTCCCAGTTTAGGGCTCTCATCCCAGTTTAGGGCTCTCGTCCCAGTTCAGGCTTTCATCCCAGTTCGGGCTCTGGTCCCAGTTCAGGGCTCTCATCCCAGTTCAGGGCTCTTGTCCCAGTTTAGGGCTCTCATCCCAGTTCGAGCTCTGGTCCCAGTTTAGGGCTGTCATCCTAGTTCAAGCTCTGGTCCCAGTTTAGGGCTCTGTTCCCAGTTCAGGGCTCTCATCCCAGTTTAGGGCTCTCATCCCCAGTTCAGGCTTTCATCCCAGTTCAGGCTCTGGTCCCAGTTTAGGGCTCTCGTCCCAGTTCAAGCTCTGGTCCCAGTTTAGGGCTCTGGTCCCAGTTTAGTGCTGTTGTCCCAGTTCAGGCTCTCGTCCCAGTTCAGGCTCTCATCCCAGTTCAGGCTCTGGTCCCAGTTCAGGGCTCTCATCCCAGTTCAGGGCTCTTGTCCCAGTTTAGGGCTCTCACCCCAGATCGAGCTCTGGTCCCAGTTTAGGGCTGTCATCCTAGTTCAAGCTCTGGTCCCAGTTTAGGGCTCTCATACCAGTTCAGGGCTCTTGTCCCAGTTCAGGCTCTCGTCCCAGTTTAGGGCTCTGTTCCCAGTTTAGGACTCTCATCCCAGTTCAAGCCCTGGTGCCAGTTTAGGGCTCTCATCCCAGTTCAGGGCTCTCGCCCCAGTTCAGGCTCTCATCCCAGTTCAGGCTCTCATCCCAGTTCAGGCTCTGGTCCCAGTTCGAGCTCTGGTCCCATTTTAGGGCTCTCATCCCAGTTCAGGCTCTGGTGCCAGTTCAGGGCTCTGGTTCCAGTTTGAGTTCTGGTCCCAGTTTGAGCACTGGCCCCAGTTCAGGCTCTCATCCCAGTTCGAGCTCTGGTCCCAGTTTAGGGCTCTGGTCCCAGTTTAGGGCTCTCATCCCAGTTCAGAGCTGTCATCCCAGTTCAGGGCTCTTGTTCCAGTTCAGGCTTTGGTCCCAGTTTAGGGCCCTGGTTCCAGTTCAAGCTCTGGTCCCAGTTTAGGGCTCTCATTCCAGTTCAGGCTGTACTGGTTCAAGCCCTGTACTGGTTTGGGGCCAGCTCCTAGTTCAGGCCCTGTACTGGTTTGGGGCCAGCTCCCAGTTCAGGTCGTGTACTGGTTTGGGGCCAGCTCCCAGTTGGGGCCAGCTCCCAGTTCAAGCCCTGTACTGGTTTGGGGCCAGCTCCCAGTTCAGGTCGTGTACTGGTTTGGGGCCAGCTCCCAGTTAAGGCCAGCTCCCAGTTCAAGCCCTGTACTGGTTTGGGGCCAGCTCCCAGTTCAGGCCAGCTCCCAGTTCAAGCCCTGTACTGGTTTGGGGTCAGCTCCCATTTCAGGTCCTGTACTGGTTTGGGCACAGCTCCCAGTTAAGACCCTGTACTGGTCTGTGGCCAGCTCCCAGTTCAGGTTGTGTACTGGCTTGGGGCCAGCTCCCAGTTAAGGCCAGCTCCCAGTTCAAGCCCTGTACTGGTTTGGGGCCAGCTCCCAGTTCAGGTCGTGTACTGGTTTGGGGCCAGCTCCCAGTTAAGGCCAGCTCCCAGTTCAAGCCCTGTACTGGTTTGGGGTCAGCTCCCATTTCAGGTCCTGTACTGGTTTGGGCGCAGCTCCCAGTTAAGACCCTGTACTGGTCTGTGGCCAGCTCCCAGTTCAGGTTGTGTACTGGCTTGGGGCCAGCTCCCAGTTGGGGCCAGCTCCCAGTTCAAGCCCTGTACTTGTTTGGGGCCAGCTCCCAGTTCAGGCCCTGTACTGGTTTGGGGTCAGCTCCCATTTCAGGTCCTGTACTGGTTTGGGGTCAGCTCCCATTTCAGGTCCTGTACTGGTCTGTGGCCAGCTCCCAGTTCAGGTCGTGTACTGGTTTGGGGCCAGCTCCCAGCTGGGGCCAGCTCCCAGTTCAAGCCCTGTACTAGTTTGGGGCCAGCTCCCAGTTAAGGACGCCCTCAGCTCAGGTTCCGGTCCCAGCCCTCATCTTACTTCCGCTTTTCACCCGCCAATCGGTGCACGCAGAGGGAGCGCGGTAGCCAATGGCGGTGCGAGGAGTGGGAGGGGCGTTGCCGTAGTGACCGCACTGCGGACCGGCCGGGTCGCCGTGGCAACGGGTGACCATGGCAACCGGAACGGGCGCTCCCGGGTCCTTCTGCCCGCCGCAGCCACGCCGGGACCCAGTGTCCCCCCCAGGACCCTCCTGTCCTTGGGGAGATTTCCTCCCCCCCCCCCCCCCCCCAATACTGCAGGGACACTCGTGTCCCCAAGTGCCACCCCCAATAGGACACGGTGCCACCGGTGATGTCACTCCAGGGGGTTTAATGGGCTGAAACGGTGCAAAAAAGGGTCAAGGCTGTAAAAAGAAATAAAGCGTTGGGTCATTGGGATGGAGAGAAGCAGTAAGTGACTGGGCCAAACTGGTGCTGCCACCTGGGAGGTGACACAGGGTGACGTGGGGGTCCCACCAGTGCCAAACTGGGATGGCACTGTCATCTACAGGGTGACACATGGGGATGTGGGGTCCCACCAGTGCCGGACTGGTCCAAACTGGGGTGGCACTGCCACCTGAGAGGTGACATGGGGGTCCCACAAGTGCCAAAGTGGGATGGGAATGTCACCTCTGGGGTGACGCGGGGGTCCCACCAGTGCCGAACTGGGATGGGACTGCCATCTATGGGATGACACATGGGGTCCCACTAGCCAAACTGGGATGGCACTGTCATCTACTGCATGACACACAGGGACATGGGTCCCCACCAGTGCCAAACTGGTCCCCATTCCTGGATACACCCTACTGACACCTATACAAAAGGTGGGTGCGTGTGGGTGGGTGGACACCTCGGTTCCTGCTGCCCCACCGGTGGGTTCTGGGTACATTGGGTCTTCGTGTCTACATTACAGTGGAGGGATGTGATGACCAACTAATTCGGTTTCCTTAATTATCCATCAAGATTCCTGAGAGGGAATGACACATTTCCTCATGGAAGGGTTTAGATTGTCCATCATGTGAAGATTCTTGTCTTTTTAGATGTTCTCCACATCTTCTCTGGGTGTTAACACCTTACCGGGTGTTGCTCCCGGGAACACTCGCCACACTTTCTAGGTGGATACTCTCCGTAGGATGAAGGTTCACCAACAGCTTTCCACTTACTCATCCAGGAGGTCAGTGGTTCCTAGGGAGGGAGAAAGACGACCGAGGTCTTGGGTTGCATGCAAATCTCAGGAATGAGTTATCTCACTCCCACCATTTCCCATATTCCTTTCCCTCAAAAGTGCGTTTTCCCACCCAGCATTTCCCAAGGGATGGGTGTTGATTCCTTGCCCACTCTCCTGGATGCCTGGAGGTGGTCAAAGCATCCTGCTGGTGTTGGGTCAGCACATGAACCTCTCTATAGTGGACTACCCATAGGAGTCTGCTGCGAGTTCAACACTTGTATGGCCTCCCATAAGCTCCTCACCTAATTAGTGTCATTGTTTTGCCATTTGAGTTGTTGGTTAATCAACCCCTTCCAGCTTTCCACCGCTCCATTCCTCAGAGCTTGGTAGGGTTTCAAAGTCCACTTAACTCCATGCTCAAGCCACCGTTTCTCTCCTATTTTTAAAAGGTCAGCCATTATGTCCTGCAGTGTCGGGTACGCACCAAACCATCGGTTTAATCCTGCCGTGGCGCCTGGTGGGTAAAACGTTACCCAAACTCGTTACTCTTTCAACTCCGGTTGTAAATTTCCATCCTTCAGAGGTTGGTGTCATGGGGGAGATTGAGTCAACCGACCAAGTGTCCCAAAGGACTTGCCCTTCCCAAGTGACTTTTGATAACTCCTTCTCCCATTACCAAATCCATGAGTGGTCACTGGTGGGACCACTTGTTGCTTAGAGCTTGGCCAACATGGTCCTGCCGCATGATGATACAGGTCCGTGTCCCCCCACCATTTGTGGAGCCATTCAGCCATCCAATACTCAAGCTAGAAGAAAATCCTGCCATGTTTCTACTGGTGGTCGCTCGTATCAGTCCATCTGGCCACCCCAGTCGTATTTTTTTGGTGTGCGGCTCCATGCCCTATAGCAGTAGGACAGGAGATGGTGATGTGGTATCTTTGTTCCCAATATTTTCTTCTCTGTACATCTCCATTCCCCATCTGCCAGTTGCGTTTTGCCCAATCTCCCTGCCATTGCGTAGCACCAGCCCATACACATATGGTCCATACGTATGTGGTGCATATGCCATTTCTAAGAGCTAATACTTGTCTGCTGGTTGCGCAGAACCTTCTACTTGCTCCATTAACACAAGTCCATCAGCCACAGATCCAGCAGTAGCCGTTCCTTGCCGTTCACCTAGTGTTTTATGAGCACTCCCATGAGTCAGACACCATGCGGTTGGTGGAGGTTGAGTTCAGGAGCATCTTGGGTAGGAGAACATGGAGGCTCCATGTATTCAGTGGCCGCTGGTATGTGCTCCATAGGTTCAGCAACTTTATTCTCCCTGGTCAAGCTACCTGTGATGGATATACAGTCCCACCTCTGTACAGTGGTCTTAGGTGCTACACCTAAAGGTGGTGGCCTAACACCGAAGAGGTTTAAGAAGAGGTATTGGCACATGGAACGTTAAACTTCTTCCTTGAGTTGAAAGTTCGGTTGTTCCCGAGCCTTCGTAACCTGCTAGAACCTCTTCAGAGGCTGAGGAACTGTGCTGAGCCCTCTGCCATGAGTTGGAGCTACTCAGAGGTCCCTGTTGACATAGGCCTGCCAATATCCCATCTTTCCCACCTGGATATGCAGTGAGAGGGGCTGCATAGGGTGGAAGGGGCCCCATGACACATTCATATTGGCCTTTAGAAGCTCCAGGGCCTCTTCACATGGCGCAGTCCATGCCCAGACTGCATTTTTCTTAAGTTACAGAGTGGTCATGTTATTCTATGAAATCCTGGAATACGCGTCCTCCGAAATCCTCAAGTCCCTGTCACACACGCAACTCCTTTATTCTCAGGGACAGGTTAACTCTTGGATTTCTTGTAGGACCTCAGCAAGAGCCATTTTCCTCCCACCTCTCCATCTGACTCCCCAAAACATTACTTCCCAGCTGGGTCCTTATTTCTTTCCTTCCTCTACCTCAATTAACTGTTGGTGTGGTATAATCACCTCCCCAGCCCATTCCACAGCTTCTGCTGGGCATCTACCTACTAAAACATCATCTATATGTTAGTCACCACTTGCCATTTTCTTTACTGGTCATACCAGAGAGTTGGAGGGGGATGAGACTCGACAACCTTCTTCCAGCTCTTTTATCAACCCAGGAACAGAACAATAAACATCAGAAGGTTAATTTGTATCGTGGAATATTAACTATCTTGTTGTGGGGTAGAGGAGCAGCAGTTGGCAACTGATTTGTAACTCCGCAGGCGTCTTTATCTACCATCGGTATTTGGGCTCCTGTGTCTGAGGAATGTTCAGCGAGGAATGCTGTACGTGGCAATCATTAACCACGACCATCACCTCAGGACTTGGATCCTCAGCGGTAGGAGCAGCAGCCATGACTGCTTCCACCAAACTGCACCTCCACACTGGTTTCCTGTAGATTCCCAGTCTAGGTTTAAGTGCTGATGGATTCGGGTCTATTGCCAAGCTCACATCCTCTGGTTCCCATCGTTACCCCTGTAAATCCCACAGCGTCACCCCCATCTCCTGACACAGATCTCAGAGGACCACGACAAGTTAATGAGGGGAAACCCGGGCACTAGAAGGGGAGTTGGCAGCTCATTGAACTGACTCGGAGAGAGCCCCTTATCCAAACGTTATTTCCCATCATCTCTGTGAGTGTTTCCCCATTTTCGCCTTGTGTTTTGCATGGAGACAGACCGTCTCTTTTTTATTCTGTTTATTTTAGTGGAGGTTCTCACCTGTTTTTTATCCCATGGGGTGCTGAGTGGTAAATCTACTAGCATACATTGAAGGACCAGAAAATAAGTATATTCTTGGAAAATAACACCATTTAAGCCTGCCTGAACGGCTAAAGCTAATTCCCCCCATGATCAGTGGGATGCTGAGCGCATCACCGGCCCAAATTCATAAAGGACTTGGAATATTTGGCCCTGTGGTATCCAGTACTCCCAGACTCGATGCTAATGGTGGAGCTTTAGTGGGGCTACGGTGGAAGTGGTTGGGTCCGGCTGTCCAGATCCGTGTCAGCCCCTCCACAGGTGTTTCTCCTGGGTTAGCTCAGTGTCTCTCCCCCGATCAATTAATTGGAGACGAGTTTTGTGCCCCTGTAGGCACGCTCTGTTGTTCAACTTTAATTATGGCTGCCAAGAGGGCAAGGAATCATCCTCGTTATTACCCGCCAGTCTGCTCGTTTCCAGATATTCCAATCATCATCATCCACAGCACAATGAACTTGAACCGGGTCTAAAGTCACTTCCACCCAACTCCTCCTGCCCTCTTCACCTTCGGCAATTATCTGGGGCTGAAGTTTTGACTTGAGCAATCTAATTTGCATTTTTAAGTACTTAGACTTCACTTCCTCATTTTCCTCTTCCAACTCATCAGTCATATCCCTCGCTCCTCCAAGTGCCCAGTCACCAGCACACGGCATCTTCTCCTTTTCCCTTCTCTAACCCACACAATGCTAGTCGTTTGCTGAATTCCTGCCAAATATTACCGGGACCCAGCCAACGGCTCTCAATCTGGGATAAATCCCTCTTGGGATTTCACCATCCCTCTTCCTTCAATTTTCCTCCCAGTTGATGCCGCTCAGCATCTGTTTTTTTGTACTTTGCCAAGGCACAGACATGCACAAGTATCTCTGCTCACACTACAGCAGTCACGTCAAGTAGCTCCACTGGGATGTGTCCAGGAGAGATGCTACTTCTGACATCACTAACATGTCACAGCTCGTTTGCATCTCTCAAAATACTCTGTCAATTAAACTTGAGGAGCTCGTTAAGAAATATAACGAACAAACAAGGGCTCAATCCCCTCTGCACGGAGTAGTTTATCACCTGAGTTTCCTTATTTACCACTCAAGTTGTGAGGTTTCATCACTTAGAGCTTGTTAATTAGTTTATCTGTGCATCTATGAGCAAAACGAGTTGCCCAGGTGATGATGCGAGCCCTCATCCTTCCTCTGGCGCAAAGCCAGCGTCCCCAGTGTCCCCCCAGGACACATGGCATGAGCTATGTTAGCCCTAACCTGAGCAGGAGCTGAGTGACATCTGGGAAGTGACACAGGGCGACATGTGGGTCACACCAGTGCTAGACTGGGCCAGACTGGTCCCCTCTCCACTGGCTAGGGTGGTGGGGGAGACTCACCTGGATCCACAGTGGGGTCAGGGAGGGTCACCATTATCCCCATCGTCCCCGAGGATGGCGGCGCCCAGGGCCTGCAGCTGCGTCACGAGGGAGCTCAGCGCCGCTGGGGGGACATGAGGAGACACTGAGAGACATTGTGGGGCACCCAGTCATATCACAGGACACTGGGAGGGACAACAGGGACATGGGGACAGCAGGGGCGACATGGAAACACACACAGGTGCCACATGGGCTGGACCTACCTCTGCTGGAGGGATGCCCCATCCTGTCCTCATGGGGGGAGGCCTGGGGGTGACATGAGGGGTGACACAGGGACAGCAGCCACCCCTGTCCCCAAGTGCCCTCCCAGACCGGTGCCCCCCTTCTCACCCCTTCCCTGTGCCACCTCCAATGTCTCCAGCCCCCCCATGCCCCCTCTCTGTGTCCCCCACATCCCCACCCATGTCCCCAGACCACCTCACCTTGTCCCACGTCACCTCGTCTTTTGTCACCCAGCCGTGTGTCACCTCCTCAGCCACCCCCGAGGCCACCACTGTGGGGACAGGAACAGGCTGCAGTGGGGACACGGCAGCCACCACTCACCCGCAGGGGCACAGGGTGGCACTGGGTCCCCATGGTGTCCTCAGTGTGTCCCCTGGCACCTGCCCGGTGTCCTCTCGTGTCCCACCAGCGATGTCCCCTGCCCAGTGTCCTCCCCACCAAGCGCACACCCACAGTGTCCCCAGCGCATCCCCACTCACCGCTGCGCCGGACCCTGGCCATTGTCCCCGTGAGCAGATGGGTGCTGCCTGTCACCTCGGCCACCAGGCTGGAGACAGTGTCACCATGTCACCCCCGGCCCCACACCTGGGTCAGGGCCATTAGGGTGGGGACAGGGCCACCATGTCACCCCTGGAGCCCCCAAAAGCAGAGACGGGGTCCCCTGCCACCCATGGGGACCCAAAGTCACTCCCAGGGTCCAAATATCCCCCCCAGTATCCCCATACTACACTTGTGGCATGTCACCCATGGGGTTCCCTCCTGCCCTCAGGGTCTCCTGGTGTCCTTCAACACCCCCAAAGTGGACCCAGGCATCCAGGCCCCTCTCCCGTCACTCACTTGTCCCCCACTGGGTCCCGCTGCCACCGCGGCTGGTCCAAGGCCACTGCCGGGGCCACCAGCCCTGGAACAGGGGACAGGGTGAGTCCAGGGCCACCCACTGCAGAGAAAGGGTGACGGTGGCATCAGGGCCACCCTATTCCTGTCCTCACGCCTTGTCCTGTCCCCATCCCCACATCCTCATCCCTGTGTCCTTGTTCCTCCCCTGTCCCCGTATCTCTATCCCTGTCCCCATGTCCCCCTCCCTGTTCCCAGGTCCCTCTTCCTGTCCCCATGTCCCCTTCCCCTCCCTGCTCCTGTGCCCTCATGTCCCCACATCTCCCTCCCCATGTCCCCATCCTTACCGCAACCCATCCCTGTGTCCCCATCCCCATGTCTTCCTCCCTGTCCCCATGTCTCCTTTCCCGTTCCCATGTCCCCCTCCCCTCCTCACCTCTGTGCCCCCTGTCTCCACATCTCCCTCCCTGTGTCCCCATCCCCATGTCCCTCTCCCCATTCCTGTACCCTGGAGGACACGGAGCCGCTCTCCTGCCCGGCGCAGGCGGGCACTGAGGGTGACCATGGTCCCAGTGGCTGCTGTCACCTCAGCCTCGCGTGCTGTCACCACCCCAGCCAGCCTGGGGGCCACAGGGGACAGGGGAGACATGACACAGGGACAGGACCAACAGTGATGTGGAAACAGGGACACTGGTGACCTCCCAGTGTCCCCATCCTTCTCCCCTCCCAGTATCCCCCAGATGCCTCTCAGTTCATTCCCAGTTCCCTCCTAGTGTTCCCAGTGCCTCCCAGTATTTCCCCAGCCCCTATCCCAGTCCCTCCCAGCATCATCCCAGTCCCTCCCACTCCCCCCCCCCCAGTTTCTTCCCTGTTCCCCCCCATCCCTCTTGGTGCTCAATTCCCCCCCCAGGCCCTCTTAGTGCCCCCCCAGTCCCTCTGAGTCCTGTCCCAGTACCTGGCAGCCGCCCGGGCCAGTTCCCCCAGTGCCTCCTCAGCTGCCTCTGCCCGTCCCCGCTGCTGCATCACCTCCTGCGCCAGGCGCTGGGACAAGTGCCACCACATCCCCAACATGTCCCCAAGCCCTCCCGTGTCCCCAGCATGTCCCCGCTCTGGGTCACCTGCCTGGTCAGATACTGGGACACTGCTCAGTGGTCACCGATGTCACCAGCATGTCCCCAACCCCTCCCCAAGTGACCCGCTGTGATGTCTCCAGTGAGTCCCCACACCACCGCCAGTCCATCCCTGTGTCCTCAGCACATCCCCAGCATGGCCTGGACATGTCTCCCTCTGTGTCTCCATGTCCCCAGCATACCCCCATGTCCCCAGCATGGCCCCACATGTCCCATACATATCTCCAGTGCCCCCCCCCCGTGTCCCCAGCAGGTCCCCCTTTACCCCACGCATGTCCCCAGTGTGTCCTCATGTCCTGATCATGTCCTTCCATGTCCCCAGCAGGTCCCCGTTTCCCCAGTCTGTCCCTGTATGTCCCATGCACGTCCCCATATAGCCCATGCATGTCCTCAGCAGCTCCCCGTACATTCCACATGTGTCCCCTCATTTCCCGAGCCCGTCCCACGCATGTCCCCAACAAGTCCCCATATGTTCCACAACTTTCACTGTGTCCCCAGCAGGTCCCCATATGTCCCACATATGTCCCCCTATGTCCCCAGCAGGTCCCCATACATTCCAAGTGTCCCCCCCATGTCCCTGCTGACCTTGGTGTCCCGACGCTGCAGCTCAGCAGTGGCCGCCCTCTCGCGCAGACTCAGCTCCAGCCGTGTCACCCGGCGCGTCCCTGCTGCCACTGCTGCCCCCAGCGTCCCCACCTGAGGAACCCAGGTGTTCGGGAGAGTGCCAGGAGGGACCCAGGCATCCAGGAGATGCCCCCAAAGGGAAACAGGTAACGCCTGGAAGGGACCCAGGCATCCGGGAGACACCCCAAAGGGAAATGGGTGACCCCCAGAAGGGACCCAGGCATTCAGGAGACCACCCAAAGGGAAATGGGTGACCCCCAGAAGGGACCCAGGCACCCAGGAAACTCCCCAACTCCGCTGAAAGGGACTCAGGAATGCCCCCGGGAGGGACCCAGGTGTCTGGGCACGTCCCAACCCCCCTAGATGGGACCGAGGTGCCACCCCCAGGAGGGATCCAGAAGTCCAGGCACTCACCTGCGCCTGCAGCACACGCTGCGCCTCCTCCTGCACCCGCAGCTGCACCAGAAGAGCAAAGACCTTCTCCCGCCAGCGCCCCAGAAGTGCCTGCAGCCGGGGGGGGGCCACTGCCACAGGCACCCTGGGGGGGGGCAGCTGGGGGGTGAGACGTGGAGGTGTGGGTGCTCTGGGGGCCTCCCCACCACCCCCAGAACCCTGCCCCACAAGTCCCTGCCCTGTTGCCCTCCAGAACCCTCTGTGGCACCCTAGGCCCCTCCCATTGATCTCCAGCAGCACCTCACAGCACCCTAGGGCTCCCTGGCACCCAAAAAGCCCCTCAGTGGCACCCTATGGCACCCCAGGGTCCCCCAGCATCCCAAGTCACCCCATTGTCCCCCTGGCCCCCCCTGTGGCACCGAAGGGCCTCCCCATTGCTCCCCAGGGGCACCTCACAGCACCTAGGGTTCCCCCAGCAACCCAAAAGAATCCCACATGGCACCCTATGGAAACTCAGAGGGCTCCAACCCCCCCAAATCCCAGACCCTCCCCCAGTATCTTGGTTCGTCCCATCACACACCAAGGACACCTCCTGGCACTCCAAAGCCACTCCAGCACCCCAAAAATTCCACCAGGGCACCCTATGGCACCCCAAGACCCTCCAGAACCCCCTCCCCTCAAGCACCACTGCCCCCTGCAGCACCTCAGGGATACCCTGGACCCCCCACAGAGCACCCCAGGACTCTCCCTTACTCCCTGGGTTGCCCCATTGCTCCCCAAGACCCCCTGTGGTACCCTATAACCTCCCATTGCTCCCCAGGGACACCTCACAGCACCCTAGAGCTCCCCCAGCACCCCAAAAGCCCCCCCAGTGGCACCCTATGGCACCCCAAAGCATCCCAGGACCCCCCCCAGCACCCCAGCCCCCCTCCCCTGAATTGTCTCAGGAGCCCCCAGGGTCCCCCCTGGCACCCAAGAAGCACCTCACACCACCCCAGCCACCCCCTAGCACCCCAAAGAGCTCCCCAGGAGCACCCTATGCCCACCTGCCCCCCTAAAAGCCCCCCCAAGGGCACTCTGTGGCCCCCCCAGCCCCACCTCACGGCCCAGCTCGCGCTCCTGCAGGGTCAGGATGTGGCCAAGGGCACTGAGCCGGGCCTGGAACAGCACCTGGGCCTGGCACTGGGAGGAATGGGGACAGTGTGGGGACACCGCAGGGGTATCAGGACACCGTGGGGACAGTGGGAACGGGGACATCCTGGGGAGAGGGGACACCATGAGAACAGGGTGACAACCTGGGGACACCAAAGAGACACGGGAACATTCTGGGAACACTGGACATTGGGACATGCTGGGGACACCAAAGGGACAGGGGACATACTGCGCACACTGCAAGGACATCCTGTGGACAGGGCCACCATGTCACCACCACTGTGTGGGGACATCCTGGGGACAGGGAGACACCCTGGGAACACCAGAGGGACAGGGGACATGGGGATGTCCTGGGGACACAATGAGGACAAGGCACAGGGCCACCATGTCCCCCCGAACCATGGGGACACCCTGGGGACAGGGCCACCACGTCCCCAAGGGGAGGGGACACGGCCCCCAGGGGACCCAGACATCCAGGCTCACCTCCTCCAGGGGCTGCCCCCCATCAGACTCCACCCCCTGGGTTTGACCACGCCTCCTCTCAGCCTCAAGCTCCGCCTCTAGGGTTTGACCACGCCTCCTCTCAGCATCAAGCTCCGCCTCCAGGGTCTGACCACGCCTCCTCTCAGCATCAAGCTCCGCCTCCAGGGTCTGACCACGCCTCCTCTCAGCCTCAAGCTCCACCTCCAGGGCTTGGCCACGCCTCTTCTCAGCATCAAGCTCTGCCCCCAGGGCCTGGCCACGCCTCTTCTCAGCATCAAGCTCTGCCCCCAGGGCCTGGCCACGCCTCTTCTCAGCATCAAGCTCCGCCTCCAGGGCTTGGCCACGCCTCTTCTCAGCATCAAGCTCCACCTCCAAGGCTTGGCCACGCCTCTTCTCAGCATCAAGCTCCACCTCCAGGGGCCTGCCAAAGGGGACCTAGGTGTCCAGGCTCTGGGGGTTACTGGGAGGGCTACTGGGGGTTGCTGAGAGCATTGGAAGGGGAGACTGGGGGATTACAAGGAGCACTGAGGGTTACTGGGAGCACTGGGAGAGGGTTAGTGGGGGATTACTGGGAACACTGGGGGTTACTGGGATGGGTACTGGGAGGTTACTGGGAACATTAGGGGGGTTACTGGGAGCACTGGAGGGGTAACTGGGAGATTACAGGGAGGGTAACTGGGAGGTTACTGGGAGCACTGGGGGTCCTTACCTGGTGCTGGGACTGGGGGGGCGGAGCACGAAGTGTGACGGGGGGAGGAGGCCCCTCAGACCTGGGGGAGTGGGAGGGACCCGGGTGTCCGGGGGGGACCCAGGCGTCGGGGGCTCACCAGTGCCTGGCGGCTCCGTGTGACTCTCGGCCATTGGTGGCACCTTGGGGGGGGGGGCAACTCCCAGTAAGTCCCAGTAACCCCATCATGGGCCCAGTACCTCCCTATTCCTAGTCCCGGTACCTCCCAGTAACCACCCCATGGCCCCAGTTAACTCCAAGCAACCCCCCCATGCCCAGACTCAGTACTTTCCAGTAGCCTCCAGTTAGGGCCTGTTCATGTCTCCTCACATTCCCAGTACCCCCCCAGCCTCAATGACTCCCAGTAACTACCAGTGACTCCCAGTTCCAGCCTGGTTCCCATAAACCCCTAGTAACTCCCAGTTCCAACCTGCCATGGAACCAGTGACTCCCAGTCCTGCCCCCCACCCCAACACCCCCACTAACCCCCAGTGGCTCTCAATTTACTGACGCCCCCGCCCCTCAGCCCCAAGGACTCCCAGTATACCCCCCAGTGGCTCCCAGTAGACCCCCATTCACCCCATTATGGTCCCAGGGGGTCCCAGTACACCCAGGAGCCCCCTCCCTCATATTCCCAGTGACTCCTAGTACACTCCAACACACTCCCAGTAATTCTCAGTAGCCCCTAGTGGCTCCCCACTCCCCCCATCATAGTCCCAGTGGCTCCCAGGATGCCCAGTGACCCCCAGTAACCGTCCCTTCATATTCCCAGTGACTCCCAGTTCCCCCCCACACACTCCCAGTAATTCCCCATAGCTCCCAGTGGCTCCCCACTCCCCCCATCATGGTCCCAGGGAGCCCCAGTACACCCAGTAAGCCCCTCCCTCGTATTCCCAGTAACTCCCAGTTCAACCCACACAGCTCCTCCCAGTATCTCCCAGCAGGTCCCCACTGCCCCCCCTCAAGGTCCCAGTGGCTCCCAGTTCCCCCAGTAGCTGCCCCCTCATATCCCCAGTGTCTCCCAGTTCCCCCTCCTTACTCCCAGTGGCTCCCCATTTCCCCCTCCCCACGGTCCCAGGGGCTCCCAGTACCTCCCAGTACCTCCCAGTACCACCAAAGCCCCGTCTCCCTTCACAACCGCGCGGCGCACGCCGGGAACGCGTCGCCGCCGCTCTCCCCCTCCACCCGGGACAGCCAATCAGCGCGTCGCACTGAGCGAAGAGTCCGCCCCCCTACCCCAGAGGCGGGAAAGTATCAACCAATGAGAGGCGGCAACGCGCAGGTCCCGCCTCCACGCTGGCCAATGCAAGGCTGCGCCTGGGCGTGGGGGGCGGTGCATAGAACGCGGCGGCTCGTCCCGCCCCCTCACGGAGTCTCCACCAATCAGGGCTCGAGGGGTGGGGCCTGGAGTAAAGCGGGGGCTTTGAGGGGGGTAAATCTGGGCCCTGAGGGGGTAAATCAGTCCAGGAGGTAAATCAGGGCCCTGGAGGTGTAAATCAGGGCCTGAGGGGGTAAATCTAGGCCTGGGGTGGTAAGTGGAGTCCCGTAGGGGGTAAATGGGACCCCTGAGGGGGTAAATCTGAGCCCTGAAGGTGTAAATCTGAGCTCTGTGGGCACAAAGGGAGCGCTGAGGGGTAAATTTGGCCTCCAAGGGTGTAAATCTGAGCCCTGAGGGCACAAAGGAAGCCCCGAGGGTGTAAATCTGAGCCCTGGGGGGTAAATCTGGGCTCCGAGTGATATAGTAAGAGTTGAAAGATCAAGAAAATGAGAATGAGCAGGAGGGAGTCATGAGCAATCACAAAGCTTAATTAAATGTTTGATGAATTTACGATCTTGCTGAGAAGGCACAAACAGAGGCCTTGCTTGATAGATAGGGCTGGAAACGGCAAGAACTCCTGTCCTTGTTCTCGTCCTTGTAGATAATTTAGCTTAAACTAGCCGTATGGTTTTACATCACTAATGAAAACTTAGATAATAAGAGCACTAACAAGCATTTTTTTTTTAGGGACTAATGTGCATTCTTTAGGATAAGATGTACCAAAACACGTACAAGACCACACTGCGCAGAATCACCTGAGGAGGGTCAAATAGCGGACAAGTGAGGAAGACTATGGAAGACCACCAGAGGACTCCTGAAGACCACCAGGGACCTTCAACGCACCTGCGTAAAGGGCATTTGCATATACTAATAGCTTCCCGGAAAACTAATGAATATGTATAAAATTTCTCGGAAATCTAGCGAATATGTCTGTGGAACATGTACTTAACCTGCACAATTAGGCCTGACGGTGTGCGCGATAGGTGGAGCGATCCCTCGTGCATCCAGCGCTGCAAGAAAGAATGCCTGCTTTCTAAAACTCCAAAATCAAGGCTTAGAGAGTTTCTTCGACTGGCTTTTTTGGTATCACAAAGGTGTAAATCTGTACCCTGAGGGGTTAAATCTGGGCCCTGAGGGCATAAAGGGGGTCCTGACGGGGTAGTAAATGGGAGCCCTGAGGGGGCAAATCTGAGCCCTGAGGGGTAAATTTGAACCCTGAGGGCACAAAGGGAGCGTGGAGTGGGTAAATCTGGACTCCAAGGGGGTAAATCTGGTCCCTGGGGGCATAAAGAGAGGCCTGAGGGGGTAAATCTGGGCCCTGAGGGGGTAAATCTGAGCCCTGAGAGCATAAAGGGAGCCCTGAGGGGTAAATCTGGGCTCCAAGGGGATAAATGTGAGCCCTGAGGGGTAAATCTGGGCTCCAAGGGGGTAAATCTGTGCTCTGGAGTGTGAGTCTGGGCTCTGAGGGGTGAATCTGGGTTCTGGCATGCAAATTTTGGCCCCGGGGGCGTTAAACCTTGGCCCTGGGGTAATAAAAGGGGGGTTCTGAGGGGTGACAGGACCCGGGCACCCATCACCCCGGAAGACTGTGTCCCTTGTGGGTGTGGGAGTGGCAGTGACGTAGGTGCCACTGTGTTGTGACGGTATCCAAGGGGCACAGGGAGGTAGGTGCTGGGAAGGGGTCCCCACATTCGGATGCCTGGGTCCATGAGGGGGGGATCCCAGGGGTGGGAGGGGGAGCTGGGGGCAAGGGGGTTGGGAACCACACCCAGATGTGTGGGTCCCTCTGTGGTTGTGGAAAAGGGAAGTTGAAAACTTCCTGCCCCGGACGCCTGGGTGCCTCGGAACGGCCGCGCCTGGATGCCTGGGTGCCTTGGAGTGGTGATGGTGGTCCCACCCGGATGCCTGGGTCCCTCTTCTAGGGGTGTGTGTCCCCTCCCAGGACACATCGGTCCCTGGACAGGGTCCCATCCCCGGACACCTGGGTTCCCAGGGAGGGTTTTCCCACCCCGACACCTGGGTGCCATCCCCAGATGCCTGGGTCCCTCTTATCTCTATTTTGGGGTTGGGGAGGGCTCCCCTGCCTGGATGTCCCCACCTGGATGCCTGGGTCGCCCGCAGGATGTCATCTCCACCACTGTCCACGGCGGTGGGCTCGGCCAAGGCGGCCTCAGGACGGGTGCTGCAGGCACTGCGGGAGCTGGCGGAGGCGCTGGGAACACCGGGAACGGTGGCAAAGGTGTTGGCAGAGGCGAAGGTGGTGCTGAACGAGGCGGAGGTGGTGCTGGAGAGGTTGCAGATGGCGCTGGAGGACACGATGGCGGCAGCGCCAATGGTGCCACCAACAGTGGGGCTCAATGCCGAAAGGCTCTACCGGGATCTGGGGACGGCCGCCGATGCCAGCGCTTCCGAGCTAGAGCGGGAACTGTGCCGGAATCGCCGGCGTCGCTGGGGTCTGTGGGTGGTCCGGACTGTTTCCCTGGTGCTGCTGCTTGTCTGTGCCCCCGTGTGTGAGTATGGACCAGTATAGGTCAGAATGGACCTGTTCAGACCAGTAGGGAGCCCTACAGATCCACCTGGACCAGTAATGCCAGAAAAGAACCTTACAGACCAGTAGGAAGCTTTACAGACCAGTAGAGACTTTCCCTTGCCCTAGCCAGTACGGACCAGAATGGACCAGTTCAGACCAGCTGGGAGCCCTACAGTTCCGCTTGGACCAGTAATGCCTGTAGAGGTCCCTACAGACCAGTATGTATGAGCAGGGAACCCGACAGACCAGTAGGGACCATAAGAACCCCCTGTAGAGCAGTAAAGACCAGTATGGACCAATAGGAAGTTCTGTGGACCAGTAGAGACTTTCTCTTGCCCTGACCAGTATAGGCCAGAATGCACCAGTTCAGACCAGTAGAGAGCCATATAGGTCTGTTTGGATCAGTAATACCAGTAGAGAACCCTACAGACCAGTACAGATCAGTAGGGAGCCCTACAGACCAGCAGAGACTTTCCCCTGCCTTGATTGGTATGGACCAGTTTAACCAGTAGGGACCAGTTCAGACCAGTAGGGAGCCCTAAGGATCTGTTTGGATCAGTAATGCTAGTAGAGAACCCTACAGGCCAGTAGGGAGTAGTACAGACCAGTAAAGAGCTATAAAGACGAGTAGAGACTTTTCCCTGCCCTGGCCAGTATTGGGCCAGTTCAGACCAGTAAGGACCAGTAGGATGCCCTAGAGATCTCCTGGCTCAGTAATACCAGTAGAGGACCCTACAGACCAGTAGGAAACCCTACAGACTAGTAGAAGCTTTCCCCTGCTCTGACCAGTATAGACCAGTCTGGAGCTATATGGGCCAGTAAGGAGCTCTACAGACCAGTTCAAACCAGTATATACCAGCAGGGACCGGTAGGAGCCACTGTAGACCAGTAAAGACCAGCACAATACCCTACAGACCAGTGTAGACCAGTATAGAGCTTCCCCTGCCCCAACCAGTATGGACTGGGGGACACTGGGAGGGGACTGGGGACACTGGGAGGGGACTGGGGACATCAGGAGGGGTCTGGAACACTGGGAGGGGACACCAGGAGGTGACAGGGATGCTGGAACAAGACTGGAGACCCTGGGATGAGGGAACTGGGGACACTGGGAGGGAACTGGGACACTGGGAGGGCATGGGGACACTGGGATGGGGGATGCTGGGAGGGAAGTAGGACACTGGGAAGGGATGGAGGCACCAGAAAGGGACAGGGACACCAGGACGAGACTGGGGACACTGGGATGGGAATGGGGACATTGGGAGGGGACTGGGACAGCGGGAGGGGATGGGGACACCGGAACAAGACTGGGGACACTGGGGTGGCGGACACCAGGAGGGGACTGGGGGCACTGGGAGGGAACTGGGATGGGGGACACCAGCAGGGGACAGGGGACACTGGGAGGGAACTGGGACACCGGGAGGAGATGGGGACATAGGGATAGGGGACACCAGGAGGGGACAGGGGATGTTGGGGGGTGGGGACACCAGAAAGGGACAGGGACACCAGGACAAGACTGGGGACACTGGGAGGGGACAAGGACACCAGGTGATGTCCCCGTCCCCTGGCTGTCCCCGCAGTGTCCCTGGACATGGTGCGAGAGGCGCTGGGGGTGACGCAGGAGAGTCACCTCGTCCCCTGCCTGGCCACCATCGCCCTTGTCAGCCAGGTGGCCCTGTGGGGCGCGGGGACATCCAAGCGTCACTTGGCCACCGCCGCCAACCACCAGCGTCAACAAGCCCTCCGCTACCGCCGCCTGGCCCGGGACATCGCCGCTACCGCCGCCACCAACGCCACCGAGGCCACCACCGCTGCCAATGCCACCCTGGGGCTGCTGGAGGAGTTGGTCAGTCACCTGAAGACCCTGGTGGACGCTGTCACCCAGGACCTGGAGATAGCCAAAGGCTTCCCTGCCAGCGCCCGGGTCCTGGGGGACGTCGTGGTGGCCTTGGGGACAGTGATGGGGGACACGGAGGGGATGCAGATGTTGGCCCGGGCACTGGAGGCTCTGCCAGAGGCTGAGTAGGGATGGGGGATGGGGACACTGGGAGGGTCCTCCTCATCGTGGGGACAACCCGATGTCCCCTGTCCCATCTGGGGACACCTGGAGGGTCCTCCTCATCCTGGGGACACCAGGATGTCTGTTCTCTGTCTTGGAGACACTGGGATGTCCCCTGTCCCACCTGAAGACACCTGGATGTCCCTCCTCCTGGGGACACCAGGGACACCAGGATGTCCCCTGTCCCACCTGGGAACGTCAAGGTCGTCCCCTTTGTGGTCCAAGGACACCAGGGATGCATTGGTGACACCATCCCTTGTCCCCCCAATAAACCTCAGGGACATGCCAAGCCCCTGACCTGTTACTGGGGCTTGGGGACATGGCAGGGACATGGGGACACCAGGGGAAGGGGGGCACCCCCTCCCCATTCCAAGGACACCAGGAAGGGGCTGTCCCCAAGCCATCCCTGCCAAAGGGCTCAGGACTGTCCCCAGTGTCCCCAGGGGCACCTGGCTGGATGTCCCCAAGCCATGGGGGACATGGTGAGGATGCATCAGGGCCATCAGCAGGGCCATGTTGGGGACAGCATTGAGGACACTAGGGACATCATTAGGGACACGCTGGGAGCCAGGATGGGGGACAAGCCGTTGCCACACTGGGGACATCGCTGGGGCTGTGCTGGGGACATCTCTGAGGCCACCTTGGCCGCAGCATTGGGGACACTCCACGGACATCACCAGGGCCAGCGCTGGGGACACGCTGGGGCCACCAGTGAGAACACACTGGGGACACTGAGGCCGCCATCGTGGCCAGCTCTGGTGGACACACTGGGGACGTGCCGGAGCCAGCACTGGGGACATGTCGGGGACATGGGGGGCATGTTGAAGGTTGTGGGTGGCCGTATTGGGGCCCCACTGGGGACACAGAGGGGGGACACTGGGGGTCTGGGGCTGCGTTGGGGACACTGGGGGTCATGAGGGGCTGTGGGGACATCAGGGGACATTGCGGGGGGACATCGGGGGACACCAAGTACTGTGGGTGGCTGTGCTGGGGCCCCACTGGGGACATTGGGGGGCCGTGGCTACATTAGGGACATCGGGGGACACGGGGGGTCATGGGACCCTGCTGGGGACATCGGGGGATACCGGGGGGCTGTGGGTACCCCCCTGGGGACATCGGGGGACACGGGGGGTCGTGGGACCCTGCTGGGGACATCGGGGGACACCGGGGGGCTGTGGGTACCCCCCTGGGGACATCGGGGGACACCAGGGGGCTGCGAGTGGCCGTGCTGGGGCCCCTTTGGGGGACATTGGGGGACCATTGGAGGCAGTGGGGTCCTGTTGGGGACACTGGGGGTCCTGTTGGGGACACGGGGGGGACTCACCGAGGGGTGTGGGTGGCTGTACCGCTGTCACGGGGTGGGTGACGCCCCGCTGGCAGCGTCCCCTCGCCCAGCCCCCCCCGTGGGCCGAGCCCGGCCCAGGTCCGGGACCGTATCCGGCCTCGCCGCTGCCGCCACATCCCAGTCCTACGTGTCCCCAAGGTGTCTCCAAGGGGTCCCCAACGCTGCCACCACCTATGGAGACCCCTGAGGCCACCGGGGCCATCGTCCCCCCCAAGGTGGGACAAATCTCAGCACCGGATGGCGGTGGGGGGGGGGACGACAGGGAGGTGGGGGGGGGTGGCAGAGGGGACGGGGGGCAGCGGGGGGGATGGGGACGGGGGGCAGAGGGGACAAGGGGGGGCAGAGGGGATGGGGGGACATGAGGGGCAGGGCAGTGGCAGGGGGGTGGCAGGGGGACAGGGTGGCGGGGGTTTGGCGGAGGGGATGGGGGTGGCGGGGGGGTGACAAGGGGACAGGGACGGGGGACAGGGCGGCGGCAGAGGGGATGGGGAATGGGGTGGCGGGGGGGGTGGTGGGGACAGGGGGTGGGGGGGTGACGGGGGTGGCAGAGGGGACGAGGGACATGAGGGTGACAGGGGTTGGGGGTGGTGAGTGACAAGGGGACGGGGCTTGTCGGGACAGCGGGTGGCAGTGATGGGTGACAGTGGACAGGAATAGGGACAGGGGGACGGGGGGGGGGACGTGGGGGCCACAGGGAACGGGGGGACCCCAGAGGGACAGTGAGGATGATGGTGGGGACAAAGGACATTGGGCGACCCCGGGGTGACATCAGGGGACCCCAAAGGGGACAAGGGACATAGGGGAACCCCAGGGTGGCATGGGGACATGAGAGGGGACCCCAGAGGGGACAAGGGACATTGGGGACCCTGCCACCGGCTCTGTCCTGTCCCCAGGTGTCCCCGGAGCTGCTGGAGCCATTGGTGACTGTGGTGGCCATCCTGGGCGAGCTGGGGGCCACCCCAGGGGACATCCCCCTGGCCGGGTCACCGGGCTCACTGCGGGCCAAGCTGGTGGCCCTCATCGCCAACATCCGCCGGGCCATGGACCACCATCAAGGAGATGCCACCCGCCTCCGTCATGCCCTGGCCACTGCTGGGGCCACCAAGGCCACTGCTGGGGCCACCACTGGGGCCACCCTTGAGCCCGCTGTGGTCCCACCGGGGGATTCTGCTGTCCGCAGGGCCACCGCAGGGGACGCCTGGGCCATCGTGGCGACCATCACCCGTGAGTGGCGGGAGGCGGTGGCCTCGGTGGCGGCCACCTGGGCCACGGTAGCGGGGGACGCTGCGCACCTGAGGGACGCCTGTGGGACCGCGGCCACCACAGGGGCCACCGCCGGGGTCACCATGGACCACCTGACAGCAGCGATAGCCCAGGAGGACAGGGCACGCCAGCAGCTGCTGGCGGCCACCCGGGCGCTGCCGGTGGCCTCAGAGTTGGCTACGATGGCCGAGGTGATGGCAGCCCACAAGACGCGGGTGTCTGAGGCCAGTGCGGGGCTGCAGGCGGCCACCGAGGCCACCGAGAAGATGGCGGTGGCAACGGTGGAGACGGCGGTGGCTGCGGAGAGGGGACGGCTGGCGGCGGTGGCCCACAAGCCCCTGGGATGCTTGGTGGCCGCCTGTCACCAGGCCGCCCTCTTCTACTGTCACCTGCAGCGCCGCCTCGAGGACATCGAGGCCACTGTGGCTGCTATGGCTGCTGGACATGGTGGCCCCGAGGCTCCCGGAGTGGCCCAGGAGGGTCCTGGTTTCCCCGGGTCCACCATGACCGTGCAAGGAGGTCCTGGTGTCCCCAAGGACCTGATGGCAGCGGTGGCAGCGGCCGAGGCGCTGTGGGATGCTAGCGCCCGCCTGGCCAAGTGCCACCTCTTGGGGACACTGCGGATGGCCCGGGGGCTGTTGGTCAACCCCAACGTCCCCGAGGCCACCACAGTGGCCCAGCGCTGCCGGGATGCCACCGCCGCCCTCCCGGGGCTGCTGCCGCAGGGACCGCAGTAGGGGACGGTGGCTTCGTCGGGGACCAGTGACTTCATTGGGGAGCACTGGCATCAATGTCACTGCTGCAGTCTTGGTTCCGTGTCACTTTGTCCCCAACGTGTGTGTGTGCGCCCCCCCCGTATCTCCTTTGTCCCCACGTCCCCTCCCGTGTCAGTCCACCCTCCCGTGTCCCCATGTCACCTTCCATGTGTCCTCTTCATGTGCCTGCATGTCACCTCTCTCATGTCCCCTCTCTCATGTCTCCTCCATGTCCCCATGGGGGTTCCTGGTGTCCCCAAAGCCACCGCGACCATGCAAGGCGGGGGGGGGGGGTGGGGTGCTGTGTTCCCATGGGGAAGTTCAATGTCTCCAAGGCCACCGTGATGGCCCAAGAGGGTCCTGGTGTCCCCAAGGCCAGCACAGCCACGCAGAGGGATCTCCTCCCCCGTGTCCCCTCCACCTCCCATGTGTCCCCATGGTCTGTCCTTGTCCCCGTATGTCCCTGTGTCCCCATGCCCCCCCCAAAAGCAGAGGCGGGGGGAGCTTGTGGTCCCCCACCCCATCAGGGAGGTGACACCCATGTCCCCTCCATGTCCCCATCAAAGGGGGAAGGGTTTGGGGTCCCCCGCACCACTGGGGAGCCCCGCCCATGTCCTCCCATGTCCCCCCCAAAAGGCAGGAGGTGTGTGGGTGTTGGGGTGCCCCATCCTTACCAGGGAGGTGACACCCCCACATCCCCCCCCGCACCCCAAATCACCCTCTTTTTTTTTTTTTGCTACCAAAACTCTCTTTTATTGGGGGGCTGCCGGTTGCCCCGAGAAGTTTCCCGGGGGGGTCGTCGATTCCTACTAGTACGTCCCGACACCTTCCTGGATTCTCGGGGGGACCCGGGAATAGCCTGGGGATCCTCGGGGGGGTGACTAAGGACCCCCGGAGGGACTGTAGAAACCTTGAGGGGATTTGGGGGGGTCCCGTGAGAATGGGGGGGGGTCGCAGGGAGGAGGAGGAAGGGCTGGAGCTGGAGCTGCTGTCGCAGGAGCCCCGTCAGCAGCAGCTCGGCTGATACCAGGGGCAGGCGGGCGCCCAGCGCCGGGGCCCAGCACCCTTTGTCCGCCTCGCAGGAGATCACCAGGCGCTGTGGCTTTTTTTTTTTTGGGGGGGGGAGGGGGTTGGAAATGTCACTGGGGGTCCTCACATGCCACTGGGACACCCCCCCCACTCCATGCCGTGCACACACAACCCCCCCCGGGGCAGTCTGAGTTTTCTGGGGTCCCCAATATCCCCTGCTAATCCCAATGGGATCTGCCCCCCCCTCCCAGTCAGGAGTCCTGGGATGCTCTGACACCACCCCCCCAATCCCAGTGGAACCCCCCCAACCCCCAAATCCCCCTCCAGGACCCCCCAAACCCAAATAGAACCCACCCCCCCTTCCCCAAGACCCCTGGGATGTCCCGGCCACCCCCCACCCAGGGCACCCTGACACCCACCCTACCCGGGACCCCCCCCCCCCCCCAGGACACCCCAATGGGCCCCCCCAACTTCCCAAACGCCTCCCCCATCCCCCTTGGGAACCCCCGCCCCGCAAAGCCCCCCCCCCATCCCTTTCGTCCCCTCCTCAGTGGCTCTGGGTCCCCAACATCCCCCTGTGTCCCCTCATTCCCAACTCCACTGGCTCTAGGACCCTCGTGTCTCCTTAGTCCCGTCCCCGGTGGCCTTGGGACCCCCCATGCCCCCCTCCTGGTGGCTCTGGGTCCCCCCGTCCCCCTCCGTGTCCCCGCTGTCCCCTCACCCCATAGGTGTGTGGCATGGTGGGCAGAAAGGTGCCACCGCTGCAGGTGATGATGTCCCTCATGAGCTCGGGCTCAGGTTGGACGCTGGGGGTGACGTGGACCTCGTAGCCCTGAGGACAACATGGGGGGATACACACGGAGGGGACATGTCCATCAATCCATCCCTGAGCCCCTGGAATGTCTCCTGGGGGACAAGGACACCTTGGGGTCACAGGGAACATCTTGGGGACAGTGTGAAGACACCAGGGCACACTAAGGGACATCAGGGGACACCCCAGGGGGCTGTCCCCAAGTTCAGCATGCTGGATCGAGGCCACATGGTGGGACACATGCACAGCTTAGGGGACCAAGGACACTTTAGAGGACAGGGCCACCTCCGGGACACTGTGGGGACAACAGCAAAGGAGGGGACACCCCTCTGGCCATCCCCAAGCCCCCCCACCCCGATGGGGACTAAGGCTACATGGGCAGGACCCAACTCAATGGGGGACAAGGACACTTAAGAGGCACAGGGCCACCACAGGGCCACCGGGTGACATTGGGTGACACCTCCTGGCCACCCTGGATCGAGTCCCCAGTGGGTGCCCCACTTGGTGCAGGGACAGGGCCACCCGTGTGGGGGGGTCAGGGCCCCTCAGGAAGGGTTGGGGACAGTTGGGGTCAGTCACCTGGAGCAGGGGGTGATGGTGGGCACGGCGCAGGGCCTCGGCGAGGCTGAAGCCGAAGTGACGTTCCTGCTGGCTGTCACGCACCAGGAAGGGATCCGGCACCAGGATGTGGCCACTGAGGGTGCTCTGGGGACACGGGGGACATGTGGTGGCACCTCTGACTCCAGGGACCCCCCCAGGACCCTCCCATCCCCAAACGACTCCTTGCCCTTGTCACCCAAAGCCCCACTGTCCACAAGGTTCCCACCATCCCCAAACGCTCATTCCCCTTGTCCCTTCCCCCCAACCCCCATGTCCCCATCCTCCATCCCCAAGGACACCTTCATTGTCCCCAAACACCCCTTCTTTGTCCCCAAACACCACCTCTGTCGCCAAGGACATCATCCCCTGTCCTCAAACACCCCTCCTTTGTCCCCTAGAACCCTCTTCTTTGTCCCCAAGATTGTCCATGTCCCCAAAGACCCCATCCCTCTCCCCAAGGCCTTTGTGCCATGTCCCCAAGAAATCCCCCCTTGTCTCCAGAATCCCCAGGGACCCCCATAACCCCAAGATTCCCGCTTCCTCTCTCCCTGTCCCCAAGTCCCCTCTCCCCTGTCCCCCACCCCCATGGGACCTTGTGGAGCCACTCAGGGGTGACGATGGGGACACCGCGGGCCACCGCACAGAGGAACTTGACCGTGCGTCGGACGCGGTCAGTCACCAGGTGGGTGCAGTCGAAGACGGAGGTGGCCATGGACCCCCCCAGTGTCCTCAGGGCCACCTCCATCTCTGGAGAGGCTGCCACCCCCGTGAACAGCACCTGGGGATGTGGGGACACCAGGAGGACATGTTGGGGACATCCCCGGGGAGGCCACCACCCCCATGAACAGCACCTGGGGATGCGGGGACACCATGAGGACACGTTGGGGACATCCCCGGGGAGGCCACCACCCCCATGAACGGCACCTGGGAACACAGCACGGGGACCATGGGGGGACACGGGGACACTCAAGGGTGACACTGGGGGACACACACAGTACCTTGGGGGGGACGGAGCCCGGCCCCCCCCGGGGGCGGAGCTGGGGCCCTGTGACCTCTGGCAGCTCCTTCTCTTTTTCCTGGGGGGTGGAGCCAAGGCATGAGCCCCCACCCCAACAAGCCCCACCCAGTCTCATTAAGCCACCCCCACACTGGTCTCCACCAATCAGCAGCCAGCAGGGGTGGGGCCTGCCTCCACGCAGAGGCCCCACCCATCCAGTGCAGAACCCACCCCAATGGTCCCTCCCACATTCCATAATCTGGCTCCACCCACCCATCATATAACCGCCCACCATCCTTAGGCTCCACCCACAGAGAACAGACTCCACCCACCACCTACCTCCCCAGCCACACCCACCTGAGCTTGCTGCTGCGATGGGCCACGGCCTGCCCGAGAGGGGCGTGGTTTGGCAGGGGGGCGGGTCTCCACCTGACCCCGCCCCTTCATGGCCAGCGGCTCCAGCGGAGGGGGGCGGGCCTGGAGGCGGGGGCTGCGCCGCACAGGGGCGGTGACGGCAGAAGCCCCGCCCCTAACCCTGCTGGCTCCTCCCTCACCAGAGGCTCCACCCCCTCGGCTCCTGGCCAGGCGCCGGCTGCGGCGGGGCCCCTCCCCCACCTGGGGGAATTTTGGGGGTGGGGGTGGGGGAGGGGGTGTCAGTGCCCGGGCGCCTGGGTCCCCTTGGGGTGGGGGCACCCAGACGCCTGGCTCCCCCGCACTCACGTCCTCGCTGGGGGCTGCTGCGGTCCCTATCCCCTCCTGGGCCGGCGTCACCATCACCGGCTCCTCCGGGGGCACCCAGGCAGCCGGGGGTTCCTGGGGGGGCTCCCGGGGGGGCTGTTCTTCTTCTTCCTCCTCTTCCTCTTCCTCCTCGGGGGGGCAGAAGAGTTGGGTGGGCTGCTCAGGGTCCCAACCCAGGGCTGTGCCTATGGGAGAGCCACGCTGGGGACCCAGGTGTCTGAGGGGGGCTGGGGGGGGCAGACACCCAGGCTGGTGTGGTGGGGGGACACCCAAGTGGTCAGGGTGGGGGGGGGGACATCCAGGCATCTGGGGAGGGGGGGACCCAGGTGTCCAGGGGAGTTGGGCGGGGGGGGGGGACAGACACGATCCAGGTCTCCAGGGTGGGGGGGACACCCAGGCATCTGGGGGGGGGACGACGACCCAGGTGTCAGGGAGGTGGCTGGGGGGGTGACCCAGGTGTTCTGGGGCGGTGGGGGACCCAAGTGGCCGGGGGGTGGGGGGGGTGGGGGTGGGGAGGACCCCAGTGTCCAGGGGAATGGGGGGGGACACACAACACACCCACGTCTGGGGGGGCAGATACCCTGGCATCTGGAGTGGGGGCCACCCAGGTGTCCAGGGGAGTTGGGGGGGGACACACGACCCAGGTGTCCAGGGTAGGGGGGGGGACGACGACACCCAGGCATCCAGGGGAGTCGGGGGGGGACACACGAACCAGGTGTCCAGGGTAGGGGGGAGGACACCCAGGTGTCCGGGCCACCTACCCTCAGCTGCCGGTGGCATGAAGCTCTGGGTGGGCTCCAGGAATATGTCGGGGTCTTCTGGGGGGGGGAGGGAAAGCCTTGAAAAGGGACCCCGGTGTCCGGGAGGGGACCCAGGTATCCAGGAGGGGACCCCACTTACCCTCGGTGTCACTCTCTGTCACCACCGCGTCCGTGGCCCCAGAGCTGCTGGGTCCGCCATCGGTATCAGCAGCAGCACTCAAATTTGGGGTCAGACGGGGGGATTTGGGTGCAGAAACTTCTGGTGGCACAGCTGGATCCCTGCCCCTCACCGGGGTCTCCACGTCACGTCGCTCGGCCCCAACACCTGGATTTGGGGCCTCCACAGCTGGATTTGGGGCTAAACCGTGATGTTTTGGGAGCATCCCTGCCACACTCTCAGATTTGGGGGGGGAACCCTGCCTTTTGGGGGACAATTTCCGGCGTTTCCGGGCCACCTCCTTCACATCGGTGTCGCGGCCTGTGGTGGGGCCCGCAACATCTGGATGGGGGTGATTTTGGAATCTGATTCGGCTCCGGAGGCCTCGAACATCTGGAGTGGGGGGCAACATCTCCACGTCGGTGCCGCTGCTCTCCCGTGGGCTGGCAGGAGGGGAAACATCTGGATTTGGGGACGTCACGGCCACATCTGAGTCACCACATGCCCCTTGACACCCTTGCACTGTCCCAACATCTGGAATGACACCATTGTCCTCAACATCTGTGTCACTGCCCACATCCAGGAGGGGGCACTTGGCTTTGAGGGCGCCAGCATCGGGATTTGGGAAGGACACCTTCACATCTGGATCGGCGCTGGTCCCCGGCCGCCCCTCCGGGTCAACGTCTGGAGCAGCGGCCATCTTAGCAACTGTATCCATGACCTCAGGGGTTGTCCCACGTGTTTTTGGAGCTCCAACTTTGGGAAGGGCGTCGAGGTCCTCCACATCTGTATCGCTGTCACCACTGGAGGCCGCTGAGCCACGGCTGAGGCCACCAACGTCGGGATTCGGGGTCTCCATCACCACAGTTGGGACTTTCCGGGTGTTTTGGGGCGTTTTGTGGCTTCTTGGGCAAAGAGCAGCTTGACTCCAGTCTTCTTCAATGTCGGTGTCACTGTCCAACTCCAGGTTCCAATATTTTTTGGGGGGTTCTTTAACACTTGGATTTGGGGTTTCCCCCTCCACATCTGGGTCTCTGCACACAATTCTATGGATTTTTGGATGCCCAACATCTGGATTCACCTTGTTCTCCTCCACATCTGTATCGCTGTCCACCACAATTGTCCAAAGTTTGTTTTGGGGTCGTCCAGCGTGTGGATTTGGGCTCTCCATCTCCAGACGTGCGTTTCTCGGCACATTTTGGGTTGCTTGACGGGTTTTTGGAGGCTCAACATCTGGACTGGAAGTATCCTCTTCCACATCAGTATCACTCTCCACCAGGAGAGTCCGTCGTCCTTCAACATCTCGATCTGTGGTCTCCGTCTTCACATCTGGGTCTCCAGGGGCTGTTCTTTGGCTTTCTGGACACCCAACATCTGGATCTGGGCCCCTTTCCTCCACATCTGGGCACACATCTGTGTCCTCCACATCGCTGCAGGGGTGGATGTTGGGGGTTCAGGCATCCGGGCTCACCCCCCAAAAGGACCCAGAGATCCTGAACCCCCAAAGGGAAACAAACATCCAGGCTTCACCTACCTCTCCAGCACGACTCGGGGTGAGCCAGCGTCTCCCATGGCAGGGCCTGGGGAAGCGAGGCACAGACTGTTATTGTAGGCCCTACAGTAACTCCAGAGGGTCCTATCGGACTCAGGCATCTGGGCTTATCTCCCCCCCGCCCCCCATCTTGGCGATTCCTACAATAACACAATGTTGGTGTTTATGTAGGTCCTACCATAACCACCCCCTTGTCGTGTTTCAGTAGGCCCAACGATAACAGCGCGTTCCCCCACCCCGTGGTCCTCGCAAACTCACGCCAGGGTAGCTTGTCGTCCTCAGAGTCGCTGACGAGGCAGGGTCCTGGGTCTGGAGTCCACCCTAGAGAGGACCCAGGCATCTGGGGGGGCTGCAGGACACCCCTTTTCATGGGGACTCAGGTGTCTGGAACCCCCCCTCACCCCGCCCCTCCCCCAAGGGACCCAGGTGTCCAGGAGGGGACCCCACTTACCCTCGGTGTCACTCTCTGTCACCACCGCGTCCGTGGCCCCGGAGCTGCTGGGTCCGCCATCGGTATCAGCAGCAGCACTCAAATTTGGGGTCAGACGGGGGGATTTGGGTGCAGAAACTTCTGGTGGCACAGCTGGATCCCTGCCCCTCACCGGGGTCTCCACGTCACGTCGCTCGGCCCCAACACCTGGATTTGGGGCCTCCACAGCCGGATTTGGGGCTAAACCGTGATGTTTTGGGAGCATCCCTGCCACACTCTCAGATTTGGGGGGGGAACCCTGCCTTTTGGGGGACAATTTCCGGCGCTTCCGGGCCACCTCCTTCACATCGGTGTCGCGGCCTGTGGTGGGGCCCGCAACATCTGGATGGGGGTGATTTTGGAATCTGATTCGGCTCCGGAGGCCTCGAACATCTGGAGTGGGGGGCAACATCTCCACGTCGGTGCCGCTGCTCTCCCGTGGGCTGGCAGGAGGGGAAACATCTGGATTTGGGGACGTCACGGCCACATCTGAGTCACCACATGCCCCTTGACACCCTTGCACTGTCCCAACATCTGGAATGACACCATTGTCCTCAACATCTGTGTCACTGCCCACATCCAGGAGGGGGCACTTGGCTTTGAGGGCGCCAGCATCGGGATTTGGGAAGGACACCTTCACATCTGGATCGGCGCTGGTCCCCGGCCGCCCCTCCGGGTCAACGTCTGGAGCAGCGGCCATCTTAGCAACTGTATCCATGACCTCAGGGGTTGTCCCACGTGTTTTTGGAGCTCCAACTTTGGGAAGGGCGTCGAGGTCCTCCACATCTGTATCGCTGTCACCACTGGAGGCCGCTGAGCCACGGCTGAGGCCACCAACGTCGGGATTCGGGGTCTCCATCACCACAGTTGGGACTTTCCGGGTGTTTTGGGGCGTTTTGTGGCTTCTTGGGCAAAGAGCAGCTTGACTCCAGTCTTCTTCAATGTCGGTGTCACTGTCCAACTCCAGGTTCCAATATTTTTTGGGGGGTTCTTTAACACTTGGATTTGGGGTTTCCCCCTCCACATCTGGGTCTCTGCACACAATTCTATGGATTTTTGGATGCCCAACATCTGGATTCACCTTGTTCTCCTCCACATCTGTATCGCTGTCCACCACAATTGTCCAAAGTTTGTTTTGGGGTCGTCCAGCGTGTGGATTTGGGCTCTCCATCTCCAGACGTGCGTTTCTCGGCACATTTTGGGTTGCTTGACGGGTTTTTGGAGGCTCAACATCTGGACTGGAAGTATCCTCTTCCACATCAGTATCACTCTCCACCAGGAGAGTCCGTCGTCCTTCAACATCTCGATCTGTGGTCTCTGTCTTCACATCTGGGTCTCCAGGGGCTGTTCTTTGGCTTTCTGGACACCCAACATCTGGATCTGGGCCCCTTTCCTCCACATCTGGGCACACATCTGTGTCCTCCACATCGCTGCAGGGGTGGATGTTGGGGGTTCAGGCATCCGGGCTCACCCCCCAAAAGGACCCAGAGATCCTGAACCCCCAAAGGGAAACAAACATCCAGGCTTCACCTACCTCTCCAGCACGACTCGGGGTGAGCCAGCGTCTCCCATGGCAGGGCCTGGGGAAGCGAGGCACAGACTGTTATTGTAGGCCCTACAGTAACTCCAGAGGGTCCTATCGGACTCAGGCATCTGGGCTTATCTCCCCCCCGCCCCCCATCTTGGCGATTCCTACAATAACACAATGTTGGTGTTTATGTAGGTCCTACCATAACCACCCCCTTGTCGTGTTTCAGTAGGCCCAACGATAACAGCGCGTTCCCCCACCCCGTGGTCCTCGCAAACTCACGCCAGGGTAGCTTGTCGTCCTCAGAGTCGCTGACGAGGCAGGGTCCTGGGTCTGGAGTCCACCCTAGAGAGGACCCAGGCATCTGGGGGGGCTGCAGGACACCCCTTTTCATGGGGACTCAGGTGTCTGGAACCCCCCCTCACCCCGCCCCTCCCCCAAGGGACCCAGGTGTCCAGGAGGGGACCCCACTTACCCTCGGTGTCACTCTCTGTCACCACCGCGTCCGTGGCCCCGGAGCTGCTGGGTCCGCCATCGGTATCAGCAGCAGCACTCAAATTTGGGGTCAGACGGGGGGATTTGGGTGCAGAAACTTCTGGTGGCACAGCTGGATCCCTGCCCCTCACCGGGGTCTCCACGTCACGTCGCTCGGCCCCAACACCTGGATTTGGGGCCTCCACAGCTGGATTTGGGGCTAAACCGTGATGTTTTGGGAGCATCCCTGCCACACTCTCAGATTTGGGGGGGGAACCCTGCCTTTTGGGGGACAATTTCCGGCGTTTCCGGGCCACCTCCTTCACATCGGTGTCGCGGCCTGTGGTGGGGCCCGCAACATCTGGATGGGGGTGATTTTGGAATCTGATTCGGCTCCGGAGGCCTCGAACATCTGGAGTGGGGGGCAACATCTCCACGTCGGTGCCGCTGCTCTCCCGTGGGCTGGCAGGAGGGGAAACATCTGGATTTGGGGACGTCACGGCCACATCTGAGTCACCACATGCCCCTTGACACCCTTGCACTGTCCCAACATCTGGAATGACACCATTGTCCTCAACATCTGTGTCACTGCCCACATCCAGGAGGGGGCACTTGGCTTTGAGGGCGCCAGCATCGGGATTTGGGAAGGACACCTTCACATCTGGATCGGCGCTGGTCCCCGGCCGCCCCTCCGGGTCAACGTCTGGAGCAGCGGCCATCTTAGCAACTGTATCCATGACCTCAGGGGTTGTCCCACGTGTTTTTGGAGCTCCAACTTTGGGAAGGGCGTCGAGGTCCTCCACATCTGTATCGCTGTCACCACTGGAGGCCGCTGAGCCACGGCTGAGGCCACCAACGTCGGGATTCGGGGTCTCCATCACCACAGTTGGGACTTTCCGGGTGTTTTGGGGTGTTTTGTGGCTTCTTGGGCAAAGAGCAGCTTGACTCCAGTCTTCTTCAATGTCGGTGTCACTGTCCAACTCCAGGTTCCAATATTTTTTGGGGGGTTCTTTAACACTTGGATTTGGGGTTTCCCCCTCCACATCTGGGTCTCTGCACACAATTCTATGGATTTTTGGATGCCCAACATCTGGATTCACCTTGTTCTCCTCCACATCTGTATCGCTGTCCACCACAATTGTCCAAAGTTTGTTTTGGGGTCGTCCAGCGTGTGGATTTGGGCTCTCCATCTCCAGACGTGCGTTTCTCGGCACATTTTGGGTTGCTTGACGGGTTTTTGGAGGCTCAACATCTGGACTGGAAGTATCCTCTTCCACATCAGTATCACTCTCCACCAGGAGAGTCCGTCGTCCTTCAACATCTCGATCTGTGGTCTCCGTCTTCACATCTGGGTCTCCAGGGGCTGTTCTTTGGCTTTCTGGACACCCAACATCTGGATCTGGGCCCCTTTCCTCCACATCTGGGTTGCTGCTCACCTTCATGGTAGGCTGGTGGCAGTTCGGGTTGAAAAGACCAGTTTTGGGAAGCACCTTGACCCCGGTATTACTTCCAATGTCGACAGTCACGTTGATGCCTTCCAGATGTTCAACATCTGGATTCACAAGTATTTTGGGGTTCACAGAGTGATTTTGGGGCTGAACATTTGGAATAGCCATTTTTTTCCCCACATCTGGATCCGGGGTGGTTTGGGGGCCAAAGTGGTGCTTTTTGGGTTCTCTGACATCTGGATCTGGGCAAGTTGCAGCCACATCTTGGAGGTGTCCCCGCACAGCGGTATGGCAGCGTTTTGGGGGTCTCAGAACATCTGAGCACGCACGTGTCTCCTCCAGGTTGCTGCAGGGGTGGATGTTGGGAGTTCAGGCATCCAGGCTCACCCCCCAAAAGGACCCAGAGATCCTGAACCCCCAAAGGGAAACATCCAGGCTTCACCTACCTCTCCAGCACGACTCGGGGTGAGCCAGCGTCTCCCATGGCAGGGCCTGGGGAAGCGAGGCACAGACTGTTATTGTAGGCCCTACAGTAACTCCAGAGGGTCCTATCGGACTCAGGCATCTGGGCTTATCTCCCCCCCGCCCCCCATCTTGGCGATTCCTACAATAACACAATGTTGGTGTTTATGTAGGTCCTACCATAACCACCCCCTTGTCGTGTTTCAGTAGGCCCAACGATAACAGCGCATTCCCCCACCCCGTGGTCCTCGCAAACTCACGCCAGGGTAGCTTGTCGTCCTCCAAGTTGCTGATGAGGCAGGGTCCTGGGTCTGGACTCCACCCTAGAGAGGACCCAGGCATCTGGGGGGGCTGCAGGACACCCCCCTCAATGGGGACCCAGGTGTCTGGGAGCCTCCCCTCCACCCCACCTTCCTCCAAGGGACCCAGGCCTCTGGGCCACCTACCCTCGCCTGCCAGCAGCAAGAATCTCTGGGCGGGCTCCAGGAAGAGGTCGGGGTCTTCTGGGCGGCGAGGGGGGGGGGAGAGCCTTGACAAGGGACCCCCCACAGTGCTGAGGCTTTGGTGGCGCCTTCGGTGCATGGTCTGAGGAGGCGGAGGGGAACAACTGCCCCACGGAAACAACTGCCCCCCCCAGCCCCTAAGTGCCCCCCAAACCGCCCACCTTCAGCTACAACTGCCACCCTCAAGTGCCCCTTGGTCACCACCGACCCCCCCAACTTCCCCCCCTGCATCCAAAGGACCCCCCTCAACTACCTCCCCAATTCTCCAACTGTCCCCCGGCTCCTAATGCCCCCCTGCTTTCTAACTGTCCCCCCCCCAGCCCTGTATACTGCGCTGGGGAACCCCAAACTGCCCCGGGGACCGCCAAATTACCCCCGAGAGCCCCGAACTGCCCCGGGGACCCACCCCAAAGTGCCCCACAGATCCCCAAACTGCCTCAGAACCCCCCCAAACTGCTCCTCGCCCCCCCCCCAAACCTGCCCCGCCGAGACCCCAAACCGCTTCACAGGGCTCCAACCCCCGCCCCTCCCGCGCCACCGTCCCCTTGCCCCGCCCTCCCGGCTCTATTGGCCGTCACCGCAACGCGTCACCGCCCAAGGGCCGCTATCATTGGTAGCCGCGTGCGTCCGTCCAGCGCGGAGCATAGAGAAGGGTCGGGACGGTCCTCCCAGAGTAGCAGCGCGGCCGTGGGCGGAGCTATCATAGAGTTCGGCGCGCACCGCGCCCGCCTTCCAGCCACAGAGAGATGGCAGAGAGACGCCACTAGGGGAGGGCGGTGCAAACAGCGGGATTGGGGAGGGGCCTCCCGCCCTCGCCGTCCAATGGGAGCGCGGTGAGCGGGCGGCGCCGTCCAATGGCAGCGCGGGGCCGGCCGCCGCCGCTTTGTCTATATGAGGCGCCGCGGGGCCGTGGGAGCCGCCATTGTCGCCGCCGCCGCGCTCGCAATAGCGCTCCCGCCTTAAAGGGGCCGCGCCAGCGATTCGCCCATCGAGACCGGGTGGGGCCCACCTCTCCGTCACCGCGCCCAGCCCGACCCACGCCGCCACCATGAGGGAGATCGTCCACATCCAGGCGGGCCAGTGCGGCAACCAGATCGGGGCTAAGGTGAACAGCGGGCGGGCAGCGTCGGGTCGGAGGGGGCTGCCCCCCTCTTTCTTCCCTTGCGGCGCGGCCCCTTTTAAGAAGCCCCTCCCCGCGCGCAGACAAAGGCGGACCCGAATCGAGGCGATTTCAGCCTAAAATCGTTCCTTTCTCACCCGCCGAGGGCCTGAAATGAAAAGCCCTCGAAATAGAGGGGTTCGGCCTCAAAACGAAGCGGTTCGGCCCTAAAATGGAGGTTTCCGGCCTCAAAATGGGGGCGCTCCGCCCCTCCCCCCCTTCTCACGCGGCCCCAAAATGGCGGTTTCCCGCCGCGCCTGAGGGCAGCGGCCCACGAATGCGCCTTTCTAGCCAGCAAATAACACTTTACTAGGCAAATGTTATTTTCCCGGCCCCCTGAATTCCCCCTTCGCGATATTCGGCCCCCAAATCCCTATTTTTGCCGAGATTAGGGAATTCTCCGCCCTAAAGCGGGAGGTTAGAGCCCTCAAAAGTGGGGGATTTAGCCCCAAAATAGGGTTTTTCACGCACCCATTCCCCAAGCGTTGCTTTAAAAGCCGAAATTGTGCTGGTTTTACCTCAAAATCGTGGCATCCCGCCCCTTGCAGCTTGCTTGGCCCCAGAATGGCGGGTTTTAGCGCCTATAAAACGGGTTTGCACCCCCCTAATCAGGTATTCTGGCCACAATATGGGCGCTTTTCACTCTAGAATGAGAATTTTATGTGCCAGAATAAAGATTACTGCCCCCAAATAGGGGCGTGCCGCCCACAGCGTTTCGGGCCCGAAAAGGGCGGTTTCTGCCCCCAAATAAATGTTTTCTAAGCCCAAAATCAAGGTTTTTCAGCCCCCAAATAGGGGCGTGCCGCCTCTCAAGAGGCTCTTTTGGCTCTAAAATGGGAGTTTTTCACCCCCCAAGTGAGATCCTTTTGTCCCACAACAGAGATTTTCTTTTCCAGCTCTAAAATGGGGGGTTGGGACCCAAAATAGAGGGTTTTCAGCTCCTAAATGGAGAGTTTTAGCCGCAAAATCGGTGTCCGGCCCCAAGATGGAGGTTTTTCGGCCTCGGAATAAGCTTTGTTCGCTGAAATGGAGGTTTTAGCCCTAAAATGGCCATTTCTGCCCCCAAAAGAGATTTCGGCCCTGAAATAAAGGTTTTTAGCCCCCAAATCATTGTTTTTGTCCCCAAAATGGATTTTTTATTTAATGCTAAAATGAGGCTTTCACCCCGCAAAAGGTTTTTCCAGCTCCAAAATGGAGGTTTTCAGCCTCAGAGTAAGATCTTTGTTCTCTGAAATGGCATTTTCCAGTCCCCAGAGAGGTTTATTTTTGCCCCCAAATGGGCTTTTGAGGACTGAAAAGGAGCTTTTCAGCTCCCAAAGCATTTTTTTCAGTCGAAAGTGGAGTTTTACGCAGCTAAAACAGGGGATTCCAGCCCCCAAAATGGAGGTATCCAGCCCCAAAATGGAGGTCTTCAGCTAAAGAATAGGATCTTTGTGCTCCCAAATGCATTTTTTCTGCCCCAGATTAAGGATTTTTGGTCCAAAGTTGAGGGTTTTTTTACTCCCAAGTATTTTTTTTTTAATGCAAAATGGTGCATTCCGCCCCAAAATGGATGATTTAGGCCTCGGAATATGCTCTTTTCCATGGCGGAATAATTTTTTTTCTGCTTCACAATAGAATTTTTCCAACCTTCACCTTTTTTTCAGCACCAAAATGCTTTTGGTTGTTTTTTTTTGACACTGAAATCAGGCTTTCCCTTCCCAAATGAAAATTTTTGTCTTAAAGTGGACGTTTTTGGCCCCAGAATAGGATCTTTGTGTCGCCAAATCGAGTTTTCAGCCCTCAAAATGGAGGTTTTCAGCCCCAGAATGGGATCTTTGTTCTCTGAAACATCTGAAGTGATGCTTTTTGACCCCCAAAAGCATTTTTCTGGCCCGGAATGGGGTTTTCACCACACAATTGCAATTTCTAGCCCCAAAATAGGTGTTCCCCGCTCCAGAATTACTATTTTTTTTTTACAGCTCTGAATTAAAACCTTTTTGTTCCCAAGAAGCATTTTTCTAGCTGTAAACCGAACTTTTCAGCCCCAGAATTGGTTCTCCCCCCCCGCCCCCCCTCCCGGACTTTTTCATCCCATTATTAAAATTTTAGCTAGAAAATGCTCCTTTTCTGCCTCAAACCAGCATTTTTGACCGAAAATTGTAATTTTAGCTCACTAAGCCCTGCAGTGTTTAAACGTCCATAAATGCAGATTTTCAGTCTCCAGAGTGATGGTTTTTCACCCAAACCAGCATTTTTAACCCATTTCTCCACCATCAGCCCCAAAATGAGGCTTTTTGGCATGTTTTCACCCGCAGGGCGTGGCCCTCCCCCCCCCCCCCCCCCATGACCTTGGGGGGGTGTCAGGGTCCCCCGGGTGCCTGCCCCTCCCCCACCCTTTGTTCCCAGCCGCCCCAGCCCCGTGGGCAGATTTTGAGGAGGGAAATTGAAAATTTGGAGATGTATCTTTTTTGGAGGGAAGGAGTGGGTATTTTTTTGGGGTGGAAAGGCAAATTTGGGGTGTTTCTGAAATTAAACATTTTTGGAAGCATCTCTGCATTTCAAACGCTGTTTCCGGTTCCCGCCTGCCCGTTTTTTTGGGGGGGGTTAACGCCCATGTTTGGCCACGCCCCTGCGGGTGGTGAGGCTCTGCCCCTTTGGAGGCGGGCCCCACCCCTTGAAAACAGACCCAGCCCTCTGAGCTTGGCTCCTCCCCCTTGCACAAGTCCCACCCCCAGGGTTGGTGCAGCTGGCATTGGCTCCGCCCCCAGGGTTGGTCTTCCTCTAGGAGTGGCCTCCTCCAGTGAGGCCACACCTGCTTTTGCAGTCCCCACCCCCTGGGCTGCCTCCTCCAATAAGATTCCACACCCTCTCAAGGCTCAGCCCCCAGCTTTGGTTCTTCCAATGAGGCTTCCCCTCCTCCTACCAGCTCCACCCCTTTAGGCACACTCCTAGATCAAGCTCCACCCTCTATATAGACTCCTCCCATCCTGAAGCCCCAGGGGAGGACCCAGGCCTTCCACCCTCCCTGCCTGAAGGGACCCAGGCATTGGCAGGGGTGGGGTGGGGGGGCGGAGCCTTTCTGACCCCGCCCTTTGTCCCCAGTTCTGGGAGGTGATCAGCGACGAACATGGCATTGACCCCACCGGCACTTACCATGGCGACAGCGACCTCCAGCTCGACCGCATCAGTGTCTACTACAACGAGGCCACCGGTATGGTGTCGCCCTGCCCCCTGTCACCCCCCGCTGGTGTCACCTCTCTGTCCCCATCATCCCCTGCCCCACCCCCTCATTCCTCTCTGCCTGAGACCTGATGTGCTCAGCTCACCCATTCCCCTCCCCCCACCCTCCTTCCACCTCCTCGGGTTTTGGGGTGGTTTCTGGGGGTTTTGGGGGTGGAGAGGTGACGCGGGGTTATCACCATCACCCCCCTCGGTGACACGGCGGTGTCCCCAGGGGGTAAGTACGTGCCAAGGGCCATCTTGGTGGACCTGGAGCCAGGCACCATGGACTCGGTGCGCTCGGGACCCTTCGGGCAGATCTTCCGGCCGGACAACTTTGTTTTCGGTGAGTCCCCGTGTCACCCTGTGTTCTGTGGGGTCCCCCTTGTCCCCCTGCCATGTCCTCCTAGGTGACTTTGGGGTGCCCATTGTGGCAGGGTGGCAGTTTCCTTCATTTGGTGGCTATGAAGCTCCCAGTGGTGGCCCCCTTTGGGTGATGATCACCATGGGGTGGGGTGTCGGGTCCCCACCATGGTGGCCCATGGGTGCCCTTCCCAGTGGAATGACACATCCCTCCTTGGTGGCCTTCAGGTGCTTGTCACAGTGGGGTGGCAGGTCCTTATTGTCCCATTCTTGGTGACCAGTGTCTATCCCTATGTCCCCAGAGCTCTACTGGGAGGGTTATTGGGGTCCCCAAATCAGGGGAATGAGGGGCCCCTAGTAGATGGGCATCTCACAGGAGCTCAGGGTGCCCATGGGTGGCGTGGTGATACCCAAGGAGGGTGGTGGAGGTCTCTGAGAAGCTCAAGGTACCCCAGGGTGGTCTGGAGGTCCCCAAGAAGGATACTAAGAGGTCCCCAAGGAGCTTAGGGTTTCTAAGGGCCAGCTGGAGGTCCCCAAGAAGAGGGATGGTGGTCCCCAAGGACCTCAAGTGTGGACTGGAGGTCCCCAGGAGATAGAGAGAGGTCCCTGAGGTGCTCAGGGTGCCCAAGGTTGGCATGGAGATGAAGGGAGAGTGATGGAGGTCCCCAGGGTCTTCAGGAATGGGCTGGGGATCTCAAAGGAGGATGATAGAGGTCCCCACGGTTCTTGGGGTTCCCAAGGGTCTGGTAGAGACACTCAACAAGGGTGATGGAGGTGCTCAAGGCTCTTGAGGGTGGGATGGAGGTCCCCAGGGAGCTCAAGGGTGAGCTGGAGATAGGCAAGAGCAATGAAGGTCCCCGAGGTCCTTATTGTCCCCAGGGATTTGCTAGATGTCTTCAAAGACAGCGATGATTGTCCCCAAGGAGCATAAAGTCCCCATGCGTGGGCTAGAGGTCCCCAAGGAGGGTGATGGAGGTCTTCAAGGGTGGGCTGGAAGTCACCATGGAGGGTAATGGACGTCCCCAAGGAGTGCAAGGTCCCCAGGGGTTGGATGGACATCCCCAGGGAGGTGCACAAGGGTGGGATCCAGGTCCCCAAGGTGATGAAGGTTGGCTTGAAGTCCCCAAAGGTGGGATGGAGAGCCCCAAAGTCCTCAAGGTTGGCCCGAAGGCCTCCAAGCTGAGCAACCAAAGTCCCCAAAGACCTTGGTTTCTCTCTGG